>NC_139830.1:20117933-20717933 GCF_963691815.1 Echiichthys vipera
GTGTGTGTGTTAGAGAGAGAAAGAGGGGGAAGTTCCTTGATGGAACCATCTCCAGCCCTAGGCCTCATTAGTCAGACACTGCAGGAGGAAATGTGTGTGTGGATGTTAGCAGCAGAGGCATGTGTGTGATAAAAATGAATGCTGGTAGAGTGTGTCTGTCAATATGAGGCCATTTAACATTCCCCATTCCATCCAAATGATGCACAGCAGACATTATGCTCTCTATTTGAGTTCTCCTCTAAATGGATACTCAACCCACTACGTTCCATTATATTTTGCCCTTTCTCTCCACTGTGCTTACTGATATCATGGCAGAAGATGACCTATAACGTCTCAAAAAACAATTTATGTGCAACCACGATCTTCTCTGTATCAGCATACCTGTGCTGTGAAAACGTCTAAGAAACTAATGCAGTTGACTGATGTGGCAGTCAATACAAATCAAAGCGTAACAGCTGTATAGGCACAAGCCATATTGATCTTCTGTGACGAGAGGCACTCTCATTGCATCGACATCTTTGAAGAGAGTCAACTTAGTCACTTTGATAGTCTGTTTCACTGAACATGTCGACTAACTACAGAAATAGCGCCTCTGTTAACATTCATGAGGCCCAAATTAGACAACAAACAAACAGTGAATAGAGGATGAGCAAATATGAGTCCAGATTATTGCCAACAAGGCAATATGCTCAATGTTTTACTGAGTGTATTGATTATAAAAGAGATCTACTTGAAGTGGCGGTACAAAATGGCAACTTTGGTAAATTCACAATGGCAGGGTGATATACGGCTTCACCGCTTTCATTTATTCACAGCTTGACATTTCCTCCCTTCCACAGAGTGTGCTCTAACTGTGTGCCAATGGCCACATCATTTAGACTGGACCCGCATGAATATTTAACATTAGTGCCTGGCTCGTAGCTTTCTGAAAATGAATTATTTTTGGTGGGCTTCGCAGAGGCACCGTGGAAAACCCTCACTCTGGTGATGAATCGCTGGAGAGTTTATGTTGTATTAAGGAGGCAAAACAAATGGCTATCAATCATTTGAAGCTTTCCATGCTTGCCTGCTACACATCCCTTCCCCCCTTTACAGAGATTCCGTTGGTTTTCAGAGGGATCAGCTGCCAGCCTAGGGTATGTATAAAAAAAGGGGTCAACCTCGAATTCATTGGTGTTTATTGACAAGCCCTCTGTGTAGGCGACGAGGGACTCAGGACGTGTTATAGTCAGCAATACTGCAGCTTTAGGCAAATGTAAATAAATATGTATGTATATATATATGTGTGTTTTCACTCCTAATACTTTCAAACTGTTTACAACTTTAGTTATACATGTACTCGACCTGCTGGCCCTGCTGCTATTATTCCCATCACACCACAACCTTCCTTGTCTTTAATTGATCTTGTATAGTTTCTATTTCTACTTTTATTCTTATTATTAAGTTTTTACTTTCACTATTTATTTGCAATTATTGTGCTACTGCAACAACTGAATTCCCCCTCTGGGGATGAATGGAGCCTTATCTAATCTTATATGACCTGATGATTAATCATTTTGAGGGAACACTGTGTCTTGTCTTATTGAGCTGCAAATACTAGAGCACTGCAGAAATAAGTCCTATAAGTCCTAATTTTTGCACTTCCAGTGGCCTTGTCTTGGAGTCAGTGGGCCTTTTGAATGTGTTTTTGGTTAGATGCCTTATACAAGCTTAAGAATTATTATTTTTTAAATCATTAAATACCCTACTACTAGAATCGGGGTTGCTAACAAGTGGCCGAATGAGACTACAAAGGTTGTTGAGGACATAAAACGTCATCACGCCAAACATGCATCAGTTGGAAGCTTGTGGTGACGGCAAAGTCATGACACCATGGTGTAGTATTTCGTGGGTGTAGCTTTTACTTCTGGCGCTTACATTTACACTTCATCAAATCATAAGTGGTGTTCTTCTGTGAAGATTATTTTGCTGAACAAAATGTGTATCATAAAGCTTTGTTTGTCATAATCTTTTGCAATAATCCTGAATCCAATTGAAACATCCCAGTAGCTTTTTGTCGAGGGAACCAGGGTGATAACTTCTGGCTTGGTCATCAAAAATATCTCATACCTGCAGCACTCCATAGCATCTAATAAACTACATTTTGTCAGTTTTTGCCACGAGATTTAAGTCTGAAGTAGGGCTGCATCTAGATTGAATGACTATTGCCATTTTCAATTCATTTAATTACTATTTTCTTGATACTACTGATTACACATTTTTGGTCTCTAAATGTCACAAGAAGTGAGAAATACTTCTTAGAATTTCCCTGAGTCTAAATGTCCTATTTTTTAGTATTTTATAAAACAGAGAATGGCAGCAAATGTGATGAAATCTTTGGTCATCAATCAGAAACTGTGATTTCAGATTGTACTGTGAGACATCTTAAATTTTACAATGTGACTACATCTAGAAGCTATATTTACAAACCAAGTGAGTTAGTTCAATTTTGGCCTAATCCTCCAGCCCCGCAAAAAAAAATGTCTACCTCAATTTACCTTTGCAATAATCTGTAAAATCAGATGCACAAAAATTTGTGCAGCCATTTCACTGTAAACAACATATACTGTAGCTTCGAGTTGGGGTCGAGTCCCAAGAGTTGGGACAAGCTGATAAAGGATATATGTATGATACAGTCACTCTACCTACACAGACAATGTGGAGTAAGTGGATTTTTCTAACCTTAAGAAAATGGATCTTAAAGGGCCACACTAAGTCCTACAAAGTAGTGTATTTTGAATTTTTTTTTCAGAAACCGAAATATGTTTGGCAGAAATTTTTGTTCTCTAACAGCTACCACGTTTTACAGCATAGATCAATATCTTTTGATCTAATAGAATAATGTACAGTCAGGTGAAAGGGACGGGTTCAGGTAGATGTTTGAAGCATGTTTCAAGGAAAGGGCTATTGAGTCTTCCGAAGCCAAGGCTGTTGGTACAAAGGTGTGAATCTTGCAAATAAATAGAGCTTCCTATACAAATAAAATGCCCCCTTCAAAATTAAGAGGGCTAAGAGATCCAACTTAAGAGTGCAGAAAGGAGTAGTGGTTATCGATGATTAAATAAGCTCTTCATGCTTCCCCTATACCTGCTTTGAGTAGTTTTATTTGATTGGCTACGTAATTACCTTAACATTGGTTAATTGCTAGTTAATTTACCTCTCATTGCAATCACATAATCTTCTAGTCTGCCAATCAGTCATTTAAAAAAATGTATGAATTCAGTCAGCTCAAACACAAATACACACAAGCGACTGCTCGAAAGAGTCAGCGTGACACACACACACACACACACACACACACACACACAGTTTAAAGATTCTCGAATTACTTGACAGTTTCATTAAGACAGATTACCGTGACCCTGAAGTTTTAATCTTACAGATAAAGTGAAGCTGTTTTTACACCCATCCTCAAGGATGCACTTCATTTCCAACAACATCCAACCTGAGATGAGATTTGGCCTTTCTCAAATACAATCTGAATTGCTTCAATTGATTAAACAGAAACTGGCAGGCTGAATAGAGCGGAGCCGAGTACAAGCCTGTCCACACAGCCACTGGCAACTGTGGACACAAGATTGAGGGTAAGATATCTGTGAGTGTCCTGGCACCTGAGTCAGAGAGATAGCTCAGCTTACTTGGGGTGGGAGGGGGGAAGGGGGTCAAATTGGAGACAGACTGGGCGGCTTTGACTGTGTTTCCCCTCCAGGTTAATATTTTATGGATGTGTGATACAGTCCAGATGACAGTTTGAGATGACTGAGGTCCACGTGCAGGCGGCTGGAGTTCAGCGATTTATAAGAAGGGAAGGAGTGAAGACGAATATGAGAAATGTTAGTAGCTGTTAATGTCAGGATATGTTTGCGCTTGCACGTGTATGCATGCACATGTGTGAGATGAGTGAGTGATATCTGCAACCAGAGCCCATGAAAAAAGAAGAAGCACTGGAAGTACAGATGTGTCTCTCTCTGAGCCCAACATGAAACACAGGAAACGGCCTCTTTGATCATTACCTACCTGTCAGTTTGCCCTCCACAGGGACTGCCTGTTACGACTGCTGATGCGCCGCACTGACAGGCCAGAAACACAAATGCAAACTCAAACACATTGAGAAAAAAAAACAGCCCCGCTATGAGCCTGACTGGTGCCGGCACTCAAACTTGTCCCCGAGAAGGTATAACAATGACGACCAGTGGTGTGGGCAAAGTGCAGGTTTATTATTCTATATTTGGATTCCAATTAGCCTCAGTGACTGCAAGGCTTGCCAGGGTTTAAGTCTCCGCTCCTCATGATTGTATGTTTGTTGACTGTGTGTTGGGGGGGGGGGCACAAGCAGAAACCTGCGTGTTTAAAAAGGAAATGTGTATAGAAGATGTGAGTTAAAAGCATACAAGCTTTTCATAGTTAATTTGTTCAACCTGCTTAGAAAATCTGTAACTACAGATCCCTGTCCACATGTAAACTACATGTGGACAGGGATGGGACTGGGAGGTGAACGCGAGTCCTTTCTTCAGTGAGAAGTCAGTGAGTCCTATACACTTACTCATGTTACTGTGTGTATCTTAAATGAAGGGTCCTTTTCTGTAAATTTTATTGTGACTTCTTTTTAAAAAGTTGGATTTAAAGCAGTTGATGTTGATTCCTGGCGTTTTCTCTCCTCTCCCATACAGCTTATATGACCAGCGTTGTTTGCCTTCTTGGACCCTGTTGTATAGCTATGCCTCAAATGCTGCCACATCCACAGATCGCAGCGTTTAAGTAGGTGTGAAAACTGTTGCTGTAACTGTGAGGACTAATCTCCAAAAATAGGAATATAAGATGCCAGTAAGAAGAAATAAAATTTCCTTCAAACTGGCTTTAAACTGCTTTAAAGGGTCAGTTCATCCAAATTACAACAAGTTGTAGCCTCCCAATAAAGTGGAGGTAAATGGAATTTCCTTTTAACTCCCCCAGGGCAATCAAAATTTCAACCCTGTCACCAGACAAGGAAGTCAATATTGGATAAATCCTCACAAACCAAATTACATCCTGTGGCAACGTGTCTTTTAACATCCAATGCCAATATTTCTCCCACTTTCTGCATTACCTGTCCACCGCAAAATATGATTAAGATTAGGATTAGATTCGGTTATGGCAAATTAACTATGGTTAAGGTTTAGGTAGCGTTAGGCAACTACACCTAATTACGATTAATGAAAAAGGTCTGTGACAGGATGCACACTCCAGGCGCCTGCTTGAGTCTGATGTCTAATGCACTGCAAGCCTGTCCACAAACCCAACCCTTCAAACCCTCACAATATGATGCTGTAATTAACTGAGGATACTGGGATGGAAAATGTGCATTATAATAGACCATTTTCTTTTGTATGATTAGTTCCAATGAAATGTTTCAAATAGTTAAATGTTTTAAATAGTTTGAAAGGAGCTGTACTTGAAATACTGAGAAAAAAACACATAAGCTGGGGTTACCTCCACACAGCTCTCACAGACAGTTTCCCAATACATACCAGGGTAATTTCATAGCCACATGCACGCATGGCTGGACCGGCTATCAAATTAAACAACAGGGAAAGTTAGGAAAGTTAGTTTGCTGCTATATTGCATGCCCTTTTAATATAACCTTTTATTGCTGTGAGCACCACATAGAAAAGTCTATTCACTTCCATTGTATTAGGGTGGAAGCATAAAAACTCAAAGTAAGAAAGCCTTGGTAAATAATACTAAAGCTAACTTAATGGCCACTCAGGGTAAATGAGAAAATGTGTTTGCTTTTTTGTCATTTGGGTGAGCTGACCCTTCAAGACTTTGCTCTTTCTGCAAAACAACAACAGGAAAACTGGCCTCCATCTCAGTCTTGGCTTTGACTAAAACTAATTTTGCATTTGTGGTTTAACAACTGTTGGTCAACATGTTCAAAAGGACGCCTTCCAAGGCTCAGTTTGCAAAGCTTGTTAGAAAAATATCTGCACCTTTATGATCAATCAAACAGTTTCTAACTCCTCATTCCCTCTGCTGCCTTTGGCGCCTTTTCACCACAATCCCCATTGTTCTTGTTCTCTGATTTTTCTATCACTGCTGTTTCCAGCTTCCATAGGTCAAAGTTACTTCTTTAATCTTCCTGTGCCCCCAACTGGCACAAAGTGTAAATAAATGAGCAATATAATACAGCGGGAGGTACACACAAATTTACATGCAGAGTCGTGTTTGCCTGTGTTTCTATTTCAGGCGTGTTCAACTTTGTTGTTAGTGTACCACCCACATGACCTAGGGTGGTCACATTTAGTTGCCGCAGTTTACACAGTTTAAGTTGTAATGGCTTTTCCACATCTTCCTCAGAAACAGCAAAGACACCTCTGTAACTACTTAGGGGATACCACAGCTCCGACACCATTAGCATACATTGTACTGTCAATTTAAAACTAATGTTTGCAGCTTATTCTAATGGGATTGAGTCAATTTGTCTTGAGAGCAGGAAGAGAATATGAGCACAGAGAAAATATGCGGTGTGGAGAAACATTAACTTGTATATGCCATACCTCCCGATGCAGTTTAACATAATGTCATCTCTCCACATCAGAGTGCCAGATCTCGCAGCACAACATCAAAGACGGCTCACGCCAAGCAAACCAAAGTCCAACAGACGGAGAGACTAACATATTCACAGGAGCTTATTGCATCTGTACGGCTGCACAGCACACTGCGTATGTGCCTTTAAGTCAGAAAACGTACTAATAAGATCACATCACACAACGTTCGCTTGTCTCTCCCTGCACTTCTCACCTCAGATAAAGAAGATGTATATCTGTCACTGCTTCGGCTGCCTGTGTACGTTTAGAACATCATTTATCACAAATAATGTAAATTCACAGACATTATGCTGAATAAATAATGCAGTGAATCATGCCGTTCACAGTACTGGAGGATGTTTTTAGATTGTTGTCAGTGGCCCCTGCTAGAGCTATATCATTATGCACTGTATTATTGTGGTTGTGTTACTAATGGATGGAATGGTAAACAGCATTTTCATTTATGAAGTTAATCGAGGTGAAGCTCATTTTGCATACTTTTTTAAATGTATTTGCTGAATAACAATATGTCATATTTCATTTTCTAATTGAAGGTTTTTAACATCTCAAAGAGATACTTTGACCATTTTTATCCAGGTCTGTGTCATGGCAATGTGGGAATTGTGTTCAGATGAACAGTGTTAGGCCTGTCTCAGTGGCGGAAGCCCTGCGGAACAGAGCGTCGAAGATCTGCCGAAGAAATGTCAAAATGATGCGTAAAGGTGGGGGATCAACCAATTCAGCTGAAGTATATGATGAATGAATGCTATTCATTTTCTATGGAGAGCAGACGATCCGGCTGCCCGCTGTATAATAGATACAGCCCAGCAAGTTGACTAACCATTCACTGTATCTGAATCTGGCTAAAGACAACTGGACCTCAACTTTATGCAAAAGAGGTCAGTCCACCAGGCTCATAAAACTTGGATCAAACAGTCAAATCAGGCAGTGTTGATCGAATTTATAGTTCTTACATAGTTATTGCTTAAAATGTTTGTCGGAAACGCATTTCAGGGTAGTTGTCATGGTGAAAACAGTTGAGTCAAAACCAAATACCGCTCGGCAACTAGGACAGTGTTGGGTTCTTACACATCTTTCCGTTTGTTTGACAATGTTGGTGGATCTCCACCGTGTTGTTTTGCATCATCACGTTATTCAGCGGATTTTAGCTTATCTCCGATGCTTTGTTTATGGGGACTTCTGCCACAGAGGCAAGGCAAACACCTTTCATCTGACCACAATGCCTGTGGTCCTGGATAAAAATTGTTAAAGTACATCTTTAAATTTGTAATCTGTAATATTTTCATCTAGTCAACTGTCTGCTAAGTAACTATCTATCAAAGAGTGAGTAAAAACAATGGTGATTGATCATGTGACCCACTAATGAAAGCACATGTTCTTGCCTTTTTGCTGAGTATTCAAATCTGAGTGTCTATGGTGACATTCCCTCGCTACTGAATAACAAGCAGCAGAACTGTACTTAGTAACTGTACTGAGTTACTTCCCACCACTGCATTGTAATGTGTCTAATTGTAGAATAGGGCTGGGCATTTATTGACTTTACCTTACTTAAAATAACAAAAGCATAATTTTATTTTAAACTCGTCATTCATTTAACAGAAGATATGACAGAATGACATTTAACCTTTGAAGTTCTCAAAAGGTTAAATGTCAAACAACAGCAGCCTAAAAGAATCATTTTAATTTAAATCAGGAACTCCTTCGATAATCTCACTGCTTGACAGCTTTCAATACTCTGTGCTGCACACACATTTGGGTTTGATGCCCCAACCTTCAGTGTGATAACATGCACTGAAATAATAATATAATTTATTATAGTGGAATCTTACAGTGATGAAATCATATATGGCGATATTGTGATACACAATTACACTATATAATTGATAATAACAAGGACATAGTAACTCAAATTACTGATGTTATGATATTTTGATTTTGATATTTTGATTTTATATTTTGCCCTAAAGTTCTCAATACAATGAGAAAATGCTCTACTATTAAGTATTTGATTGACACAGGAGTATACAAAATATAAACTTTACCATTTGGTTATTTTATATAGACTAATTCTTTTTTTACTGAATTACCAGGAAACATGCTATTTCATGACAAACTTAGACTTAGACTTAGATTTCTTTGGGATGACTCCCGCAAAGAAAATGTATAAATATCATATGTAGAGAGAGATATTAAAAAAAAAAACAGTCAGTAAATCAGTAAAGAAGAATTTGGCAAAATTGAGAGGAATAATAACAAAACTTCTAATACATTGCATACTACTGCTAATATCAACAGCAATACAGTAGTTCAGCTGCTATTACTACTACTATTAAAAATAATACAGTGTGAATGCAGGGTGTTGCACAGTGGTCCTTGCCGGAGGTGGTGATGAGCACAGAGGAGATGATGATCATAGTGGAAATAAAGAGAAAGAGTCGGCTAATCTATGATATAACACTGCTGACACCCCGTGAGATAAGAGTGCGTCTCAGTCTAAATAAGTCGTCTATCTGCATGCTTAGTGCCATTACTTGCTTCGTGGGGTACTACCCTCAGGGGTGCTTTGCCCACATAATGGTAAAGTGCCAAGCTAAAGAGCAAGAACACACACACATGCATGCAATTTCTCACTCATACAGTCACGCTGAGGGGAGATGGAGATGAATCGAATTTGATGATTAACAAGGAAAATTTAGGAAAATCTTTGCTGAAAAGAGTCTGAACGCCCCCACAGTGGTGGAAACTCCACAGCAGGAGTTCCTTTCTTCCTAATTTAAATGCAAACCATCTTATCTTAACCCTACTGGTTAAACAGCACAGACTGACACAGCTTCGACGACCAGAAAAATTTGAGGGAGTTGGGTTTTTCTTTTTTTGGCCAAAACACAAGACATAGTGGTGAGAGTGTGTGTTTCCAGGAAGAGCAGGGCTAGGCATAGGGTATTGTGTGTTTTGGGCAGAGAAGAGACTGCCACTGGAATGCCAGTGTAAATACCCGGTTTTGTCAGTTCTCTGTGCTGCTGTTTGGGATCCAGAGCAACCGTAGGATCAGCATCAGAGAACATTTTCATCCCTCAGCTTACAGACCTACTGAACTGCAGCTCTGCATCCTCTCCCTAGCCTTACTGTTCTTAGCTGTGAGCCAGCTTTACTCTTTGAACTAAAAAAAAACAACGGCCCCACAACTGCTCCTCACATGTGATTTGTGTGCAGGGTTGAAGGAAGATCAGTTCATTGGCAACTACAGCTGGGGATTTTTGCCTGGTGTTGCAATATGAGGAAATTAATAAAGCTGGTTTTTGCAGCGTATTGTTTAGAGCAATGAAATAAAATGACAAACAAAAGTCTAACAAAGACTCAAATATGGCTCACATTTCAAAACCGATGAGTTTAAATTAGCACATTCCCACTCTGAGGTAGAGGTGCATGGTTCTACAGTTGATTTAAAAAAAAAATTAAATTACCAGAGTCAATTTCAACACTGCAGAACACCTCGCATACAACCTGGCAATAAAACGGGCCTGTATAATGAGGTAAAATAAAGGCTAAATGAATCCAAATCAGAGGAGCCCTGGGACCAGGGGAATGTGCACTGTGAACAATTAGCTAGCTCATCCAGCATACGAATCAGCTCCTGGCACATTACGCACATACTGTAAAGCTCATTACTGCTGAGAAACACACAATCAGTCGATCAAATTCAGTGACAGAGCGGCGAGCGAGCTCTGTCAGGATCCACCTGTCATTCAACTCTTTAACCCACTGCTGCACCCTAATCACCCAGAGCAGACACAACAACAGCCTCGTGTTGTGTTTTAACAAGTCATGCTTCGTTATGTGCGGGACTTTTCCCAGACTTTTTCGCTGTTTGATGGATGCTGACTGTTGTGATGCTTTCATCTCCTCCCTCTATAAAAAAGAAAGGACGAAAGAATCCTTCAACGCAAACACCCATGGTTAAACATAAAAGGGCTGAGATATTTTAAAACTGACATCACTTCAAAGGGACTGAACACATTCAAAGGGTATCACAGGAAAGAGATTCAAAAGCCTGCTAGTCACCTGTAATCCAGTGCTAATACTTGGTCCCCACGACAGCATATTGACATGCGCACCTTTTACACACGCCCTGGTTGAATATACAGATTCACACCAGCAATAAGTGATTCATTAATATTCAACTCAACGCCAATAAAATGTACAGCTGTACGAGTGTCTCATGCAGATATTTTGTACTTGTAGCTACTTTGTATTGATTCAACATGCCAAGAGGAAGGATCTACACAAATATGCGGATTATTTTGTGAATATATCAGTGTCATTACAGATCAGCGGCTGTTTCATAGTGACAAGTATCCTGTACGTCTCTTTTCTTCTTGGTGTCTCATGCTTTCATCACTTCAGCTCTTTGTGTCTGCCTCCACATTCTTTGAATTTGTTGCCTCAGTCAGTTCTGTTGAAAGGTGTAGCTTTAAAAGGAGAAACTACCTCACTTCTAAATAAACCAAGGAAGGATCTGTGCCTTCAAAGGTTTTGTTGCTGTTTGTTTTTTTTTGGTTGTTGTTTTTTTTTTTTACCACAGAAGAGAAGTTTCTTAAAAGTTTAGGAGAACAGCATCAACTCTTTGATGCAACACAAACAGAAATAGAAATGTTTGTCCATGTTTACATGTTTTAGAATGCGTTTAGGTGATCTGAACGCAAGTGGACCGCTGAGACACGTCGCTATGTACACCATCATGTGTCCGCCATGTGTAGCTGACCACTGCCTACGTCCCTACTGACAGAAGGTCAGATCAGTATAGCAAACACATTCAAACAGGCTCTTTGAAAAAGTCTGATTGGTTTCTCATTTTCTAATAAAACACATAGCAACATAACAACATAATTATTACATCACATAATCACATATTATTGGATAATTATGTAACCAATCTATACATTTTTGAATATATTTATTTTTAAATCTTAATTAGTAATAAGTTAGTAGATAAAACCTTTTGTAGGAGGATAACTCATAAAAACGTGATATTAATTATGTTTTTGCTATCTGGCACAAGCACCAAATAAACACTAGCGCTGTTCTGTAAAGTAATCTCAGGTCCAGTAAAAGTGTAATCAATGTATAACAGAAGGAGGCTGTGAGCATAACCTCAGTACAGTTGCAGTGGAAAAGAGAGTCACACATTTTGGCAGAACTCACATAACCTCTAAAAGGAAAAATGAGCTTCATCTTTAAGCTGCTCAAATTTCCATTTCCTTTCGATTGCTCTCTTAAACTGCTGCATATTAGTTTGGCACAGCGGGCAGATGGAGTCCACCACTCTATAAAACATATCTTTAAACTATTTTGTCTTCAGGCATCTTCACTTCGACCCCGAAATCTGCAGATTGTGTGGTTGGAGTGAAAGTAAAGCAAGAAAAGGAAATTAAAAAATAACAACATGTTATGTTTCTTTGTGGACCAGGTTTTTTTTTTAAATAATTCTTCCACTATGGCGAAAATAAAGTTACATACTTTTAATTTTTAATATGTTTGATTTTCTTTAACACCTCTAGAACATCCTCAGGCTGCATGCAGATGGGTATTCTGCACCAAAATGTAATACATTTTTTAACCTATCACAGTCAGGATGCAGAGATTGCCGAAACAACCTTTTAAGATTTGATTCAAAAAGACTCGTTATTTGCAAAATCTATCTGGAAAAATATTACAGTGCCGTTTCTGTTTTAAGCAGATTTTTGATGGATCAAAAGTGACAAATGAGAATGGTGTCTCAAAAACCACATAGGCTAAAAGCGACCACACTGCAGGTGAGGTTGATGATGATGTATGTCTTTGTAGGGTAAAAAATAAAACTGCTAATCTCTCCACTCTGATTATTGCTGTCACTTGAGATTTATCCAATGTATGTGTGCAGATTTGGCAGTCAATTTCATAGCCTTAAACACAATCTCCCTGAGAAATGCTAAGGTCAAGAGGGATCCATAAATATTCCCTAAGCCTGTGATTCTTCCACTAAGCGTTATTCAAAGAGGATCGATAGGATGTTGTGATTCAAACACAAAAACCTATTCTTTTGCTTATCAGCGAAGCTCTCTTCTAGCACTTTCTGGTGATCAATTATTAAAATCAACTTCACGTGTCAACAAATTGGGGAAGTCAGATTTATTCTACAGGCTAAGACTTTTGAGAGGTAATTTTTCATCCTAGTGGCCTTTAGCTTTTCTTATTAAAATACATTATTGTTCTTGTAGATTTATTTATTCAATGTGATAGCTCATTAGTCAGATTAATGTAATGTACTCTCTTCTCTCTAGAAATGGTTTGCCTGCGAAGGTCTGTCTTGTTGTATAACTAAATGACACAAGGTAAAGTTCTGCTTTCTGCCAAAACACTGACTTTCATTATGAATCTATTTTGAAATACGGGGGGATGCTAAATCTAACTTTCAGTGCTTTCTGAGTTGTTCTGAACTCAGCTTTAATATTAAGAAGTTAATCTAAGAATGAAAAGTGAGCACTACGTTAACAGTGTTGCTGGTTGAGGTGGTGCTATTTTAAGACTTTTATATTTTATATACTACTGAGCAATTTAGTACACTGAAACATTGTAATAACATTAAATATGCTTATTAAAATCTTAGTTTGCCTAACTGTCACTGCCAAATTAATGTAGTGGAGCAAAAAACACTTTTTGAAAGTGTTACATTTTCATGCATACAATACTTAAGGGAAGTACAAGTACCACGGAATTGTACTTATGTACACTACGTTGGTAAATGTACTTATTTACTTTCCATTATAATGTGCCACATTAAAATGTTAGCTACTTGTGGGCTGGATGTCATTGAACAAGAGTAACAGCCATGCCGCTCTGTGGCAAATTATAACGTCACCATGCTAACATGCTCAATAAAAATGCTAACGTACTGATGTTAGCAGGTAAAATGTTTAATAATGTTTACCATGTTCACAATTTTAGGTTTTCGAATTAGCATTACACACAAAGTACAACTGAGGAAGATGGCAATGGCATTAGCTTACAGATATTTGAGTGTAAACCAAAGGCTTGGGAAATATAATTTTTGACCTGAAGTTGGTGCTAAATCCTCAGGGGAGCATGGATGTCTGTACCAAATTATGTAGCTCATCAAATAGTCATCAAGACTTTTCACTTCAAATCACAAATATCAACCTCACTGTGGCGCTAGAGGAAAAGTCGGGGCAATCACCAAACTCTGAGGGATTCATCCTCTGAAGACCATGTATGAAATTTCATAGCAATATGTCAAATATTTGTTGAAATATTTGGACCAAAGTGATGGACCGATTGAACAGCAGACTAACACTGCCATCCATAGAGCCATGCTGCTCGCAGCTAATTAATGATAATAGTAGCGGAGTATCCTAGTTTTAAGTCAGATGTCCAAAAAAAACCGACACATTATATACTAATATGTCCATAATTGTTTCATTACATGTTAAACGAGCAAAACTCATATAAGAAAAAGGCGAAACCTTTACAAAGCTCTTTGGATAAATCATCATTTCCTCTGTATCCCTCTTGAAATATATCTTTCCAACAAAAACATAGTTCTTCACAGCATCAAGCGATTTTGCCACTTCGCCTTTAAATACACATGCCCACTGTTACTGTGATCTCAATGCTGCTGTGCAGATTCTTTATCACTTCAATTATCACAGTGTTATTATTAACCTGGAAGACTGAACTTTAATTAAGGATAAAAAAAGACACTTGTTGAAATAACTAATCCATGTATCAGCACCAATAATTACATCTAAAAAATCTACCCATTTGAGATTTTACAATTAGTGTGAAAATAAAATCTGTGTTTAATAACTTCAATAACCAAATTAGTTATTATTTAATATGTATATAATTACTTTTTTAGGGCTTTTATTAACACAGTTAACGAGTGGCAGGAAGTGGGGTGAGAGAGAAGGGATGAACCGCAGCAAAGGCCAGGTCGGCTTCAAACCGGACACTACTCAGGACTGAGCCTTAAATATATGGAAAACACTACTATTTTGTCAATAGTGAACCAAAATCAACATATTTCCCTAACCGTTAAGGACTATGCCATTAATTTGCATGTTCTAGTGAATTTAAACTATTTGCCTTGCATCACAGTGAACAATTTTACAAATTAATTCTGCTGTGAAGAATTTAAATTGATTTTATTATTGTTCCTGTCAGCCACTGATTTCCATTCAATGCTCTTTTGTTAAAATATTTTTTTTTTTTAATTCTGAGGTAATGCAGAGCAGACTTTTCATTTGAAAGCATTACCAAACAAGGATAATGTAACATTGACAAAGTTTGCTTATTGATTTCCATACCAGGCAGAAATAAATGAGAATCAATGGCAGCTTGGACTTGTTCAAACCTTAAGCTGCAATGCTGTATTTAGATGATTTGTTAGTTACTGAAACACACAAACACACTGTTATTGTCCTACTTTCATAAGTAAAAAAACGTAAAAACACAGGTTTATACTAATGCCACAATGCATGTTTATGTGTTGGTGATTCTCAAAACCACTGGGAGTTGAACTATTTTGGGTTAATCCTCTGGCAGTAAAGAATGTGAGTAATTAACAGAAATGATTTCTCACAAAGTCTTCCAAATGTATTGCAGGCCAAAAATGAAACATGTGATATATATATATATATATATATATATATGTGTGTGTGTGTGTGTGTGTGTGTGTGTGTGTGTGTATGTGTGTGTGTTACTTGTTTCTGCTATTCCAAACAAAATCCTAGTTACAACACTTTATTCGTCTCAATCCAACTCTCAAAAGCAGAGTCTGCATTGCACATCAAAGAATTCAAATTGTCTCTTTTACTCTTGTGCAAAGTAGGGCACACCTTCACTCTGGGGAAACACTGCCCATCTCTACGGCTATTTGAGGAACTGCTTACTCCCAAAGGTCTGATTTCTAAAGTCAACAGTATTTGTATAAATCGCAGCACTGACTCATCTCCTCTCTAAATGCCAACCTCCACTCAAGGAAAAAAAAAAGCTAAGATGATGTCTTTTTCTTTTTACGATGTCAAAAAAAAAGACAGCGATTACAGATAAACACTGTTTACAAAATGTTCTAATACTGGCTGTTTGAGATGATGTGAATCCAGTGTTTGATCACAGGCCTAAGGCAATTTTTCAAATCTATCTGCACTACAAAACAGTCTGATGGAAAACGCATTTGCTGTGCTCTGATTACAGATTATCACAACTCAATGAACAAACATTTGTCTTGTCAACATCTCCAGTATGAACTACTTCCTCATGATTGTGATGCTATTTGACTCTCACGGCATGCTATTTTTCATGTCAAAACTCTCACTCATAATGGCGTCATGTTGGCCACGGGAGCTGAGGCAGACACCTTTTAACCACATCATCCTAGGTTTCTAAAACCATTTGTCCTGTCACCTTCCACCTCCCACTGTTCAGTAAAGGTAAATATGGAAAAAATTATGTAACTTAACTCTACATTGCGTGACTGACTGCAACTATTAACACCTTTAGGTAAATGGAAATAAGCACTTCCTTTTGTTGTTGTTGGTTAAACTTAACTGTTAATTAAATATACTTTTAGTTAGTTGAACTGACAAACAGTTAATATATGACAATTAAAGTTGCCAAGTGTATATGATTAATTACTTAATATTTACTTCTTTATTATGAAGTGTGGCACAGAAACTTGATGAGCATTACAGTGTTCATGGCACCTTATATATTTACTTTTTACTCAAATCACATTAATGTATATAATGTACCGATGTCATGCATTTGTTTATTTAACAAATTATTTTTAATGTTGAAGTCCAACCACAAGTAGCAGCTGTGGGTCACGCCTCTTTTATAAGTCACGGGTGCCGAAAAGACCATAAAGGATACACCGGTGCATGGCCGTACCCACCATTCAGATCACTGGACCTTGTTTCTTTCCAATGTATATAACAAAAATCATGAAATAACTTCACCTTGATGCAGCAAATGTGGGGCTGTTCTCATGGTAATGTAGGCAGGGTAATGCAGGCACCAGGCAGGGCTGTAGTACTTGAGTGTGGTCTTGGCCTTGAGTCTGGTCTCAAGACCACTTTTTTGAAGTCTCTCCCCTTCTCTTGCCTCGTCTGAATTGTCTTGGACTCGGCTAATGAGAACTGGTCAAGTTGTTCCTTGCTGCTGATTCTGGATACATTATACAGAATAGGACAGATCAATCCTAACTATTCGCTATTATGGTCTCTAACAGGACTCAATTTATTCTGGAATCTCTGACTTGACTGGACCTGGTCTTGGACTTGACTTGGACTGTCGGTCTTGACTACAGCCCTAGCACCAGGTTTTGACAAGTAAGAACAACGCATGGAATAAAAAGTACAATATGTGCTGCATCGATTTAATTCCTTTTTTTCCATCCATCGTTATTGTCCAACAATGAGTATTCTTTTAATGCTACAGCATATAATCATATTCTAGACAATAACATGCTTCATACTTTGTAGCAACAGTTTGAGGGAAACCATTTCCTATTTCAACATGACAAGGCCCCCGTGCTCAAAACAAGCTTGATAAAGATATTGTTTTCCACATTTGTTTTAGCTTGACTGGTCTGCACAGAGCATTTGGGACGTTGGTTGGGTAGAGCACTGATCCCTGCAGTCTTCCCAGAGGAGCAGATGCTGTAATAGCAGCTTATTAATGCCTGTGGTTCACTCACAAATGACTGGTCCACGTAATGTCCCTACCTCAGAGCCTATCAACACCCCCTTCCCTCTGCGGTGAACTGAATCTTAATGCATGTATGATTTGTGCGTATAGTACCCTGTGAATTCTGGTACAGCATGAAACAAATGGCTGGCAAAGCTTGCAGCTAGACAGGCCATTTGGTGGAGTTTGGCACTAAGAGACTCACTGGACTATCACCAGGAGGGTTTTTTTCTTATTTTTTTTACATCCTTTATTTTATTCTTCTTATGAGATCAAAAACATATTTTTGTGTCCCAGATATGGGCATAGGGCATCACATATGAAGATTCAGACAAACAATGCATTATCATATTACATAAACAATCTCAGAGCCCTAAAAACACAGAGACAGAAAGAGAGCGAGATGAGAGCTCAGTGCTACAGCCTGGAAGAGAACAACTTATGCAAAACAATAAGTCCCACAGGATTCATGTTATACTGCGGCTTTGAACTCAGTGGGAGAAATTAATTTCTAAAGTTTAAAGTTTTTCTGTAGGCAATTCAACAGCTCAGTCCACAGAGCTGAGGGTTTGAACCGTGAACTCTACTGACCGCAACATCGATGTCTTAATAAAAAGTGGTGCGCTGTTTTAATAATTCATCGCCTTATAGTAGTTTTTTGTATTAATTGTCAGCCGTCTTAAATGATTTTTTCGAGCCTATTTACAATTCAGTGATTTAAATTAATAATTCAAACTAAACAATATGTAAGACCATAGCCTTTCTTTTATTTGTAGTTTTATACTTGTGGCTTTCTTCTTTAGTTTTTAATTTGATGTTTGCTTCAATTTTGTCTCTAACAAAAAGCCCAATTCCACCAAGCAAAGAAAAAATCATGAATAAAAGCGAGACATTATAAGAATTAAATACTGGTAAGGCAAAATGTTGACTTCTATATATCAAAATACGGATGTAATATCATATTATTTGACTAATTAAGTCACAATTCTGACTGATGACATTATTTCCATTTAATAAATAAAAAAATGTAGTTTGACATACTATCTCAAAGTTGTTCTTTCTCATTATCATGGAATCTATTTTCTTTGTGTATAATTTTACGTCTAATTTTTCACTATTCTTTTTTTCTCATGGTGGAAATGGACATCCGTCTGCTGGTTGTTGTTAAGTTTAGGCTTGTCTATCTGTACAACAGCACATCTCTATGTAACCAAAGTTGTGAGTGTTGTAACTGATTCCCACAACTCCACTCATATTGCGCTCTATGCAAATCCATTTTCTGCCGATGTGCAAAATTAAGTTAAAAACCCTCCAGAACTCAACCCAGACTCTCTATCCCGGAGGTTGCTGGTGTGGTGTTCCCTGTCGAGGCCACCTTATTAAGCTGAATGACAAACACTTCAATGCTTGAAGTGGAGATATGCTGCTGGGGGAGATGGCGCGTGTGCTTTCCCACATTTCAGTTGCTTGTTAGTTTTACGGGGTACTTCATTATTCTGTTGTGCCATTTCGAACATCACAAATCAAAAACAACTTTACAGACTTTAACTGTTGTCTGTTGGAAAGTAACCACTATAGATAGATTCACTTAAGTAATGATAATACATGTCAGAAACTGTTGTAGGCCTACATGCTACTTCATTCTTCTACTCCAACATATTTATCATAAGACATGATAAGCCTACAAATATTTAATGCATTGTTAGATATTAAACTACTTAGTGTTTATTAATAGTATTAATATTAAACTGCTACTTGCACTTTGATGCATAAGTAAACAACAATAATAATTCAACAATGTAATAAATAATCCTATAGCATACACAGCAATGAATCAGAAAAGGCAGGGACGAAGAAAACTGCAAGCTTGTAAACAATTGATGCAAACGTTGCTGGAATTAAAATTCTTAAAAAATCAGTTTTAGCAATATTTTTGTGAGTAAGGAAATGTATTCAGCACATTTTTTTTTTATTTCAGGGCCACACAATGTATGTTGCAAGAGTAACACTGAATGTAAACATAACTTTTGTTTGTTTACAAGAAAACTGCTCAGGGTACCTTTAAGTTAAACTCGATCTCTGAACACGGCCCTGAAGAAGTCATGCACACATTCACATACAGTACAGCGATGTAGTAAACACTATGTCTAGATATATATTCAAAAAAACAGTATTAGAAGACTTGGTGAAACCACAAAATCAATAGCAAATTTGAGAGGTCAACTGCACAGTGAACTTAACCCTGATGTTTAAATGTATTTCCCTTGAAATAAACTACTACTTTACGTGACAGGTCGGGTCCAGACTGACAGGGCAAGCAATGCTTGAGGCACTGCTGCCACAAAAATGCAGTTTAATACTTGCTTTTGCTCCAGCACTATGGTTTTTCCCCCACTGGCTTTCTAATTCAATGTATGACCTCTCGCCAGAGAGTTTTAAAAGTCTTCAGGCAATGATCCAGCAGCTTTAGGTCTGGCCAATGACAGATGAGCTGCAGAGGCAGGAGCAAGACAGCTTGCCCTGGGAAAACCACGGTGCTTTGGTCAGCCTGCAGGGGTGAACTTCTGTTGCAGCGAGGGGAAGGAACAAGATCCTGAAATATTATTTTCTGCCTACAACATGGCGCTTGTATTTTCAGAGCCACCAACAGCCGCAGAATGCATCATGTGCATCTAAACAGCAGGAGATCATTATGATGCAGGCAGTTCATCTTGTCAGATTCTCTGCCCGAAACGGCGACTGTTTTTCACAGGAAGCGTTGGGCAAAATTTTCTATGCATGAAGTACTCACCTGTACAGGACACGTGTGGGTTTACCTTGTTCTGCATGTGGATAGAGAAACATCTAAATTCAACAGGATGATCAGCGCACATCACGGTCCACAGATTCAGTGATTAATGATACCAAAGGGAGACAATATAAGAGCAACAAAAGACAAGCCGTATTACCCTCTGGTGTTACTAATTGCTACCAAATACGTTTTTTTCCCCCTTTTAGAGTTGTTGAAATGAGGAAAAGCTCGTATAGTAATTGGATATGCAAGCAAGA
This sequence comes from Echiichthys vipera, assembly GCF_963691815.1. Taxonomy (NCBI): domain Eukaryota; kingdom Metazoa; phylum Chordata; class Actinopteri; order Perciformes; family Trachinidae; genus Echiichthys; species Echiichthys vipera. The sequence continues at coordinate 20,138,354 of NC_139830.1, forward strand.
AAGTGAATAATAGATCTTAAAGAGTAAAAGGGCTGTTTTGCATATGAGGGGAAGCTGCTATTTTGCATATTGTTAGTAGTACACTTGAGAATGTCGGTCATTTTCTTTCACTGATTAATGTGCTTTTATGTTTGTATGATGTATGACGTGCATGAGGACACCTGTTTCATGATAAAAAAGACAGAACAATTTTTGCTTTAGTCACTGTTAAAAGGATCGCCTTATGTTTCTTATTAACAGTTCATGCCCCGCCACATGTCAAATTATTATATTAGACACAAAAGACACAGATGAGAATATATGCACTTTTGCTGAGAGACCATTTAAAGCAAATAGATTGAAATTGTTCTATTATCTGCTATTTATTAATGCACTTATCGGCAGGAGAATTAGCATTTACTTGTCTCTTCTTAACTCTTCCACTTTGTCTTATGCATACAGTAGATCTTTGCCATCCATCCTCTGTGCCATTGTAGTTCAGTGCTGGAGGGAGCCTGCCCTCCAGTTACGGCGTTATCAGAAGGCTGATAAAATGTTAACAAAGAAGACATTAGAAAGCAAACGGGGGGACAGCTGGTGCAATCTTAGCAGAGCAGAGCAGCAGTGGAGATGTCAGACAGTCATTCTGAATCGCTGCCAAAAGCCACAATATGGTCACTAAAATTGCCCTGCATGGGCAATTTGCTTTTCTGTACAAGAAAAAAAGGCTCTTGAAGACTTAGCAGAGCATACTGTAAGAAGTGTCGTTTTCATATCCCTGCTTTTGAAAAATATCTTTAACTTTAGCTTCATATCATTAGGCTCACGGAAATAATCAAAAATATAACTCACTGAAGAACAAGAATAACCCACTTTTCTTTTTAAAAACTCCTCTTTTTTTTGTAACAGTAGCTACAGGCTGAGCTCTTGTGAAAAAAACACTTGTAATCACCTTGAACTTCACATATGATCCAAGTGTTTGAACACCCAGAGGTCTCACTCTTCCACCCAGCTTAAAAAGAAAGTGTTCAGAGGAACGAAAAACGTGACTAGAGTCTATCTTGTGCTATTCTTGTGTGATTGTTTGCATGAGGATGGAGTATCTGAATAACAGTCATTAGCTTAATTAGAGGAGGTACTTTGTGGTGAACGTGTGGAAACACAAATAAAAGCTTTGTGATAAATGTATCATCTGACAAGTAGAGGTGTTGTACAACAACAAGCATTCGAAAACATCCACCTTCGGGGTTCAACACAGGAGGCAAAAGAAGACAACTGAGAAATCTTTCTGCCGAACTGTTAAGTTCAGGCTGTTCTCATGCATTTTTGGTACAAATAAAAAACGAAAAGTAATGCACACACAATTAATGTGTATTCCATGTATTGAAAGCATGAGACGTAGTATAAGAGTAGGACGAGAAAGGTTGGGTTGGTGGATGGGTCCTACACCACAGGACTTTCACCCGGCGAGTTTTGTCCTGGTGCCGGTCATGTTCCAGACATACTAAACCAAACCACAGCCTTTTTTCTAACCCTAACAAAAAGTGGTATCCATGCCTTACCCTAACGTCACCCGTCTTTAGGTCGATTTTTATTCACCGCTTTATAAGGTATCATACGAATTTGTGTGCAGAACTTTTTTGTACGATATCCTTTGACTCTGTTTATGAGAATACATTGTTTAGTTGCAAGCAGCTGGAGATAACATAGCTCAAAATGTGTTCATGACAATAATTAATCATGTGGACAAAAAATTACTTTTATTGATATAACGTTTAAAGTCAACTCGATAACTGATTTTTTAGGGTCAACCTATGCCAAAGGGTTCGCTTACAGAAAAGCTTACAATTTTTCTCATTTGCACGAACAACATTAGTCCACTCAGAAATTAAGTTTTCCAAACAGTTCCCACACAGACCTTAAGTGAAAGTCTGTGGCCAAAATTACACATTTTGTTTGCAAAATAGTTTAACACATGCAACAAAGGCAAAGATTGTCATCAAACAACACAACTTGTGGTCAATTGAATATGTTCTTTAAATCAATCATTACAAAGTGGACAACAAAATACAAATACATCTGTCAACATGAACAGGTTCAGCCTTAGTTTGAGCTATATGCCTGTGTTTGTTGATATTTCACATAGTTATAGGATGTGCGAAAAAAGGCAAGCAAGAAGATCAAAGCATGAACTGTATTCTTTCCTCCAAAGAGGATTTTACTAAAGATAACAGACCCTGCTGCACTCTGCACATGTATTTTCTTTTGACATTGCACTGTTGAAAAACAAGTAAGAATATATATATATATTTTAAAAAATAGACATTTTCTAAGAAGGTTTTCTTCATTCATGTTATTTTTGTTTGCAGGTTCTTCTCTGCCCATGAACTGCTGTTTCCATGTAAGACCTACAGTTAGCACCTAGACTAAACACATTCAGACTTTCATTATGGTACAGCTTTGTACTGCATCCTTTATTCACCAAATAACCAATAAAAAAAATGTACTACTTATTTATAAACTGTACTGCATCAGATTTTTACTTGCCATTCTTTTTGGCTGGACCACAACAGTCATATACGCAGTTTCAACCTTGAGTCTTGTTTCCATCCTTTTCAAAATCAGAAATGCTGAATACTGTAAATAAAATAAAGATAAGAACAAACGAAGAAAACTTATGGGTAGACATATTTACATATTTACAAAGAGTTAAAATACTTTACTTTACTGACTTTATATTTAGTCAGGTTGTTCCTGGCTGACAGGTGATTGAAGAGTTCTGCAAAGGTGTTTCACATAGTTGAATAAGACGTTCATAGTTATGAAAGTAATTTCTATGAGTTCTGAATAGATGTTTTCCTTTTGTTTAACACGGTCAATCCATTAAAGTTCTGTGTTTTTCTATGAGAGCTGTGTTGACTGTTTTGAAAAAGGGTGTGAAACATGCGTGAAACCAATGAAAAAGTGTTAGCACATTTGCAAAAGAAGACATCTATTGTGCTTATGAAGAAGATCAAGTTGATTCTAGTTTCATTAAGTGTGTCTTAGAGATTGAGAAAAACTGAAATCAATTGTTGGCATTGCTTGTTTCTCTGACTTTATCTTGGAGCCAGCAGGAGTGATGTCTGGCCTGCATCAGTCAGAACTGCACATTGTAAACAGTACTTACAAATAGTATAGTGACAGCTGTTGTGCAGGTTTCTTTTTTTGAAGATTACTTTTATTGTCTTTTAGCCTTTATGATCGTTACAGAGAGTAGACAGGAAAGAGGGAGAGAGAGGGGGCGGGCTGATATGCAGCAAAGGGCTGTGGGTCAGATTTGAATTCCCTCGCCCATCCAGAGACATGTGGTGAGGGGAGTATTTGATCAAAAACATCAAAACATTCAGGTATCACTTAAAACAGACAAAATACTGAGAACAGTAATTCTTTGTTGAGCTTCATGGTAGGAATCTGCATCAGGGCAGTAATTAATAATAAAAAATTGCTATTCTGCAACAGGCAATCGAACACTGTTGTCCAAAATAATCACTAACAAATGTAATCATAATCATAAAGGTAACGATTGCCATAATGATTCCTACCGTACCCCAGCATTCACCAGCAGAAGCCTTTGCTTGTCTGCTGTGGGTTCAGTACAATCATGGTCAAACACTGCACTGTCTCTGTATTCTTTAAAGACAGGGCAGACACAGGTGACTCGGAAGAGGTCAGTGTGAACAGACCATGACCATGACCATGAAACCATGACAGAATAAATTGTATTATTATTATTATTAGACTATGTTTTCATGTACATATATTGTCTACATCTACGTATAAAAGAGCAAACAGTTTGGAGATTTGTTCAGGTTTCAACGTCCTGATCTCAAGGTGGACCAGGTCCAGGTCAAATGTGGGTAATGGTGATCACATAGAAGCATGTGTGTAGGGCTTGTAATGCTAATGCTAACAGCATAGCCTCTTAAATCCTACTATAATCATCTAGTAGTTTTGTTTCGAAATGCTTTTAAATGGTCAGTTTGGCTGTTAAGCTTCTAGAAAATTCTCCTATGGTGAATTACCATACATACATACGTTGATCACGGTTCTCCGCCCGATGTGAAATTTGTGATTATGGCCCTGGTCTGCCTGTACTAAATTCAAATTTGGGGAATTTTCTGTCAAGGGGCATCAAAAATCATTGCTTGCCTGTGTGTTTGCATGTATACTTTTAGTACTGGTGTGTGAAGAGAGAGATCTGTAATATCTTTTGTTGCATCATACTTGACTGCCATTCATCAAATCGGGTGACCTCTGGCCAGTGCCCTTAGCCACAACCACAGAGTCTAGCTATGATGGATGCCTTATTAGAGACCTTTATTAGTGTACTTAAGCCGGGAGATAAACTTTGTAATTAATGTCTCAGTTTGAGTATATCTCATTTATTTCAATCGGATAAAGGTGACTCTTCCAGTCGACCGGAGAACAATGGCCATCGGAGGAGACAGCAGCTTGGCAGCCAAGCGGAGCCTAGGAATGCTGAATAACAAGCCTGTCATCCATCATGGTATGTAGGGAGTCAGCAGGCTGTGTTCGTCCTGAGGAGAAGCTCCAAGGAGTAGTTCCCAACCATGAGGGATGGCAAGACTGAAAATGGCCTCACTCTGCTTCACATGGAGTATATTCTTCAAAATAGTAGGGTTGTACTTCTGCACCTTTCTTGGCAATGTGGACTTCAATTAGAATCCAAAGCATTTAAGCTGCCAGGGCTTCCAGTATGTACTACTGGCATGCTGCTGTAATCTACAGTTCAATATTACCCACGCATCATTAAAATCAGAGCTGATAAATGATATAATGATGAGAGCAGCCTGAGACCTGCTCAGCTACAGTCTGTGATGATGACAGTAGTAATTTTCCTGTTAGACTGACTCCTCCTGTTTACTTAACCTTTCCACAGTCCTCATTAACTCACCAACACCAGCATCTATGTTGGGTTGCCAAGGGCAAAACACAATGGGCAGATGGAGCCGAGCTGAAATCATCACTTAGCTGGGCAGAGGTCAGTCTGCTATCCTGCTGGTCCAAACTCTTCACTCTGAATCTTAACACGTTGTTACATTCTTCCACGCTGCCAGCTATGCAACAAACAATAACCCAGTATTTCACAAGATTTTATTCTCATTTAAGAACAAGGGGAGGCGTAAATCAGCAGGGTGTTGAGAGGAAGAAATCTCACACTATTTCCTTCTGCTCCAAAGATACTCCAGGCTGTTTTTTTCTAGAAATACCCTTCAGTTTAGCTCCAAGAGAGAGGACAAAATGCAAACCCAGCACTGGGGGTAATGGGATATGCAGTCATTCATTCTGCTGCTGGTTCATGCTCTCTGGCCAAATGACATCTTGGAACACAGCCACGCCGATACAGTAGCACCTCGTGAAATCACAGCTATTATTAATCCAGAGAAGGACAGCAGTCTGATTACACACAGGCATAACAAGACGCAGAGCCACAAAACACTGTGAGTCAGCCATGCCAATCTATAAAGAAAAGCACTGAACAACACTGGAAATGTGTTCTATTAAATATCCAGGAAATCTTATGCAGTTGTAAAAACACATCTTAAAGCTGCAATCTGTAACTTTCCTCACAAACAGCAGCAAATATTACAGAAAATCTGACTGTCTTGATTTTTACAAAACTGTATTGTTGTTGTTAGTAAGCAGTGAATTGTGAACATATAATTTACTGAGATAGTGAAGTGAACCCTCTACTGCACACATTATGGTAATTCATCAAAAAAACAAACAATTGTTCATCATATTTTTGGGGAAGATTGGGGCTCTCTTTATATGTATCAATGATCAAAATTGTCACTTTGTGGAAGGGGGTGAGGGTTTAATGCATGTTATTCATCTTATTCTTCTTTAAAAACGCTGGATTGCTTCAACGATAAATTATGGATCAGCCCGAAAAAACACATCAGGCCAGTGCATGTCAAGGTTTGCTATCGACAAGTGCCAAAAATAATCTTTAAAAAAGCATAATTACCTGGAGATAGAGCTGTAATTATAAGTCTATTAGTAGTCAGCAGAAAATAAAACGGTTCAAAAATGAGACGATTTTTCCTGCTTTTCATTGTCTTACTGTATGTGATAGTACACTGATTATCTTTGGGTTTTGTGCTGTTGGTCGGACATAACAAATTATAATATGTCATTGTCAACTGTGGGAAGCTGGGATTTCACTTATCTCTGATGTTTAGTTGACAAAGCAATACATTATTAAGAAAGTATTCAACAGAAATTGATCATTAAGATAATTGTTAGTTGCAGCCCTAGACAAACCCTGTACAAATAAAATCTACAAGGCTGCTGTAGATACCATAGCGGTAAGTGACAAAATGTGTCTTTTGTGATTTGGGTAAACCTTATTATGATAATTATTATTATTACTAATTATAATAATAACCAGTGCTAGGGAAAAAGTTTTAATCATTTTTAAAATGTATTTGACACCAACAGACTAATGAGCAAATTAAAGACATCACCTTCTTGGAGCATTTGTCATTATTTCCTGACATCTTATAAACCAAACAGTTAATTCATTTAGAAAATAATCAGCTGTATGTAGACACTTTAGAACTATTCAATTGGCAATAACAATGCCAGAAAAACAAATAATGAAAGCATTTTAATTTCCAACAGAAATAACAGTGAGGCCCGTGTGACTAAAAATAAATTGTAAAGCTGCTTTCACAGTTTAAAGAACCTGCTCCTGTGCTGCTCTCCCAGTCGACCTGTTAAGGCAGATGGCCGGTAATGTCAGCACTAGCAGGAACTTCCTCTCCCAAGCCCAACTTTGTCTCTGTCAGGTCCCACTGGTTATTTGAAATGCTCAGGAAAGGTCACGTCTGCCATGTTAGAGTAAACAAGAGGCCGGTTATACCAACGTGTTTTGTCTCTGTAACACTCAGCGGGACGCGGCACTCTGTTTTGTTAAAGTGGCCCTGTCTCCAATCAGTTAAATCAACAGCAGCCATTTGGAACAGGAGACAGGTGAACTCGGGCACTGTCTGCCTTCCTTCCCCGCGTTATCAGCTCCAAGGTTTGTGAATGACAGGACTTGAGCCACTCTTCTGTTGATAGTGAAACAACCCACAGGGACACGCAGGAAATCCATTAGCCCAATACTGCTGTTTGACATGCTCCAAGTGAAGAGCACTTATCCTGACACCCTGCCATCTGAGGCTGTCCCGTGGCTGAATTAGTGCACTGCATGGTCAGTCTGCGGTGACAACCTAATTGGAAGACATATTAAAACCATATCAGTAAACGTCTTCTTTTCAACCAAAAGGATAAAAAAACATTTTTTATTACCTCTTGTGACTGTGTAGCCATGCAGATAGGTTGGTTAGATGAAGGTAAACAACATTCCCCGCTAAATATGTTCCCAGTTTGCCAGGGGTAAAGGCTAGTGACTTTTGTGCCATCTGGTGACCTCTTCTAAGCAACTATGAGACATTTCTCCAGTGGCAGCCGAGCAAAATAGCGCCTCAGACTGTATTATTGGTTATATCTCTATGGGTGTCCTTCAGCCCCATTTAGGTCACTCCCTTCACTGTGTTATACAAACAAAATTACCCACAGATTGCAATTCAACTGCTATTTCTCTGCTTGGCAAATTGCTATGAGGCCAGGAGAAATTGAAAAGGCTGGCAAGGTCTCAGGTACCTGACAGTGACTGTGACTATGATGAAGTATCCTCCTGTTACTACTGTTGACTTTGCCAAATATCTGATTTCTCCACAGTCTCCACCCCATGCTCTGGGCTCACCAGCTTTATAGACCGAGAGGAACCATTGCCAGTATTTCTATTAGTAGCACCAACAGACCAGCCTGTAGGATGACGCCTCTCCAAATATCTTGCTGAGAGGTTACTTCGTCTTTATGTTCTAATTTGCTCGTCACTTGATTTTACAGATTTCAGGACCAAATCTCCTCCAGGTCTTGGTGGCTCGGGGCACTGAGAAATTGGAAAGCTAACATGTTCACAGTAAAGTTGTCATAGGAGGAGTTTAAACACACATAAATTACTGAATATATAACACTAAACCACTGGTTCATCTGACTGAAAGGGCAAAGATTCCTCTGAACAACAGTTTAATGAGAAAAGAAGAAATCACCAGTCACTGATAAAAGAAACTGGAAGCTTAGCATCAAAATGTGTGCAGATCTAAGCCGGACCAGGCTTCCTGTTTCAGTGTCGAGTGTACAATAATGTCTATAAGAAGAGGTTTGAGTCTTTTGTACGACAAGAATGCTGCAGTCTTACTGATTTTTAATTAAAAATGGAATCACAGCTGAAATCAAACCAATCATGTACCCACCATGCACAAGCACACTTGATGTGTCATAATGTTGTGAAATCTTGTTTCTGTTGCTGATGTCGTTGTTGTAGAGTAAATGCATGCACTGTTAATTTAGTCACTAATTTAGTTTTTATATACCCCAGTGTTCATGTTCGTAACAGAGATGTTATTCTCTGTTTCCTGCCCAGGGACGACAGATGTAAATTAGCTAATAGCTAGTCTGACTCACCAGATGCAGCGTGCTGGGATTTTGTCTGCCATTGGCCGTCTGTTTCAGCCGGCATTCTCCACCCCTGCTGCTGTCTCCACAATTTATTTTTGCAAGGGCCCGGTTGCTGCATCTGGATTTAGCTTCACCCAAGATGGTTGCGATCCGTTTAAAGAAATACAAACAGAACGTGGGTAAGCGGAGCAGCCAGTCTTTTCTCCAACGCTACCTTTCATATAAACTAATAAATAAATAAACATTCTGGAATTAACAAGCGCGTTGCTCAATCAAAGCTATTCTTAAAACTCCACAACAGAAATAGAGGTTAGTCTACGGTAGGCATTATTGGAATTGGATCAGTGAATATCATCTGAAACTTCTAATCCATAAGAACTGAGATATCTTGTTTCTGACTTTTTTTTTTGCTCTTTTGTAAACTTCACCTCCCTACCTCCGGTCCGTCCCCTGTATGTTGCCCTGTTAAATCCATACACTCACACATTTTCCTATTAAACTTCTGCCCTTACTACAAGCCTTTCTCAAGTTGGAAGTTCCCGATTTCCGATTACAAGTGAATGCAGCATAACTGTTAGCGACTTTCTAGGCAGACCAACTGCTGTCAATAGCATAACTATTTATTTAGATAAGACTGCAGAGGGCCCAAAGAAAACCCCCACATTTTTAGAGTGTGTATTTCTAATTTATACGTGTATAATATATACATATTCTGCAAGAGACAGATGTCCTAAATCTAAGCATTGTACATAACAAATTACATGTGTGCTTGTATAAAAAAGAGGAAAACGGTATTATTGACGTCAATAGGCTGTGCAGGCTACTTGCTCGCTGATAGAGCATCTAGGGTGTGTCCTACCAACACTGGCGCTCACATGTCAACCGTTGCCAATGGAAACTCCCACTCAAAAGAATGACACTTATTATTCCCCCCCAAAAAATGTTTAAAGTAAAATAACTGCAGTATTATCATAGATCATATGAGAAAATGGTTTAACTTTAACTGGATATAACCTGTAAATTCATAATTAACAGTATTTGTGTAAACATACATCTTGGAGTAACTACAGCGCAGAAAAATGCAACCTGACATGCAACCTATGCATGTCAAACAAACGTGTACACACAGACAATCTTTCTAACAGCTGAGCTCTGAGGAAGAAACAGGTTATGACAGAAGTAAAGTGGTTATCTGAGATAAGAAATGTCTATCCTTCAACCGAAAATCATATTTCTCACTCCGCATTTTATCTGCAGGTAACACCTGTTGCAATAACAACAAGTCAAATTGATACAGACACATGAGGGGTATTCACTTGCTGATATCCCTTTAGATCCGGGGCAGGAAAATGAAGCCACACAGTATGTATGGTATCCTATATAAATTCATCTCTGATGTGCAAATTTGTGCGAAGTCACCCGTGTGGAACTACTGCCTCCTTCAAAACCAGGGCCCTGTTCTTCAAATGCAGCTTTACATTCAGACTAACAAGCAGATTACAGGCTAAAATTACCCTATTTATTCTCATCCATCTAATTTGATTTTTTGAAAGCAGTTTTTAGTCTTGATTTGTAAATCCTGGATGAAGATATCTTTGATAACAGTAGGCTCTTATTTTGAAATAAAGGCAAAATTGGTGGAGAGATGAAATCATGAGCAGCATTCCTTTGATTGAGTACTGATCATTTGAATGTGGTTACCTGTGTGTTGAGAACTGTGTTCCCATAGATATAATATAGTTACATTTATGTGTGTCCATGCGTTGTAACTGGCGTAATTTTATTCTACATTGTGTTCCACAATGTTTCCACATGTTTGTCACTGTTCTTCTCTTGAGTGATGTTGGTGCATGAGTTTCTCCCTAAGTGATAATCATATATTTCTTAAAGGACGCATTAATTGCATAAAAGATTTTAAGCAAATAGAGGTTTTCAATTAATCATTTTACATTGTTCAAATGAAAAATTCCTAGTTTAAAGTCATAATCCGTAAGATTTGAGATATGTTGTTTCTAGCGGCCTCTTTGGTGGTAAAATGTAATTGCAGGCTAGTCTGTTCTTTCAGAGCCCTTCATAGACACATTCACAGTCACTAAAGTTGGGTTTGAAATCGTTTCCTCATTCACTCACTCACTATCCCCTATAAAATGTTTATTAAATAGTGCACTATATAGGAAATGACCAAACGAGATTTTGGAAACTACACTGAAATCTTCGAACAAATCATTGTGTCAGTAGATGCGCCAGATATATGTGTGACGGAAGCGGGTGCATCCAGTATCATGTAAACAAACAGAGCTATGAACTCATTTTTCAGTCTGTTTATGATACAAACCTGCTCTCAGGAGGACGGTAAAAGATTGTGTTTATGTTGGTTATTTATTTCAATGTTAAATAAATTGTTGAAATTTCAATAGTGTTAAAGTGGGGTTTTCTTAACAATGGTTGTGTGTCCTGATTGAGAGCTGTAATAGCCCACAGTTAATTTATTTCACGAGCGAGTAACAGTGGTAAGTCCTGAGGAACTGTTGTTGGTAACTGCAATTAGCTCTCAGATACCTGAGAGGTATTCGCATCTCTGTTGCTTCTTCTTCTCCTCCAGTAAAACACGACATTGTATTGTGGTATGCAGGAGTAGAATGTTGTGTACATCGTATGTACGCTCAAATTAGCTGTGCATTGTGGGTATTTCGAACACAGCTTATGTGTGTTGACTTTTTATTTTTACTCTAGCTCTTAGTGAACCTTCACTGAAACACAGTCACCTCTTTAATTCCATACTGTCCCCTATCTGTTACCTCTTAAATCCATACACACACATGTTCCTATTACACTTCTGCCCTTAATACAAGCCTGACTCAGAAGTTGGAAGTTCCCGATTACCAGTTAAAAGTGGAACATAACCGGCAGTTTCAAGCTCCACCTGGCTGACCAACCGCTGTCAGCAGCGTCACTAACATGGCGGCGTATTTACATGTATGGAGCGAATGTCTTCATAGACACACATATTGGAAAATTCTGTAAAGAGGCGTGTATAGGTGCTTTAATTAGTGGATCATATGATCAATCACCATTGTTTTAAACCACACTTTGATAGATAGTAACTTAACAGACAATTAACTAGATGCACATTTTACAGTTTATATCTTTAATGTTGCAATGTTTATGCCTGTTTCTTAACCAAATTTAGGTTTATTTGTTTACAAAGTTTTATTTAAGTTTTATATTTTCTCTTTAATTAGTTTCATTACGGTAAAGTAGAAGTCATTCACATGTCTGCTTAATGCTCACAGGTCTCTCATTGTTTTTAAGATTACACTCTGCAGAAGTACCTTTCACACACCCCGCTGTACAGAGTTTTTTTTTTGTAAATCGATGTTCTCATTTAAAATCAACATTATATCAACACTCATCATTATGAATTTTAGAAAGCGAGCCATTTCTATTTAAAAAGGAGTTCATGTATGCGGTTTACAGTAAACCGTCTGGGTTGTGATCCAGCTAACTGTCAATAATAACCTTTTCCAGGTTTAGGCTTAAAGGAATACTTCACCAGTGGAAACATTAATCTGTATTGAAAGTGGGACATATATGTAGTCGACATGTGACATAAATTTGTAATTTAGTGCCTTCTTGATCAGAAAAAAGCAGAAAGTGACCTTTTGGCGCTTGTGGATTGAAAACGAAACGAAAAGGTGTAGGGTTTTATCGATTTCCTTCAGAAAATACTATATTGATCAAGTGGGTGAGGAGGTTAAAGCCAGTGGACGTTGTTAAAAGTACGAGTGTTACAGAGAAGACTGTAAGACTGCCTGATGGAGGAGGAGCAATGTTTAGAGTTAATTTAATGGTGTTAAACTCAAGTCTAACTTCTTATCTTTGTAACCATATATCGTTTTAATGGCCTGATTTGTCTTTGTGTTTACAAGAGTCGTCAAAAAGACACTAAGAGCGAAGTATTAGCCATGTGCTCCTCTCGACCCTAGTCGGAGACCCCGATCTCCTCGCCGTAAACTGTGGGAGCTGCTGGTCGTCCAAATTAACATGTTGTCAAAACATCCAGGATCATACTTCAGTACTTCCCAATAAAAGGACATGCTTTAACAGCTCCAAAATATACTTTCTCTTATCAACTTCAATTTTTTATACTAATTTGACATGTAAATGTTCATGTACAATTATGAAATTTCAATTGTAGATTCTTAAAGTGTGTAAATAAATTCTACTTTAAGTGAAGTCCCACCCACTGGTCTGTAATATGTCTGTAGTGTCAGTGGGTCTCGCCCCCTATAGGCGGGTTAAAAAAATGATGAACTAGTGCTTGTAGTCTCACCAGAGCACGTCTCTCTAACACTTCCTTCCCACTTTAAATGATGCAAAATGAGAATTTTGACGGCATTTAAAGCAGGAAGTGTTAGAGGTAGAGACAGCTCTCTCCCCTCTCAGGGGACAATGAGGGAATGATGCACGACCATTCAAAAATAAGACTGGGTTTCTAACAATACAAAGCTCAATGCAAATGGGTGAAGTATTCCTTTAAGGACTTGTTGCCCAGACAACAGTTCCAGTTAAAAATTAAGCCAGCCTCAAACAACCAAAGAATCCAGGTTCGTATCAAATCGTTAACACTCTAATCTGGATAACTCGGTACGAAAAGAGGGCGCCAGCTGCAATCTAATCCCACAATCGCTGATTCTGAAATCACAACACAAACACACTGCATTTATCTCACAAAGCATGGGCAGAGAAAATCTGCAGGTCACTCAAGTGAATCCACAGCTATGTCCCCTTCAGTTTCCATCGATCACGTCAAACCACTCCTTTAGCTTGGGGACTTTTTGTGTTTTGACAAGCCTCACTAGACTGAGCACCCTGTGTTTAAGGCCCAAAGCCTATGTTTATGTGGCTGCTGGCAGACTGGGCCCTGAACTACATGTGGCGTGGTAACCTGATCCATTTATCTTTTGGATTGTGAAGATGCATCTGAACTTGCTGCCCTAAGGAATTGTTGATAAGGTTGTTTTTTTGGTTTTGTTTTTTACCTCAGAATCATGCAGTGGTTAAGGCTGGTAACCACCAGTTACAGTGGTTTCTGTTGTGTTTCCTGTCAATGTATTGTTTTGAGGGAGACCTTATATGAGCTGTTTAAATATTTAAAAGACACTAAAAACACTGTGTGCAGCTGCTGAATTGTACAACTGCTGTTCTGGTTTAATTAGAAAATACAGCACATTTGTTGTTACACTATCCTGCAAAGTACACTTCGGCTGCCATGAATGATTCTGGGCACCAAATCATATATTCTGCAACACATAACATACCTGACAAAAGAGAGGAAACATGATAAATAAGGGCAGAGATAACAAGTATCAAGACTGTGGCTCCATCTCCACCTCTCTTTGCATCCTCTCTCCTATATAGCCCTAATTTCTCCCTGTGCCACCTCATTATGAGACCAAGTGTAATGTACATCCAGCTCTCACCTGTCTCAGCTGCTGCCCATTAGCTCATACTATAAGTGTCTGCAGTCACTTATCATTACCCCTTGCTGGTCCATTCCTGGAAAACCTATGCTATATACTCAACTGGCTTTATTATTTCCAACACCCATGTTTAAGGGGAATGCTTGAAACAAACTAGTTCATGCAAAGTGACAACTACATCTAAATGTAAAAATGTGTATACCTATTCCAAACAGCCTTACTCAAAAGAAAATAGAAGTAATGTGTGAAGAAATAAAAAAGTATTTTGAGATAAGTTATAATTATGCATATTTTCTCTGGTTCCGGGTAAGTTGCTGTGTGAAGTGGGTGTGCTTGTTGGATTGTATGTTTCAGGAAGTGACACGAATGTCAGGGGACAATTTGGACATTCAAAAGTTTATTTTAAAAGGGACCATTGCTAGATACTGCGGCATACAGTATATAGCTTATGCTATTTTGCGGTTGCCCATTCCTTTAGACAGAAGGGGTTTGAGAAGATGTGAAAAGCATTTGTAATGCATGCCTGACATCTCTTTAAATGGATCCTGTCCAAGTCGTAGTAAAAAACAAAAGTCAAAAGTAAAAAGTCAAACTTTTTATGACAGTTTCTCTTAACGATTTCCCTTCCTGCTCCGCATCATTCACCTGGACTTCTAGGGCAGAGTATTACTTGAGCTCAAGCATTGATCACCCTCAGTGTCTATACAAATCCCAATCTCCATCCCATCACTTTCTATTACTGCAGAGGCTGAGCACTAACCCATACATGAAAAACTTCAGCCTTTTCCCAAGTTCTCCCATCAGCTGTCCACCAGCAAAGAGGCACTACGACATGGCATACGAGAGCTGCCTGGAGTTGAGACACTGCAGACATTTTTTTTTTTGGATGGATCATAAAAGGATGCAGCATCCAGCATATTAATTGGATTCTTGTCAAGGCAGATGGATAATTCTCTTCGTCATGCAGCGCTCTTAACATCCTGGGTCCCAGAATACTAAGCCTCTGTCTCGTCAGTTCTGCTTCATGACTAGCAGTCTGACGTCACTCCATGCCTCCTAACTGTGATAGCTGTCACACTTAGAAAATCATGCCCTTTTGTTTGAAAAAAACCCCGAAACAGTTGTAATCCTAACCCCAGCGACGATCCTCCAAATCTATACATGCTTTGTTCAGTCTTATTTCAAGTCCTCCTGTGGGGACACTCTTAAGATCTAATCCTTCTTTCTATCTACGTATTCATTTGTTCACTTTGACTTCCTTGTGCTGATGTCAGCCTTCCTTTATAAAGGAAATGATGCCGCTTGTTCCACCTGCCCTGCCGGCAAGCTCAATCTGTTGACTTCTGCCTGTGTCTTATCACCCATGTTCACCCATCTCTGTAGGCTTTGTAACCTGTTTGTCCTCCCCTGATAGAAAAATAGTAATCCTAGCAGTGACTGATGAGGTTCTCCATGTTTGCTATTAGTGTATGCTCACGGTTCATGTGTTTGTGCCTAATGCTGGTACTTGGGTCACAGTTAGGTGCACGCAGCCGCACACAGAATACATCGTATGTAGATTGATGCACTTATACAAAACCACATTACACAAGCACAAGTTTTCAGCGACAAGCTCATTGGTGTGCGAATCAGTCACACTATGGCAAGTGCCAGTGAAACACCGGAGCTGTAGGATCATGCGTTTAACAGCAAGAGAGAGTTGTGTATAAGACAAAGACAGTGTGTTGCTGTTGCTCTACCGTTGTAGACGCTTTATAGACTCTCACACTGAACTATGACTCCAACCATCAGTGCACAAATATGATGGTTTTCCAAGTTTTTCCTCTACATCCATGATTGATATTTTCTCTGCCACGCTTCTTTAAGATTTATCCAACAAACTGCCATATATAACAAGTCACACCCTCCACTATATATGCCATCGACTGCTTACAGAGTTCAATAGAGACTTGTCCATCAAGAGCAGAAGAAGCCAAGGTTGCAGACAGAGGCGCTAAGGAAGGTTTTGGGGCAACTACAAGTCGGACAGTGATGGCTGTTGCTGGCTTTCGTAGTATACCGACAGACGTTGCTCAATCTTGACCGAATGATTATTGTTTAAACCAATATGACAGAGGTCATTAACCTTAGCAAAGTAGTAACTTTAATCCCAAATCACGATCACAATCATTTATCCTAACCCTGACTAAGTTTTGTTTGTGCCTTCAATCAGACTGGTGCTTGTATTGGTTTTGGAAGGCACAGACATAGGATGACATCCAGCATATACTATAGATGCATAAGATTAAAGACAAAACAGTTACATAAAACAAATTTCATTATTTAATTTGGAAAGTTTTATAATTGAACAGTAATCCATGGATATGCAGTGAGTTTTCCATAACAACCGTACTTTATGTAGTTGTGTCTCAGGTCTTGAAACTTGGCCACAGCTACATGAAATTGCACAACAGTTGTACAATTGTTATTAAGAAACCAAATACATTATTAAAATGATCTATTTTCAGAGGTTCTTTAGTGGTGGCCTGTAATATACTGCCCTTGTTTTGTCAGTTTTTGACTATAAATGCTTTTAATATGATCTTGATAAGTAAAGTCATTAGTAGTCATATACTCATATACAATCATCCCTGTGTTTTTTTGCTGTTTGGACCATAGATGAGCTCAGTGGTTGAGCAGGGAGCAGGGGCGCAACATTAGCACCATGCAGAGAAGCAGCACTCTGATTTACTGTTCCCAGGGCTGGTGATTGAGGAGAGCATTACGTCACAGCTGATAGATCAGAGAGTCTTACAGCAGAGTGGAGCTCCATCAACTGCTGCTGACAGTAGCGTTAGTGCTGACAACCAACGAAAACGGATTTATGAAACAAAACACAGATGCTCAATGCGCTGACACAAAATAGTGAGAGAGCTTACACACACACATACACCGCATGCACATAATTCTTGAGTGCAAACACCCACCTTCAATAAAACACATGAAGACATTATTGCAGTAAAACTAGATCTGCACTGCACAGTTGCTCCAATAAAGTGCTAACCGTCAAAATAAAAACATGGAGCAGCATGGCGGATGTGCAGGGCCCCTTTAAGCTGTCAATCTACAGTGTTTTTATATTAGTTAATGTGTTATTTCTCTGTGTTTGGTACTTACTGTCACCTGAATAGTAATCAAAAGTTGCCTCTGATAATCCAAAGACATACAATATATAGGTGTGATGTGGAGACTTTAAATTGTCCATGCGTGTTCTTGTTTTTAAGTTGTCTGACATGCACTTCTAGAATACATTTGACAGTATTTACTGGGTTTTAATCTTTCCATCCATAGTTCATGCATTGTATGTATATCTGAATTTGGCATGTGTTTGTTGTTTCTACTTTTTCTTATCTGTAGATACTTTTTATTTTTTTATAAATATTCAATAGTATTATTATATTATATTATATTTCTGCAGTAGGTTACTCCTTACAATTATGAGAAATATATTATTTACCCTTCATCTCAGTTATCGTCGAGTCAAGCACCCCGGCAGAGTGGCCACCGCACAATAAACACTTCTAAAAGTCAACAAGAATCTCATATTTTACCTGTAAGACTTACTTTTCAATCCCTTTGTTCACCATCTGTGATGTGCCAATATCAGGATTCCAGGAAATAATAGACGAATAACAAAATAAAGGTCCTGGTCATAAACTTTGTACCAGTGTCTGGTTGTGACCTGTTTATGATGCACACTGCCTCTTATCTGTGTATGCTTGGATATGCTCTGGGCCTTTAAAACCCTGCACAGGATATACTGTATTGTATAAATGGATGAATGGATGGATGGAAGTTTCAACCCGATGCATTAACTTATCATCAGATACAAGAATAAGGTTTAATGCATTCTTCTAAAAACAAGGACTTTCTAAAATAAAAAAAAAGCCTGCAAAAGGTATTTAAGTTCATGATTTATTTAAAATATACCTGTGCATCTGAAAACTTGGATTTCACAGCAACCAGATGACTCACTGCTTAGAATATATGAATGATTTGGCCCCAGATATAAAAATGGAATGACACATTTTCAGACTAAACTATATAGAACTGAATAACCAACACTAAAGACTATTAATTTGCTGATCAGGGACATGTATACAGGCCTCTTTTCAGAGTTTTTACTAATCCATATTATGAATAATATATTATGATATTAAACCCTTATGGGATCCCTTAAATTTTGGAGTATACCCCCCATCACCGGGGAGATACACAAATAAATGTTCACTTACGTTAACGTTATGAGATAGATCATGGCCTTGGCGGAGGTTGCGCTCTTCAAGTGCCCAAGTGATGTGCATTTTCCTCTCCTGGAACCTCAGCAACAAATTCAACTCTACCCGGCAACAACAGCCGAGATGCAGGTGCTATAAGCCCCGCATACCAACTGCTTATCAACACAAATGCTTATGTGACCTTTAATAGCAGAAACAAAATTATGAATGAGATTCAAATTCAATATCTGGCAGACATGAAACATAACCTCTCGCTCTCTCAGCTCTCAGTAAGAGAGTTCTGTAGGATAATGGAAGTTAGACTGTTTGAGAAGCTCAGACACGTAACTGACTTTACAAAGGAAGATAAATGTAGAGATTTGTGATGATACAAATTCATGCTCAGACATGTCACTTCATTAGACTAAATGTTATAGATATACTGTACTGCACAGTACATGGATAGTTTTACGGTAATTTAAATAAAGAGAAGAACCCTGAAAGCTCCATCATATAGGCAGGTACATGATAGGGCTTATCAAATGTGGGAAATTCTGTTATCCGTACATAATATAGTTGAAGCCATTCATAGGCTGTCTGCATACTGTATGATCTTGTCAGAGACAGTATTTTACTAGAGAGAGAGAGAGGGAACAACGCTGAAAACCTCACAGCACCATGGATATGGCACATAGCTCAGACTCAACAATTCACCGCTGCATTCAAACTACAAATAATTAAAATCATGCTGTCAAGTGTGTTTAATTCCTGCACCAAGAAAGTCATGTTTTTGAGAGTTTATTTGTTTATCAATTATTTTGCAGGATATGAAAGAAAAAAACAGATTTCAGATACATTTGGTGAAAGGTCATTGGAGTGTAATATCATTTAAAAAAACTAAAATAAATGTTGATGGCTTTCCTTAAGCCTTAATATGACGGTTCTTGCTCCTAACTTATACAAAATATTCTGACATAATGTATCCGTACTGAGCTGAGCACTTTGCACCAAAGTCTGCATCCAACATAGAGGTGAGTAAAATCTCAGACCACTTAGATAGCATTACTATGTCGTATACTGCTGTCTGGTTTAAACTCTAATAATGCATCAAATTTGATGCACTCATCAAATGTTTTGCATGTAAAATCGTAATCTGCAAAGTTACTGGTTGCTGTCAGGACAACACAACCTTCAGATAAAACTGGGGTATTATAGAGTAATAGACCTCTGAAATGTAAAATCTGACGTTTTATAAAAATATATGTTCAAATAATGTACTAGTAAATCAGAGCAAGTAGGTACTTTAAACCTCTCTAAATGATCAATATTCACTGAGCTGATATTTAGATTTTTAACATATTCTATCACCAGCTAAGAAAAAAACAGTATACACAATGCCGACAACTATTTTTTTCTATTACAACTCCTTATCAATCGCTTACTACCAGGATTCATAAACTGTACACAAAGTCTGCCACACATGCATACATTCTCAACAATAGACTTCTATGGTGATAAATGTTAAAAATGTAATAAAGATTTTCTTTTGGGAACTGGTCAGATTTCTAATTATCTGCACAGCTGAAGTGCAGCAGAGATAGAGGAGTCCCTTCAATTACCCTTAATCAGATGTAAGAACACAAAGGCTGTCTGATAAGGATTATTCCTAAGACGTTTCAGTGATGACAGGCTGTGTGTAATGTGTATTTGCAGTACGGTATGTGCTTATTAACACTAATCTTTGGACTTCCTGAGGACGTTAGATGGGTGCCTCATTTGGCATATGGCACCCTGAAAAAAGATGCAGGGGGGAAGCACTTTACTTCCTCTCAAATAACAACAGTCCTGAACCCACAGCTGGCAGTTATGTTAAGTGTTAATTTTCTCAGTTATACATATCCACACATAAAGCATGGTTTCACAATTGCCCGTCTCATAAGGTTGCTGTCTCTTGTTTTGCCTTGGGCAAACTCTTTTGCATCCCATCCAGGCTGGGAGAGATGAGCCCTGTTATCCAGATTGAGGTGAGAGAAGGGTTGGTCTCCTGCCTCCAGCACCATCTGCTCCAAAGGGCCACTTTTAGACATGCTGAACAGACAATACTGTACTTGCAAACACAGACTGACATTATCAGAGCCATGACATCATCAATACAGACATGGCAGATGGATTATTAACTGTTAGACATAACTGGCCCTTAACCAGGCTTAAATAATCTCAGTGTATCATATAACCTAATCTACATTCAGTCCGAGCAAAACAATCTTCACCCATCTATCTTAAACCTGTAGATCTGGCCCCGTGTTCTCAAAATATTAGTATCTTACCATTAGGAGGTGTCCTAAATAGCACTAAAGGTTCCTAGCTAAGAGTTTCCTCTGAAACCCTCTTCACAAAGCTGCTGTGCTGTTGGAGGAACTCTTAAGCTAAAAGAAAGGACAGGGTTGACCCGTCATATTCATGAAACTGTGATTAGCTATCTTGGGTTTTGGGCTGTTTTGGACTGACAGCAAGTTAGGAGCAACTTTCAGCCTTAATATGTTTTGGCAATACATACGTGCCCTGTTTTAAATTTACCCTACACAAACAGCAAAAAGACAAGAGTTTAAGCAGTATTTAATCAGTATAAAGCAGTTTATCAAACATGACAAATATAAATCTGGATTCTGAAAAGCTGGTAGTACAGAAACTGTTTTGAGTTTTATAAGGCATCAAACAAAGTGCTATGCTGTCCCTGCCTCCTTATTGGTCCTCCTCTATCTAAGTGCCACATTTGATACACCATACCTATTTAACCTATTTTCAAAGTACTGGCAAGCATGCTTTAAATTCTCATTATAGTCCAAGTAGTGTACCACAGGATTCAATACTTGGTCATCTTTTTTCCATTACACGACAACTTAGCAAAATTATATGACACTAAAGACTAATCACTATGTGGATGTAAATTGCTAGTGCTGATCGCTAGTTATTGGTGCTGATTAAAAAAGTAAATTATGACTTAAACATTTAGCTGTCCACACCTTTTCATTGTTGAATTAGGGGGCTCAGTTACAGTTTACGGAACTGACAATCTGCTTCAGCAAAGACTATATGATGGTTGAACATAATCCAACCCATTATTTTTTTTCAACCTGAGAAATGAAATACTGCTGAAATACTGCTTAAGTCCAACCATACTTAAGCAGTAAGTATGGTTGGACCTACCATACTTACTTGCTTCATCTGATGCAAAGAAATTTGTATTTTGTTTTCCATCCTCTGGACTACTGCAATGCTTAGTTCAGTGAACACACTTTAGTTTACAAAAATGCAACAGCTTCAAAATATAAGTAGTTTACAAGGCTGTAAATAGTTTAGCACCTTCATACTTAGATCATCCAACATGAAAAGGCAGTCAACATGCAACGTCTGTAAATTCCTTTCAAGAAACACTTATTGCATTTAGGTAATCTGCATCCTTGCTTTTATTGAATCTCACTATTTTGTCATTTATTTTACCATGTTTTATTTGTTTGCCACCTTTTTTAATGTGTTGCGTTCTTTAAAT
The DNA here is from genome assembly GCF_963691815.1 of Echiichthys vipera. NCBI lineage: Eukaryota > Metazoa > Chordata > Actinopteri > Perciformes > Trachinidae > Echiichthys > Echiichthys vipera. The sequence continues at coordinate 20,160,199 of NC_139830.1, forward strand.
GTTTCAAATGTTTTTAAACAATTTGAAAGAAAAGGTACTATTATTACATCACTGTTTCCATAATAAGTTAAGTTATAATTAAGTATTAAATACCCAGGATTTGTTTAATGCCTCAACCTCATATTAACTCAAGCTAGAAACTACTGGTGCCTGGAGAGAGAAAAATGGCTTTCAAGCTACTAGATCAGAGCAGTAATCCAACCTTTGAACCTACAAACGAGAGAAACCCAGCCTCAGAGGCATAGAAGGGGCTATTGACCGAGGGGTGAGGCAAGGCAGCAGTAAGTGGGATCCAGGTGGGAGTTTCCGTGTCAATGGGCTCATCTTACAGCCTCTCTGATGGACCACAGTGACGTCCCCCAGGGTCCAGATGGGATTCAGTGGTCAGCTCGGTGACAGCTGGTGAAGGGTGGTCAGGCCTCATGCATAATGGAGGCTCCGCAGACCACACCACAACCTGGCTGCTGCACTGATGTGGAAGTAGTTCCATCACCGTGTCAATATTTCAGGGTAACTGGAATATTAACAGCTGTTTAAGTAATATACTCTGTGCTATGGATAGCACTGTATACGACTTTGATTTAAGCATTTCATAGAAGCAGACAGAGCATTTCTTCTAAAAGTGTTGTTTGATTTCTGATTGATGTTAGACTCAGTTTTAACCACATCTCTTACAACAACTTAGGTTACTGGGAACATGGCAACGTCACTACAACACAGGCCAACAGGGCAAGAAACATGAGTAGTCAGATGATCTGACAAGTTGTAAACAAACCAATGGGTTATCAAGCTTATCTAGACCAATTTTTTTGGAGGTACAGCTGAAAGTGAGCACTCTCAATTCCTCAATGCACACAGAGTTGAGCCAGGAAGTCACTCTGTTAACTTTAAACCTGCAAAACCTGACATATATACATACATATGTATATATATATATATTTATATACAATATTTTTAGCTAGTTAATGGCAGTGCAAACTATAAAAAAAACAACACTGATTATCATTATCAGCATCATCACCTTTTTAGTTGACATGGCAAATGTGTGAGCAAACAGTTGCTTATATATTTATCAGATACAGAACATCATTAGGATTCATTGTGAGTTGTGTTTGTGTCCACCTGATTAAAAGAGATTAAAACTCTGATATCCACTATAATTTTATCTCTGGTTTTGGTCTCCACCAACTCCTTTAGCTGCTTAATCCTCCCCTATATTCCCCAGCTCGTTCTTCATAACTTTGTCTGCTGTTAAGTGCTGAGCAGGAATTGTACGGTGATTTTATTAGAGCCTTTCCACTGAAAAGAAAGATGATGAGAGTGGTGAGAGGGAACCAAAACAGTATAGTTGCAGGCCATGAAACCAAAACAATGAGCTGAAAGATGCTAAAGCTATATATATATATATATATATATATATATATATATATATATATATATATATATATATATATAGACAGCCTATTGTCAATATGAGGGTATTTATGTAGGCATTGCACAAGAAAAACAATGTGTTTTACTTGTTTATGTACTGTATCTTGTATTTTGTTTTTTGTTGTCTGTTTATATTTTACCTGTGTGACTTCTATCTTTGACCCGACTGCAACTGTGATAGATGTCTACACTGGACAATCTGGTAATAATTTTAACAGCTTCCATTTTCTCTTTGTCCATTCTTGGGTTTTGATGAAAACTTGTCTGATCAGCTGATGTTTCATGTTCCTTGCCTTGTTGGACATCCTTACCAGATCTCAACAATTACCATGGTAAATTATTATAACCAATATGTAAGGTTTCCAAAACAGCAAAAACAACCTAGGTGGTATAAAACTATAATTTCCCTTCAAGAAACCTGACTGGATGGACTGTTTTGCCAGGTGTGTGCAGTGTAGTTCCTCCCAGAGCTTTACATTTCCAGGGCCCTGAGCCTCGCTTGTCAATGTGTTGAGAAATCAACGCTACCAGCTATTCTGTTGTGAATGGACACACTGCGGTACATCACCTCAATCAGTCATCCCAGCCCTCGTAAGCAGCAACCACGACTAGCGACCCGACCCCCATCCCCGACACAGCAGCGAGAAAGTGCTTACCTAGGAGAAAAAGACAGAGAGGACATTAAATCAGTGAGCATAATATTCTAGTGAGCAGCGGACTCGCTTTCAAAGATTAGCCAATCTCTCCTCTGCACAGTGTTCTGCCATGGAGTTTTAACCCTCTCTGGCTTCAATTGAAATGGAGAGAGGGGAGTTTATCCCATATTTTCTGGTGCTCTGCATTTTCTTTGGTGTGCTAAATACACTCAGTAACAGAATTCGATGAAAAAATTAAAAAAAAAGTGACAAAAAAAATTATTACAAACAAGGCTGTGGGTCTGCTATCTCGTTTTTTTCTGAATATTCACAGAATGGATTGTACCAAGCTAAAGGGGTGTTAAAATTTAAAAAAGCAGATTGTAGGGACTCTGTGTTTTAGCCAGGGATTGACTGATCCCTGCATTCAGTTCACAAGCCTGTGTGAAGTGTTTTTCACTCGGCTCGATCAAAAGACAAGGACGTCTTCCAATCCCGGATGTTACATCACACTGCTTGATTCTTTACACACTCTTATCCATTTCTCTGCTTATTTGTACCCATTTAAGTCCAAGGACCTCACAACCCTTCCACGGAGCAGAGCAGGCACACAAACAAGTCTGAATGAACAATAGAATGAGGGATGCTGCAGGACTACTGAGAGAAAATAAATGGAGATGCATCTTGTGTATGTGGAGGACCTCAGTGAATAGGATCTTGATCAATCAAGTACCTGCTGTTAACACTGAAGAGGAGAAAAAATAAACTAAGAAAGCATAAGTGGTTGATGGGCGTTAGAGACAACAATGGATGTGAATCAGGATTTTACCATCTGAAGCCATAATGTATGTATCGTTAATTCATAGCGTTGCACATATTTATAAGCAGTATACAGATGCTTAATACATTCATTATAACACACCATAACACGGTTGTAAGCAAATTTAACTACTGTATGTCAACAATTTTTGTGACATTTTATATTATTACAACTACATTATGTTATATACTGCATATCTTTGTTTCATCACTTACGGAGGTAAAAATGTCCCCAAATATGTACTTAAGGCTGCATTATGCTGTGTTATAAACCGTGATGGCAGTACTGAGCATTTTTTTATTTAAGTAGCAATAGCAGTGTACAAATTTTGGTAAAGGTTACTATTAAAAATCAGTCAGAATTGTACTTATTTATCTAAAAGTCAATTTCAAACAGGCACGGACAGGCCATAGGGCGTACTGGGCAATGCGCGGTGGGCCGATGCACACATTTGGGCTGCGGCTGTCATAATTTAATTTAAAAAGTATATTTTAAATAATTTTTATTGACCGCGACGGTATTTGAGACACAAAACATGGCCCATTGGTTGATTTTCTTGACGGGCATTAGGCTAGTCCAATGAAATCTCTGAGACATCCCTTCCCTCCTCGGCATGCCCCTCCATCTAATCAAATGTTGCCATTTGTGTCAGGAATGGTACAGAGATAACACAAAAAGACTGGACCCAATGCAGACACGGACACGGAATAAAAGTACAAACAAATGTTTAGTATCAACTACAAACAAAACGTAAAACAGGAATACTATGAACGAGACGGTCGAGGAAAAACAGGAACACGGGAAACTACGGAGAAACAAAATACAAACAACGATTAAATATACTTATCGGCGGGGAGCGTGAAAACCACAAACGAGAAAGGAATGCCAATCCGGCGGAAATAATTTACCAATGAAGGAATACAACGGTCCAGCAGCTCAGGGTATAAGTAGTCACCGGGTGATTAGCGTAACAGGCTGCAGCTTGGGGGAAACCAAGCTGCAGCCTTGACGACAAAAAGCAAGAGGGAGACACATGCAGGGAAGTACAGACAGAGGGAGACAAACTCACACAAAAGGGAGAGAGGAGGATACTGACAGAACCGAGTCTTGACAATTTCAGCTGACCGGAGTTGAATGGAAGTGAGTGTCTTACTGTCTGTGGAACTACAAAAGCGCAAGAGGGGGCGCTGAGAAGCGTAGATAAGAAGGCTAAAAAGCCTACAAGTGGATACAGCAGAATGTGCCAAACTAACAGACATGTTTGCCGATGCCACCACAAGTTCAACGACTGTTACAGCGGGTGCAGGGTTCATTCATTCATTCATTCATCTTCAACCGCTTATCCCGGGGTCGGGGTCACGGGGGGGGGCTGGAGCCAATCCCAGCTGACATCGGGCGTGAGGCGGGGTACACCCTGGACAGGACGCCAGTTTATCGCAGGGCACATTGAGACGAACAGAGACAGAAAACCATATACACCTAAGGGCAATTCTTAGAGCAATCAATTAACCTAACATGTGCATGTCTTTGGATTGTGGGAGGAAACCGGGGAACCCGGAGGAAAGTTGTCGACTTCAAATGTAGCAAAAGCACTTCAGAGGAGGGAAGGAGGATGAGGAGAGAGACGTAACCCAGCAGGGACAGAATAGCCACTGTCAGCCCTCTAAGAAGTAGCCCGAATATTAGCAGAATAAAGAGGGAGGTTTCATGTAAGGTGGGGGAAGGGCTGTGTCCTTCCCCCACCTTACAGCACGCGAGCGGCAGACTGTCGCTTCACATCAACGCTGTCTGTCTGCCTGTCTGTCTGTCTGTCTTATTTATAGAATGTGTGGAATGAGCTTTAAAATATGCCCCTGAAAAACAGGTAAATGTCCAATGCACCAGCTGACACACACACGCTGAGTGTAGTGGAAGTCATTTCCTCCTTATCTGGCCTGTTTAGCTACAACAGCAGATGTATTTTAGCCTGGGTACACCCATGCTACCTTGCGCCTTTATGCATTAGCCTGGCTAGATGTATTTAGGCGTCGCTGTAAAATGAGGACGTCTCGCTTAGATTCTTCATTTCAACTTCATAATCTGCTGTTCTTCGTTCATCCGCGCATGACGGGAATAAAATCTTAGATATAATCATGGTGGGCCACCATGACCAAAAATGCCGGGGCCATTTTTTGATCCTAGTCCAGCCCTGATCTTGAATGTAATGTACATTATTTTCCACTTTACTCAAAAATATATTTTTCTTCTTGTTCCTACAGTTGGATGTTTGAGCTTCAATGTGCAGAATGATGTGTGTGCAGCGTGTGACACAAGAAGGATGTTTTCACATTTATCCGCTGAAAGTGGAAAATTTCTCTGTGCTCATATTTTAAGGGGCGGGCCTACATATGATTTGTGACATCACAACTAGTTTGAAAGTCAGTCCTGGTCAAATATTCAACTTATGCAAGTGTGATGTAGAAACCTAAAGCTGCCAGTGCACTTACACTGAGAATGGGTTTGCAATGAAGAAGGACATGTCTTGTGTCCAGCAGGAACATTTTAGAAATGAACAAAATTTGCATATTCATAGATTTTGGAATTTTTAATTCCACAAAGAATGAGTAGATGCCTTTTTAAGGATTTAATTAAACAAAGGTTTTTTGTTATTTTTTAACCAAACACATTATTGTTCAGACTATATGTTGTAATACATATACTGGCGTGGATGTTTGATGTATAAAAGGTGGGGCGACTTTAATTACTACATAATAATAATTATATACTGCTGAGTAGTTTAGGAATGTCCCCCAAGGATCAATAAAGTCTAAACATGTTTAACAATCATCATAGCTTAATTCTTGATAATATTTAGTATTAATCTGAGTCTCCAAAGAAGTAACTGAGCTCATCAGTAAAAGTACAGCTATGTACTTACAGTAAGTACATGAGTAAATGTATTTACTTTCCACCGCTGGTTATAAAATAATGAATACTAAATATACAAGATTAAAGTATTATGACATAAGATTTCCAGAGTGAAAAACTATAGAATTGACCGATGAAAAAAATATCCATTGAAACAGAGTAACAACAGAAAGATAAACAGTAGGTTACACACTCTGTGGGCAGAATAAAACATTGTTGTTAGCTGTGAGTGAGAGCAGGGTCAAGTTAGCCTGCTACCCAGTTGGCTGATCTGAGTTCATCATTAAGGAAAAGGCCCCACACCCTTCTTTCTACTGGACTGTGAACCCCAGGTGCTTCAGAGAATTTTTTTTCTTTTCTTAAATTGGCTGAGCTGTGACAGCCAATAGAGCAGGACAAAGATCGGCTCACACAGACAGGCCAGCCCACACAAAGCCTGGGAGACATGAGGCTATAGCACACTGTCTAGACTGCTACAGATAATCAGTCAAAATGCAGCGGTGGGTCAATGGTTAGAGGAGTTCAAGGTTGTCCATCTGAGTGGGTCTCCCTCTGTGAGAGCTGGCAGCTGCCCATTCAATAGAATTAGCATCGGCTTTCTGTGAGCCTTGAGAAGACGCAGCTTATATCTTCAGAGCAAGCCAGCTTTTCACGTTTTATTTACACAGAATAAATTAGATGTCCATATGTGATCTCCACTACTGTACTGTCAGTAAACAGTAACCTTTCATTGTACTTCAGTGTTCATTCCAGTGCCTTCAACCATAGTTTTACTGATGTCCACACTTCACAGAGCAGCTCTGTCGCTCTTGTTCTGTGGCCTTGATGAAACAACTAAAAAAGAAGGACAGACTCTAATCTTCCAGCCTTGAGCTGTGTTTAGTGCAAAGATGGTTTCCAGAATCCCAAAGAACTCTGAGCCACGAATGTGCAACCGGGAACTGAACTGACGACCAAGGTCACAACATTAAACAAAGTTATATAAGCAGATAAAGATAAAGAGATGTTATCTGCAGACAGTATACTAAGGATGTGCAGAATTTTCTAATGATGGTTATTATTATTATGAGGTTGAATAATATGATGATGTGTGACATAAATTTTAGTAGCTTTCACTTGAACAATCACAATGAGCAGAACTGCTTTATGGTACTATTCGCTTTTTATATTACTTTTTGGCATCAGTGTAATAAAATGCTTTTATTTGTAAGGTTTTTATTTAACTGGTCCAACAAAGAACTGATAATAGATAGGGAAATCTAAATGATGATATTATTAGTGATGGCAAATCATAATTATGATGTAATAAAGCAAGTCAAATTAAAAGGTTGTAAGTAACAATTATGAGATAAGTTGGACTAACTGACTGGTACTTTTGACTTGGTCAGTCTTCCTTGTATCAGCATTTTTACCATGCATAACTTTTCATCAGTGCAGAATGTCATCATCTTTTGTTCATTGAAAAAAATCTGGAAAATCTATACAATGTCAAGTGATGTATAATGTATTAGACTATTTTGTCCATATCACCCATCCCTAATAGTTAATTTAAACTTAAATTATATGTTAGTTACATTGGCTTAACTATAGTCAAGATCTTCATAATCAACATTTGACTATCAATAACAGAATTGAGAATACAATTCACCAAACCAAGTGGTTCTTGGTAAACTAATACAGTTATCTATATTTACTTTTTGTAATGACCTTCACAAAGGAATGCTACTATTTCTGTGGTGTCAAATACTTTTATATAGTTTCATCTCCAGATAATTAATGCAAAAACACTGAATGACTATTGAATGAAAAAGCCAGGTTTGTCAGCTGAGACCTCTGATTAACAATAAATCAACTGATTAAATAATTACCCAACGCCTAAAGCAATGACTTCCGGTGATCCTTCTGTGTGTGTGTGTGTGTGTGTGTGTGTGTGTGTGTGTGTGTGTGTGTGTGTGTGTGTGTGTGTGTGTGTGTGTGTGTGTGTGTGTGTGTGTGTGTGTGTGTGTGCGTGCGTGAGCAGATCTTGAGTTTGGATAAACAGACACTTTGGCGAGGAGATGCAATATAAGAAACAACAAAAAAAGTGCTTTTTTGGATTTTTCCTCAGGCGGTGTTATGCAAAACATGCCTCTGAACCCTAACAATACTGCCCTCAGTTTTGAACTGAAGACTTTGAGCTCGCCCAGGGTTGTCAATCTACAGCACACACTTACAATTTGCTCCTGTGTCAAAAACAAAGACATGAAGAGAAAACAACAATCCAAAGCCGCATAATTTTACTGAGAGACAAGGGCATGGAGGCAACACTGAGTGGCACAGGCACTGTGTTTGGGCCATTGTGCAGCATTTTAAACCACAAGAAGCAGCTTGATTATTTTTAGAAGGTTTCCTGCAGCTCCCTGTGGATCACATCAGTGTCATGTCATCATCTGTAACAGCAAACTGTCGCTGCTTAATAAGACAGCAAAACACAGCAGCCCAGCAGTGACGAGCCCGCCCTTTGGTTTTAGTTAAAAAATTCAACATCTTCTGACAACGAAGTAAGACCACATCAATTATCAAATACACTTAATGGTGGAGGAGAAATTGAATTAAAAAAAGGGTCGTGGCTGACCACCGGATATGAAGAGATATTGTTCTTGGCAGGCGCATTCTATTCATTCATCATTGACATAAAAGGTAATAGGACTTCAGAGCTGTACTAATGACCGATGACAGCCTCTCTGTAAAATAGATGAAAGGTGTGCCATTATGGGCTGGACTCATGAGAGGAGAGGCCATGCGGCTAATGACTCATTAGAGACATCTATAGCCAGACAGGCTGGGAGCCAAAAGGCCAGGAGTCCTTTTTTAAAGACTCAATACCCCAGCTGACACTAATTGTAGCCGTCAGGATAGCATGGATTTTCATCGCAGATAATAACAGTCTGCTCCCCTGACACATCTTGGCCTGTTACCGGCAACTGGGACTGCCCAGGTCTGCTAGCTCTGCTTTACAGTGTCTCCCGTCCCAAAGAGTTGACGCACAACAGTCTCATAGTCAAAGCACCATAAAACAGCAAGCGCTCTGTGCAGTAATGATGGTCTTAAATCTGATAAAGCTGGTAAACGGGAACCATCCGAGAGTGAGATGCAGCGGTGAGGGTGGCCTAAAAAGAAAATGCCAGGGAGAGTAATTTTCAATATTCTCGTTGCATCATTCAGCTCCTTCGAGCACCTGCAGTGTTGAGCAGACACATCTCTCATTTGGACAGAGGAAAAGCGGGATGTTTTATGGTCTAGGCATACTCCCTGTCACCGTGCTAATGTGATTCAGTTCCAAAACAGTCAGAGGAAATGAGAAAAGCTACTCTTTCCCACCCTTGCAGCACTCAGACATGATACACATGGGGCTTTACAGTGCTAGCGGGAGGGGAGAAAAATTACCAAAACCTTTCATGATACATTGACATAAGAGGAGAGAAACTCACTACCACCGACTCTAGCAGCAGCCGTGTCTGATACTTGATGCTAGATTTGAATGTTTGAGTAGAAACTGTGGAGGGAGGATTGGTGGCAGTTCATTACACTTCAAACTAGAAATGACTGGCAGAGAGTCTACCCCTGGAGAACTGTGTTTTATAGAAGACAGACATGCTGGAGGTTAAAGTAATAATCAGAAAAACATTCTGAAGGAATGTGTTTTCTTTCTTTTCACGTCCACATAATAGGTTTTTACAGAAACCATGGTGATATCAATTGACCACAACGCCTGCAGTGTTCACTGTTAGCCATTTAACTGACTTTCCAGATGCAGAGGAAACATTATGACTGGGTTAAAGAGGATACAAATTCACCGGAATGGGAAACCTGTGCAGTATGTGGTCAGCACCATTCAGCACTGGGACTGAAATTAGGTGACAAAACACAAGTGTTGAGTGCTAACCTCAACTGCAGGACTTTATTGAAGGCTTCTATAAAAGATATTTGACTATTTGTAATTCATCTTGTTTTATGAGGATATTCTAACCATTTAATTTAAAAATTAAGAGGAAATGTATAGACCGGAAATCATGTTTCATTCTTCTGCCCTTCTCCCACACTGGCAGATTCCTAGCCGACCTGGCCCTGGGCAGACAAATCACAAATGTTTATATTATGTAGGGCAGGTTTAGACAATGACTGACAGCGTCACCGTCCAGTCTGCTGGTCTGTTAAGTGCAGTTTTTCACGCTCACATAACTCAGGTCAAACTAGGCTGCGCTGACCAAATATGACTCAATATTCTATTACTGTAATGCCTTGTTTTCAGAAACACACTTTAGTGTGCTGCTTATCTCGTCTAAAAGAATTTATTTTTGTCATTGTTTTTCACTGAATTGAACCGCTGTTTTGTTGCTGTGAATGGTTTCAGGTCAAGTTCATGGCTTGGATTGGTCGTAGGTGCAGCTGCATTCAGAAACATTTTGCAGTGCACCGTGATAACGCCCCTTGGAAATCAAAAATGAACTGAGAACTGACTCTTATGCCTGAGCTGATGATATAGATAAATTATCTAGAATCCCGTTATATTTGTTGTGAAAAAAAAATTTAAAAAATGAAAATGTCATGTAATACAATATTAAGCATTCAACAATTTTAATAACTTTCATGTTCACTTGAGTCATAAAGACTTGGGACTTAAAATGCCATGAAAGAGTTAATAACAGCTCTAACATAAAGCTCCTCATGATCAAGATACTAATTTATTCAGTCACAGTATCGGCCCTTCTGGTTGTAAAACGGCATACACATGACAACAGAGGACACCACAGTTATGTACTGTTACAGCAGAAAAGGTGTCTGCTCGTTTTTGTTTTAAAGGGCTACTTCCAACAGCGAATTAAAACCAAGCCACCTCAGTCAACCAGCCCAATGAGAGGAAACAAATCCATAACCACTGGCTTTAAAAGGCCACAGGACCAACAAACCTTTTAAAAGACCAAAAGAGGTGTAAGCTGAGAAACAAAGGTCAATCTAATATGGACTTCTTTAACGATTGTTTTGCTCTTTAGCTAATTCCCAGAGGCAAAAAAAGAAAAGGGGGGGAGTGAGGAAAGAGCCTGTTAGTTAGTCTCTGCCTATTGAGAATATGTCTCACACCACAGTGATCCCAGTGGTACTTTAACCAGGGTGAGATTGTCTCCCATCTTGAGTCTTCTCTTTAACCAACCTTAAAACATCTCTTTAAGGTAATTTTAATAAATATTTCAACATATTCCCCTGTAATGATAGCTCGAGCGAGTTGTGCCCTGCCTCGTGTCTGCTATTACCAGGCTAATCTAAACTCCCCATGAGAATTTCTAGATTTAATTTAGGCATTTGGGGATGATGCTTGGCGGAGACAGGGGCCATCCATCTTCTCTTAACAGTTCTAATCTTTATAGAGGCTCCAGACTTCAGGTAGTGCATGTGATGGATAGCGCCCCTCGCCGAGGACAGTCCATTAGTAGGAAGAGAAAACCACCAAGCCCAGTGGTGTAGTGCAATGTGGAGGTAGTGGCAGCTCTGTATACTACATTACAAAAAGAAACCAATGTTTTGGAACAAACATCTACCACAGTTAACCATCCCACGAGTCTTCATAGGTTCAGATTATTGAACTCCAAGCCTGCAGAGAGTTTCACCTCGACTGCCACAGAGCTCAGCAGCCATTAATGAAAAGTAACTCTCAACTCAACAGTGGGAGTATTATTCTGACTTAGGCCAACAATCACAGAATAAGAGGCAACTAAAGTGCATCCACTCTAAACTTCATTTTGAAGCTTCAATCACGGAAACATCCAAGACATGTTCAATAGTTTAGCCCCGAAATAGCAAATAATAACTTCTCAACTGTGATTGACGGAGCTCTTGATACAGCGGGTGTGTGACAGCTCAGTCAGTATTTGTTATCAGTAAAGTTAAGGTTTTTTCTCCATGAAGACTGACTAAAACTAGGCCTACATTTTGTATTTCAGAAAGATGTGTAGGTGGTAATGAAAAAAAAAAGAAGATATTTTCTGCCTGGAGGACCTAACCTTGAAAGGTTTAAGATGTACCTCACCATTCTGTATTTGTTTTGAAATCCTGCTAGTGTTAAATCATATCTAACTTTGAATCTATCACTGATGCTAATTTGTGCATCCAGGAATCTCTGTGACCTTGTACCGCGTGGCACCATTGGCAAGATGTTACATAAACAGCAAATAAACAGAAAAACAAACTTTGCTTGTTAATCAGTTCAAGTAAAGATGATGTGCTTTTACTCCCGCCATGATGTCCAATTAAGAGTTGTGTTTATCACTGGAGCTCTGCAGCAGAGTTCTTTACAGGTACCCACTGCCACCACTTTTATCAGCACAGACAGCAGGACACCAGTTCAAAACAAAAACAGGGATTATGTATAAAGTAAAAAGGAGGGGGGAGCTGCGGAGACTTGTTTGTTAAATCACTCTGAGTAAACGCAAAAACACTGTTTATCACACATTCATTTGGCATTATAGCAAGCTTCGGTGCATTTTCTAAGAAGTAAATAAAGGCTTGATAAAATGCAGTAATCCATCACAAATCATCTCAGGCCTCCTGTCATCTCACACAGCATGCTAGCCGGCCTCGGCTTTAATTAAGTTATTCTGGAACTACTGACAACAAAATAAATAAAGAAATGGGGGAAAAATAGAGAAGAGTTTGAAGTGTGGGGAGTTTCTATGGAGACCCAAAGCATCTGGCTTGATCCCAGTAATTTGTTCTCTGCTGTTTTCATCTCTCTCTCTCTCTCTCTCTCTCTCTCTCTCTCTCTCTCTCTCTCTCTCTCTCTCTCTCTCTCTCTCTCTCTCTCTCTCTCTCTCTCTCTCTCTCTCTTTCTCTCTCTCTCTCTATCTCTCACTATCCCTCTCTTTCTGCTTTTCTCTCTTTCATTCTCGCTTTTTACACACAAATATTCCATTTTACTCACACACCCCTCGACGGCACAGAACTTATGAGTTTGATTATAATTGCCATGTTATTATTCTTCGTTTCATCACATCTAATAAATTCTTTAAAGTTTAGCTCTAAGAGCTGAAATAACACACTTCACATTGTTTTATCATCTTGATATGTCTTGAGTTTGACAGTCAGACCCTCAGGTGTAAAGCATGGTTTCATTCACAGATGTTCAGGTGGTTTGTATCTGTGATCGGTGTTGACAGTCTGTTTTTCATTGTCTGTTATGTTTAACAATGTAATATGACCCATCTGCCATTTTTTTCCTGATTCAAAGGGGACCAATCCCCGCCCCAACTCAGCGCTACGTGATTGGTTGTAGAGCTATCCAATTCCTTTCACAGTAATTTTAGTTTGCAGCTTTGATAACCTTCCTTGGAAATCGATTTATGGTCATTTCCATGGTTTGTAACCTTGTAGCTTTTGTAAGGGTCAGAAAATAAGAAAATTTTAGAGGAAATATTATTTATTTTTATTATTTCTACATATCCAGCAGTGGAGTCGATGGAACAACAGTTAAAACATACATTTAATAACTTTTTGCATGATCAAAATGTAAAAAATTAGGACATCTATGGAAAAATAAACTAATAATGTCAAAAATCGTCAAACTCGACAACTGACAGATGTTCAAGGGAACAAGTAAATGCAAAACCTTCCCCACATGCTGTTTCTATCATGTAGTTCTTAAGTACCTGTATTTCAAGCTAGGAGTGCAGCAAGGTAACAGATGGTGGAAAGTGCTAAACTGTGCCACTCAACAGTATTCAGTCTCAATTTAGACAGTGAAGGAGCGACACCTTTTAAAGCCTGAGGCTTGTTTCAAAGCAGTGATGGAGGAGGTCAAAAAAAAAGCATCTCTGCAGCTGATTTTTGGGAGAGAAAAGAGGGGGATAATATATGAGTGAACTTTATATTTGACCCAAAGGAAAACAGAACACACTGTAAACTGTGTGAAGGCAGGCTGTCCTGACATTCAAACGAAGGGGAGATTAAAGTTCACTTATTAACTTGAAGGTTCAGATGCGTCCTCGGAGTTTATTTTATCTTTGATGCACTGGTCGATTTGAGATAATGATGAGCTTGTGAGTGCTTGGGTGAAGTGTAATCTGCTACGATGTTTTAAACTAGACTGGTGTTAAATCACGATATTCAGTTGTTGATTCAGTTGTTGGCCGCGATGTCCTCTACTGCAGTACGGGTTAATATTACAGTGATTAAACTTTATATGAACAACATTCTTCCCATTAAAATAGCCCTCCAAGTAGCCGTTCAAAGAGCTGCGGTTGGCACTTCTGTGTTGGCTTCGTTTTTTTAGCTCTGGAAGCAGCAATGGGACATTAATGAAGCATTCATATTATAGCAACGGGGTTGCTGTGTTGGTATTATGCTTCACTCACTTTTTTGCTTTAATATACAAACACACCTGTTTAAACTTATGCTCACTTTTTCATTGATCAAGGAATATCTGACATGAAAGATAGATAGATAGATAGATAGATAGATAGATAGATAGATAGATAGATAGGTAGATAGATAGATAGATAGATAGATAGATAGATAGATAGATAGATAGATAGATAGATGGATAGATAGATAGATAGATAGATAGATAGATAGATAGATAGATAGTGTAGCAGCAGCTAACACAGATCAGATCAGATGAGGGTATATCCAATTATTCCTCGCCTCTGTTTGCTCAAGGCTGTTGAACTGTAGGGATACAAGTGTTTTCTACCCAGAAGTTACTGTCAACAAACTATACCGGGGGTCTGCAACATGTTGCTCACAAGCTACTAGTAACTTGGTAAACCTGTTTACATTTCCATCCAAACAAATTCACAGGCATTCCGCCCCGTACTGTTACAAAATTATTATTTGATAATGTGCTGTCAATTTAATGGATATGCTGCTTTCCGTTTTATTACGTCATTGACGTCCTGATTCCACATAGACAATTATCAAGCTATTGCAAGCACACATGACAATGGCCGCAACAGTCAGGCCAATAAAAGGCAAACACGCATACCATTTTCTAATGACAAAGAGCCTAAAAAACATGCAGTTTCGGTTGGAATATAGACAAACTGAACTCATTATTAGTATTTTGTGAAGCTAAATTAGGTCAAATGAGAAAAACATTCCAAACTACCACTTCAGACATCTGGTGTTTTCAATTTAAACTAGCATGATTTTTTTTTTAAGTCCACAGTAAAGCCATTATGTACCCCCCGCTACTGTCAACAGCTGAGCAACACAATGATGCATGAGCAAAAGGACAGTAGTATCAGTGGACACAGGGATAACATTAATTGGATATAAGAAAGCCATTTAAGACTCATTCAGATTGAGGAAAAATTAGAGTGTCTTCAATTCTGTCGTGCCCCTAGAAAACTTTGTTTGGCATTTAAGCAGAATAAGTGTGAAATGTTTTCAGGCATGACAATGAGTTGCCACTTTGGCAGATTAGATTTTTTTTTTTTCAAATAAGACAAAGCGGAACGGAGGATTTCCTCATGGGAGGAGAAACCTTGGCACCTAACTCTATCCATTGTCTCCTAGCCTTTTATTTTCCTTTTCTTCAACAGAGGGATAATCTGCTTCAAATGACACCATATTGTTGATAGCAGAGAGGCTTATTGTCCCCCTTTCATGTCTCTGATAAAAGACACAGAGAGCTACTGTTCCAACCGCCGGGATTGAGGAGAGAGTACCATTACACTTCCTCATCTCCATAAAGCCTCCATTCATCCATTTACCTCTCAGGACTCTGGGCTCCACCAGCCTGAAGGAAGAAGCAGTCGAGTGCAGAAAGCTGCTTCACTTTGCTCCGCTCTGTAAGGCATGGCACCCAAGCAGGCTGATGTGCTGAGTAGTGACAGTCAGCAGATTCGCTTTGTTGTGCACTTTCATTTAGGCAACAAGGGACTGCTTTCGTTAAGTGCAACTCACTGGGATGAAAGAATTAGAGTTGGCGAAGGCAGGCAACGTTAGTTTTACTCCATCTCTTTGAAATCTCAGCTATAACCATCTGTCTGACTCACTCCAGAAATTCAAGCCAGCAGGAGCAGGGATAGATTATTCATTTCAACTCCTTACAGTAGTAGTTATGAGGCATATCTTTGCAGCACACCGATACTAAAATTAAATAGACATAAAGTTATCACAATTGGATATTAATATAACTTAATTATCCTTCAGGGGGTATATCAGTCCAAACGGTGCTGATGGGAATGCTAGACTTGCCAGAGCATTTTTGCAAAGCTTAAAATTAATGGGAGAGGAGGAAGAAAAAAGGGAGCACTTACCTTTAGAGAGCACACCCCTCTCTCTCTCTCTCTCTCTCTCTCTCTCTCTCTCTCTCTCTCTCTCTCTCTCTCTCTCTCTCCCCTCTCTCACACACACACACACACACACACACACACACACACACACACACACACACACACACACACACACACACACACACACACACACGTTGGGGAAAACTCTTTGAAAAAGGGTTCAATGCCTCACTCCTGCATCACAACCATATGGCTGAGCATTAGTGGCAGAGGCTGGTGTCTAAAACCTTCAATTCACACATCCTCTGACCCGGCCGCTACCTCAACCTAAGCCCTCCCCACACACTCACTCACTAACACACACACACACACACACATACACACACACACACACACACACACACACACACACATACACACACACACACACACACACACACACATTGCTACCCGCAGAGTAATATGTGTTTACGAAACAGAGCCCTTGAGGAACATAATGGCCAGCAAGAGCTTTTGTGAGCTCTGAGGAGGTGGTGACTGACCCTCACTTCTTCACCATCTTCATTAAAGCCTTGGAGAGAGTAAACAGAGCTCGAGGCCAAAGCTGAAGTACATACTATAGAACCAAGGCTAACCAGAAATCTCCCATACACGTGATATACACACAGCTGCTTATTCACTAGGTAACATATGTGTGTGTGTATGTGTCACACACACACACACACACACACGCACACACACACACACACACACACACAAACACACTTTTGTTTATCAGGAAACAATGATCAGACACTGTCAAAGTCTATTCTCACACCACAAAGGTCATATTCACCGGTGCAAGGATTGTCTAATTGCACATTTCATACAATCTTGAGCCTCTGAATGGAAACTGCAAAGGCATTTCTAAAGATAAAAAAGCAATAAGAGCTCACAATATTATGGTTCTCCACCAAACATATTTTGTGGAATCATTGGCATTCAAATTACAGAGCATATTTTCCAGTTGATATACTTTAAACAAGATAATCATCAGTAGAGGGAAGTGGGGTAGAAATTTCATTGAGTAAACGATGATTATTTTATTCATAATCCAGGGGGGAATGAATAGGGAGAATATCAGATGAGATGATTCTGAATAAGAGTGATCTTAAAGCCACAGAAGAGTCTGTTCTCGTCAACATCAACTTGTGTCCTGTAGCGACGGAAATAAAAAGACCACAGTCTCCTGCAATCAATAAGATGAATTAAGACCGGTAAGATAGTAAATGGGCAACATTTCAATATGACTCTTTATCGTCTGTCAGTATTACCATAACGTGAAGAAATTTCCATATGCGATTCACAGTTTGAACTGTAAAAAAAAAAAAAGAAAAAAGTTACAGTGTGATATCATTAACACTTGATAACATATTGATTTTTTTCTTCATGTATACGATTTTGCTCAAGTAAAGCGAATTTATCTCCCTGGATGACTCATAAAAGCACACTGCAACTCTGCAAGCATATACACGAATATGAGGGTTCTCTGATGTTTCATTTTGAACCAAAATGAGATATCCATGATTGAAAGTTCAGCAGCTTTCTTCACAGCAGACGCTTTGACTTGTCATAGCAGGAAAAGCACAGGTGTCTCTAATAACATTAGCGACATCTCTGTGTTAAGGGTCTCAGTAAGTCATGACAGTGTGACAGTGTGCGCAAGACTGTGAAAGTAAAACAGCTTAATTTAACAATCACTATTATCATGATTTACCCCTCTCGCAGTAACATGTTGAAATGGCTGGAAGTACTTTATTAAGTTTATTGACCATTCAGCAATTTCGCAGGTTCATAAAGACAATTGTAATTAGAAACACTGAATTATTTTGCTGTTGCAATACATCTAAATATCAAATAGACAACAACTTTTAAAATAGACTAAAACCTTGCTGTTAGAATCAAACAGGGATTGAGCTTTACATATCTGCTCAGAAAATTGTTCATTTTCTGTTATTCAAAATTGTCTGATGAATCAGCAAATATCAAAAAATGTATATCGATATATTTTGGAATTAAGCTTCACACATTCAGTGTGGGATCATTTTGTAAAAATCACCATGTATTTACGAGCAAGAATCACTAATGGTTTCTTACTTCAGAGCTTATTTGAGGACATCATACACAGAATACATTTCACACTCAGAATAAACTCTTGGACAGTAAAAATAATGCACTTTGTCGTAAATAGGGAAGGATTTTGAACCCAGTGATTGTCACTTTTTTGTTAGTCATGAGCTATTTAATTGAGATTGTATCACCCTGAACTGTATAAATCCTCCATTAAAGGGCAACACTATAAAAAGATCAGTAGAAAATATTGGATTTGGAGTTGAGACAATTAACCAACTGATTGAAAAGTCAATTGACAGAAAATTAACCTGCAACAATTAGATAACTGATTAATCTTTATAAAGCAGCTTCTCAAGTGTGAAAATTGGAGTTTCACGCTCTTTAGAGTAAACTGAGTCGATTTGGGTTTTAAATTGTTCAAGCAATTCATTGGTTAATCAGAAAAATAATCTGCAGACTGTTAAAACACTATGATGACTATAATTGTAAATTGCAGGCCTGATCTTTCTCTCTCTCTCTCTCTCTCTCTCTCTCTCTCTCTCTCTCTCTCTCTCTCTCTCTCTCTCTCTCTCTCTCTATATATATATATATATATATATATATATATATATATATATATATATATATATGATTACAATTATAATTATAATTATATATATTCAAACTTGATTTGACTGAAACATCCATATCGTTGTCCGCAGAGAGTTGCTGGACACGCTTGCCCACATGCAAACATCAACCAATGTTGTTATTATGACAGCAAATGATTACATCCAAGCAACAACAAATCACATCTAGTCACCTGAAAATTACATTGTGGACACTCAGCAGTCATATCACTTGAGACAAAAACAGAAAAATAAAAAACAACCTAAAACTCTTTCCTGTTAGACAATTTATATGAAACCTGTGTTAAGTGTATTCTTTCGACTGCATTACAGGTGATGCTCAGCATGATGCTGAGGTGTGAAATGAGTGTGACTTGATCTTTAGTTCTTCTCAGTATTCTTTAATAGTGAATAATGTCAAAAGTTGGTCTTTGAACTATGTCTTTATCTCTGACAGCTGTGAACTGCAGCTTCACGTGTGAATAAAAATGTGTAAAACTCTGTGTTGCTTGTTCTCATCAACAACGTTGAGCCTCTGAGTGACTCATCCTTTGAAAATGTTGGTGGAAATCAATAAAACATTTCCTGGGTGCCGCGGCACTTGTCCATCGCTGTCCTTCTCTCTGCTGACAATGGTGCTATTATTATGTATAAAGTTGCCGGTTTTACGGTCAGGTTCCAGCGCTTGATTAACGGTGCAGATCGGCTCCCTCACACTAGACACCGTAACCTCTTTTGCTTCCAGAATGCCGGCTGCTATGTTGAATCACACACTGGAGCGACAGTACTACGCCTTTGCTTGGTCCAGTGTGAAGTAACAAATGCTGCAGGTGACAATGGCGGGTGACAATGCTAACATGCTAATGTTTAGAAGCTGTATTATTTATACCTCATTCACCATTTTACTTTAGTGCCCTTGCATTTACGCAAAGTGCAGTTGAGGCTAATAGTTTGTTATTTATTTTGAACGAAAGTAATGGACAACATGAAAATCAATGTTTGTATATTTTCTTTTGGGCCGCAGTAATGAAGCAAATCGCTAATCGCAGTTTTAAATATGTGCTTAACATAAATCCAGACAAAAACTATTTCTTACATGAACAGGACAGGAACTACAAACTTCTACGTATGTGAAAGTCCGTATGACCCAACCATCCACCCTGACCTCCTCATTAACTGGAGTTTGTGGCTCTTTATTCAACGGCACCTGACTCGCACTTGCTCTGAATGTGAAATATTGATGTTGATGGTTTTACAGTATGTTGGAGTCAGTTGAAAGCCCGGACTGTAAAACTGTAAACCATCTATTAGTGTTTGTGAGGTTTACAAAAATGTACATTGCCAACATACAGTATTTCTCTGGTGACTGTGCTGGGTGAAACCATTAACATTACCACCCCTACAGCCATGCCGTTAGAGGGTCTATAAAAATGTTTTTTTACTGCTAGATGGAAAGTGGGACCTGCAAATTGGAGGGGGAAATCACAGGACTGTATTTCTGCTGCCAGTGTTGATGCTCTCTCTCTATTAGGGTCTGTTGACATTTGGTTCTGGAACCATAATCCTAATTTTTTTGGGATCCATTTTGACTGTCTGACCCTTCCGCCCACAAAAACTGACAATGGTGTACCTCGGCTCACAAGCAGACTTAGCAGATGTAATCGCTGCCAGAAATTGAACATGAATCTCTGCAGGGGAGGACAAGTGTTTAGCCTCTACATCACCCTTGCATCTCGATTCTTTTGGGTTTTTTTTAATCATCAGCTAATCCAGATCCTCAGGTTGGTGTTGGTTTAAACATAAAGCTGCAGAGAAATATAATGCACACTGTGGGTATGCTGATTTGGCATAGCAATTAGTCAGATGTATTAGTCATTAAATCCAACCCGCCTTGAAAAATCAAAGTGTAAATACAGAAACTGTTATAAAGCACCCTGGCAAGGAAACAAAGACAAATCGCTGTCTGCATCCCATCACATCTGACCACCCAAAACAGCCTCATCAATACATAAATCTATACTTTAACACGTCAGGTAAGCTACAACTCACTGCCCACACAGGCAAAGCAGCTTACATTTTGTGAGAGACACACACCTAAGAGACAGCTCTGAGTCTCGCTGACTGTTTCATCAAAATTGAAACTAGCAAATAAAAGAGACTTGTAAATCACACGTAGGTCCCTCACAAACATCAAGATTTCCATAGAAGGCAGCTTCATTTATTTTTCAGTCATGCATATTTAACAGTTGCTCTCACTTGGGGGAAAACAGGCCACTTCATGGAACTCATTCCAGGAATTCATCAGCACTCTGTCAGTGAACATGGCAGCCAAATCTTTCTATGTCAGAAATACACAGGCCAAAATGGGAAGCTGTAAGGAAATAGGACATACTGATGATCAACTGTGCCTGAGGCACAATGAACCAAAAAAACAAGGAACAATTCTAAGAAGAGAAAGCAGTCATATTATACATTCATTCAGATATTGTGGAGCGGCTGATCCACATCCAAAAGTTATATATTGAAAGAAGTAATCCCCTTATACCATCATACAAGCAATCTCCTTTTTTTAAAGATGACTTCCTCTCTTTGCACTGTCAAGTTATATCATCCTCCTTTGCTGTCTAGATCTTAAGATTAAAGCATACAGAATGAGATAACATAATTATTAAGTGTTGTCTCTATATGCATTGCAATTCCCTACACTTGGGATTGGGATTTTTAGGATTTAATCTTATCTTATAATCAAAAATCTTGAAAACTTGGATAGGAAAAGCAATACACCGACAATGATGCTTTTCAATCTTCTATCTCCAGCCGGTATATTTGTTTGTCTTCTTAACTTCCGAACAAAAGAAAGGCAACAAAACCATGACAAAAATAAATAAATATCTGGTAGACTATGAAAGCCAGGAAAATTCAAAGAAATATGGACTTGCGGTGCATTGCATCATGTGGGGGCACACTACCGAGTCATCAGCAACGGATCTCGATCCAGACAGACCTGCAGTCGAGTATATGCAATAAACAGAAAGATTCTTTTTTTGTATCCATCTCATATTTATGGGACATAAGTAAGACGTTGACAAATCTAATTTATTTCAGGGTCAATTCCATCAGCTTACAGTGTCAGTGAAAACTCTGTTCTCTCAAAGTAAGAAAAAAGTAAGTGGAAACAAAAATCTGCCATTGTGAGATTCAGAGGGTCAACGTGGCTGCATCATAAAGGTCTAATTTAGCCTGTTTTTCTAAGGAAGAGCTGCATGAACACACCCACCGATTGCCACATGACCTCCGCAAAGAACTAAAACACAGGGTGTTTTCCCTCGGCGCAGCCATAATGATACATTACTATTTATGTTCCGGCAGCTGGTGGGTGGCTGTGCTGAAAAGTCACTCAGTCTGCCTCCTTTATTTGCACCCCGAATCTTGTAAGAAGCTGCGAGGTTCAGTTTTATATGAATGCCTCTGTTAGTTAAGATGTAAATTCCTTTTACAAGTTGAGTTTTTCTAGAGCTGTGAATGAAAAAAAAGTGTTAAAAAACTTCTCCTTGTAGACTTGTTTAGTTGTTCAATGTAGTTCTATTTATTTAATGTTAAGTGTAGCAGGGAGGCTATCGGCTAACTTCACTGCAAGGACATGAGTTTAAGTCCTATATTGGAAAATGTGATTTTTCCATGTCTTATATGATTATAAAGAAGGTTGAGGTGCTAAAAAAAAATCCGCAGTGAAATGCACACAGCCCGTATTCAGAAACTGTGCCTTTAAAAGAGCTGTCAGTACTCCTGTATGGTTGTGATGTCACAACTATAGGTAGAAAGTGGCTCTACCGTGCAATCTTCATGGTTGAATGCACATATTGTAAGCTAAATGGATGTAATGTCATGCAAAAAAATACAACTCACCTTTGCTCAGTTTAATACACTTTTTGCTGCTACAACCTCACTTGGTCTGGTATGACCAGAAGCTTATGGCGACTAACATTAACACTAAAACACACTAACATTAGCTACCATTGGTGCACTCTAGAGATCTCACCATGTAACTGAGCCACTTCATTGACATCATGGCTTCAGTCAGTGTTGCTTTAAAGTCAAAGTGCTAGAATTCAAAACACCTTTGTCAAACAAATTTTCACACGAAGCAAAGGGTGTGCTTCCATCACTGGAGACATTTCACTGTCATGCCAGAAATAAGCTCTCATTATATTCTGTTTTTCACTGCGAAACCGTCATTTGATCCTTAGTTTTACTTAAAGCAGGTGCAGATTGCATCTACTGTGTTTATTTGAAATATTTCACCAAAGAAGATGAACAGACTTGCTACTTCAGGCAGTAACTGAGACTCCGCAGGTCTACCATGTGACTAGAATATCAATGTTGCCCCAATTCATAGCTAAACATTTTAGGGCCTTGGTCTTTCCTGTATGTAGAATAAAAATATTTGCAGAGATCTCCTGTCTTTGTTTATTAAAGATCAATGTCTAGTGTGGGTCTCCGCCGCCAAGGGCACTGTGCAGTATAATGCATGCGCCACAAAACGGCAGGCACACTGGGCACATGATGAGAAGTTAAAAATGCTTTCTTTAGGCATTAAATACTGCAAGCAATCAAAGGTGAAATTAGTACTTTCTGGTTTATTAAATCCCAAGGAGGGAGTCATTTGATTATTCTGCTCTTCCACTTGCGCTTCTTACTGCTGTCACACCTCAAAGTACAAAATAATTGGGTAAAAAATGCAAATTTAAAAGAAAAAAGGCTGCAGCTCATATTTTGCCAGATTTTGCATGGGCTAAAAGCTCAGAGTCTTGGTTAGTCAAAAATGATCATTTGATTTAATTTATTTAGTTCCCCCTACAGATTTTTACCACATCCAGGCTTGTTAATGTATGTTTTTACATGCATATGATTTGTATTCTCCTCAAGCAAGGCGGCATAAATGTGAGGCTTCTCGAAAGATCATTAATTGTGAAATATGGCCTGTGTGTGTGAGGGCATCTGGGAATAATCTCCAGGGGTAAGGATATATTTTAACTGGTTCATAACAATAAATATCACAGAATATGAAGCTTGTGTGGGAATATAAATGCTTCTGTGGGGTCACTCCAGTCATCTTAATAATATGATTATATATTATATTCAGTGATTTCAGACCTGGAGGAGAGAATGCTAAATAAAATGTTCTCTTAGTAGGAGCTGCATATTTTCTTATTCTAATTGTTATTCCCCAGTTAGCAAGAAAACAGACTGCATTATAAATAAAATAAAATAAAATCTTAAAATTTGATACAACACCCAAATTTAGCAGTTTATAGACAGTAATTTCATATAACACACTACAATGTAGATGTTGGCAAATATTGAGACTATGTTGTAGGAGTTTGTTAAGGTTTTGTCAACAGGTGTAGGAAGACATATTTCATGTCATAACAACTAGGCTATAATATAATGTTATAGTTCATTATATTGTCAATGCCCAGTTGCAGTTATGGAGGTTATAGTGAGTTAGTGAGTAGTTAAAATTACTAATTTATTATTTATATTTATATTTATGTTTCTATTTCTCATACATTCATAATAGGGAGGGGGATCAAATAAGGTGTTACCTTAAAGACAGACAGTTAGATTGGGATGACTTTAATTTGAATGTAATAATTCCGATCAGTTACAGGGCTGCAACTAACAATTATTTTCATCATCGATTTATCTGGATATTGTTGTCTCGATTAATATCTGTTATAATCTCCCACAGCCCAAGAAGATATTTTCAAATTCGAAGCTGCTTGTTTTATCCTACAAACAGTCCAACGCCCAAAGATATTCAGTTTACAATCATATATGAGTAAGAAAAGCGTCAAATCCAGACATGTTTGGATGTTTTGTTAAAACAGATTAAATAATGAAACAATTGTAATTATAATAATTTTCTCTCAATCGACTTATGGGCCCAGCTCTAGTACTGTCGTGTTCACATGACATTTGGCCACTGATTTCCTCATCTTGTACACTGTACACACTGTAAACTGGATTACCCTCTATCAAACATTATCAGAGTACAGTAAATAGCTTGTCTAAGTTCAATATTGATTTTGGGAAACTGCAGTTTCAGAGTAAACTTTTCCATGTATACATCTGAATATGGGCTGCATGCAAAGCTCAGTCCTGTTCTACTTCACAGGCCCGAGCCTTTAGGTAAAGAAAATAATGCTTAGGCTGCTGAAGTAAGAAAAGTTTTTGACTTTTCATCTGCAAAATAGCCACTGACAACACGACTGAAGATCCAAATGACCTCAATTAGCAAAAGCTGCTGTGCTCCAAAGTCTGAACCCCCTGGCTGTGAAACAGAGAACACAGCTGGCCATCGATGTGTGGTCAGCGAGAAATGGACCCTGTTGAGTGTCCGTGTGTGTGTGTTTATGAGTGGATGAGTGATGGAAATAAAATTCCTTAAAATATTCATATTATTCAAAAATAATGGACATAATTACATACAGTAAATCTGTATACTGTATGTGTGTGTCTCCAGCATTTAAGGCATATGCGATCAAACAGAAAAGGAATAGAAACTGAAGGTTCTGAGGGTTTTGAAAAGAAATGGTGGAAGAATATTTACACAAATTAAGCAGAAGTACGGAAAATGTTATCAGCAAAATCTACTTTATTTAAAGCGTCAAAAGTTAAAATGCTCTTTATGCAGAATTTTATAGAAACATTTAGTCCCAAGTCTAACGATTTTAAAGGCTGGTGATCAGTGATAGTTTTGCAGCTAATTAATTACATTTTCAAATACGGTACGTTATCTGTTTCTATTATTTCCCAAAAACCACTGAGCTACCACCACCTGCACCTGTCACCAGAAGAGACTCCCAGGGGGACTTTTTTGCATTTGAGACAGAGGACAGATGTCTCGCTGGACACTAAAATGGCGGAGTATGCCTCTGCCCATCTTGCTGTCAGATTTTTAGCAGTCAAAAGGTTGAACAGACCTATCAAAGTTTTTTATGTAGCCCTCAAGCCTTGATGCACTCTCCGCAGAACTCTGCTGCGTTGACCCGCCGCGAGCTCTGGCCTCTGTGGCCTGGGAGGGAGCCACACACCGTTCATCTCACAGCCCCCACTGCCATGACAGACCTTGCTTTAAGTCAGCAATATATATGTCTTAAATAAAGACCTGTAAAGGGGATATTGTGTCTGTCTTTCATGTCATTACCCTGCAGGGTTACAGATTTTGAGCTGTACACAAGGCTCTGCACTGACAGTAAAGTCAATACATTCAAAGGAAGCCATATGCACATCCCCTTGACAATATAACCAAAATGAGCAAGCAGACACTAAGGAGTTTTCATTTCCAGTTACGCAAAAGTACTCAAATTAGTTGTTTTTTTAAGTTGGTGTTACTGGAAAGTGTTGCTTTTTAATGACAGTAATCTTGTAATTTAACTAGTTACTTTTAAAAACAACATTTACCAACACTGCTGATGTTACAGTAAATAAAATCTTCATCTGCAAACTATTACCTACAGCTGTCAGATAAAAATAGTGAAATCAAAAGTACAATTTTGTTATCTAATTTTTCCACAATGACTGAACCAGTTGGAGACAGATAATAATGAATGGACGGCAATTACTCTCGGGAACCGGAAGATGCTTGGAGAATCTCCTTTAAAGGACTGGGAGATGCAGTTAGGAAACGTTGCTGTATATGAAAGAAGTATATATAAATATACATATATATATATAAGGATGGGGAGGAAGCACATTTGTGCTTGGGAATTGTGCTACTTTTTGTCAGACTTATACTTGGTTGGTAGGCTACCCTCTTGTTGCTGAGTGTGGGTTGTAATGGGAACTTCTGTTTGGAAATAAGTTGTAGATAATAATATAAGCCATAGAAACGTAGATTATCTCACTCAGAAATATAGTTTATAAGTATGTAAGTAAGCAGGCCCGGAGTGGCTAATCGGGAGGACCGGGACAATTCCCGGTGGGCCGGTCTGACTTTTGGGCCGCGAGGGCCGGTGTTCAATTATTATTTTTATTTATTTTGTGCCGGTGTTCAGTCATGGCACTGAGTGGAGTGGGTATCACGTGTATGCTGTTACCGCTGTCGCTGGTCATATCAGGGAGCTGGCGATCTGTTAGATCATGCCAATGAAACTGG
The DNA here is from genome assembly GCF_963691815.1 of Echiichthys vipera. Classification (NCBI taxonomy): domain Eukaryota; kingdom Metazoa; phylum Chordata; class Actinopteri; order Perciformes; family Trachinidae; genus Echiichthys; species Echiichthys vipera. The sequence continues at coordinate 20,187,144 of NC_139830.1, forward strand.
GACGCGGACGCACGTTAAGGGCACGGCCACCAACAAGACACAGACGCAGAGCAGCCTGATGTAACGTACGTGTCGTGCACTAGTCCGCACACTTCAGTGGTGTTTGCCTAGCTCCAACCACAGATGTACAAGGAAAATAATAAACCAAAATGGAAAATAAAAAGAGCAAGGGTGGCGCAGAAAAAGCGAGGATTAAAAAGAGAAAAGCTCTGGAGACAGACGCAGCCAACTCTCCTCTCACACTCGGTGACAGCGTCTTATAACGATCATATAATAGTATAATATAATTTTATATATAATATCACGGCCAAAAGCTCTGTGCGCCTCCGGATGGCCGTAGCACGAGGAGCTCTCGTAGGGATTGGGCTTCCCGGGGTTTGTTTACCGGCGTTGCTGTGTGGAACCGGTCTTCCGCGTTCCACACAAGACCGGATTTTTCTTTATTACTGGAAAAAAATAATACAAAATAACTCGGTGTTGGCCTCAACCACTGGTAATACCGCATACCGCGGCAACCCTGAATGTTACTAATAATTGGCATAATAATTTCTTATAGCCTGTCTAACCTAACGTTACATAATTTAAATAATATTATGATGCAACGCCACATAACTGGCCACAAACTTTAGGGGATTTGTAGCCCTTCAGATACAAGATGCATCACCAAGCACCAGCCATCAGCCCACAGGTCCAGAGTGTGCAGGTAGGATTGCTCATTAAGTGAATATTGAGGTGGTTCAGGATCATCTGGTAAGGATGAACCCTGGGCGCCTCCCTAGGGAGGTGTTCCAGGCACGTCCAGCTGGGAGGAGGCCTCTGGGAAGACCCAGGACCAGGTGGAGAGATTAGATCTCCACACTGGCCTGGGAACGCCTCAGGATCCCCCAGTTAGAGCTGGTTAATGTGGCCCGGGAAAGGGAAGTTTGGGGTCCCCTGCTAAAGCTGCTGCCCCTGAGACCTGATCCAGGATAAGCGGATGAAGATGAGATGAGGTGAGATGAGATAATGAAGAGCATGGTGTAGACCTAGCCTGGTCCTACCAGACTCGTACTTCATTTCATTTGCACAGAGAGTCTGGACCTACTCAATTGATAGACTTTAACTAACTTGGCAGGCAGGTGTCTGTTGAAATTTAAAACTATTGGATCTGCCCAGTGCCACTCTGGATCTGCCATAACCAATCGCTAACGTTTGGCCGGGAATCACGTTGCGCGCAGGCTGTAAACAAACACTGCATGAAGATGTAAACGAGAGCTGATTGGACCCAGATTGCAATTGATGATGATAGAGGATTCAGCACTACAATAATGAAACTGACTTGAATTTTTGACTTGAAAAAGGGGAGATTTGTGACGAGATTTATGAACATTTTTATGATTTAGAGTCAGAGGCAGAGCCAGGAGCCAGTGGTGAGGAAGAAACAGGTGAGCTAGTGTGTGAACAAGCAAGCATCAGTTCCAATAAAACCACTTTCTTTGCCCCACTGATAGTAGTGGCCCGTTATACTTTTGATCATTAGTAATAGTAAGAATTACAGTAGGAATTACAAGGCTTTAGAGAACAGTGCGCTATTGTTTGCTTAACATGTAAAGTTATAATTACATTATTTTAATATAATAGGTCGTGATCTAAAGTGGGCCGGTCTGAGGTATGAAACTCCAGGGCTGAAAATGAGTACCACTCCGGCCCTGTAAGTAAGTATAAATACGTGTAAAATGGGAACACTCAAGTAAAAGTAGGTTAGGATCCCCTCATAACTGTACTGATGTGCTGTACTTGAGTAAATACATCCCTGTCCTGTTACCTTTATGCTATGGACCATTAGTAAAGATTGTTTTTCTTTGATTTACATAATAATGACGTACACTTCCTAGTTTCAGTTCAGATCTTCAAACCTCTTTCCAAACTCTGTATCAACCAAATAAAGTGTCCTACTTGTTAACATATGGTGTCTTTGAGAAGAGGGGGGGGGGGGGCTCTTTCCCCAAATGGTTTCATCACATCCTGCAAACGCAGTTGGAAGAACTGCTAAGATATCATTTAAGTTTTTTAAAGGTCATATAGTTTGATCATTCACGCTGCAAAAACTGGTGACAGATGTGATCAGGTCGTGTACTTTGGTCAAGCTTACGTCTGACCCAGAAAATTGGACTGAGAATATTAATGTCTGCGTCCTCCAGAGACTCTCTTTCATGACCGTCATACAACCCTTCCCGTAGCACACATGGGCAAACTGCCACAGCATACTGTAAAAATGCTACCAGATGGCCTCCATATCCTCTCACTGGCTGAGTTTGTGGCTACGGGTTAACTGGAAGACGCCCACTTTGAGTATTTTCACTGTGATTGTAGCACAGACAAAACAGCCAGTTTCAAAATCAACTGCACAATGATAAAAAGAGAAAACGTTCCCTTTTGTTGCCTTGCATTTTCTTAGTTTTCTAACGCAAGTTATCACTGGGTTGTAATTAAAAGAGTAATATATATTGGAAATGAGTTTGTTCCACAGAGAAATACTAGCAGCCCTTAATTTGCTATTTGGTTACGTTGCTTTGACCTCTCATCATACATTAAAAACTTCAGTTCAGTTCACTTAAGATAAACCACTTCTTGTCATTGAAGGCAGTGTGAAGGTGTCTGACTCGTATCCATGCGCAACACTTTTTCCACAAAAGCTAATGTTATATTGTGTGTTCTACAAGTAGACTACTCACATAATAATAGTGAATAATAGTGATTGTTCATCCAACAGATTCCCCTGAGCAGTTACAACATTCTGTGTCGTAAACAGTTTTATTTTAGTTACTAAATAAGCAGAATGAAAGCTGGTGATGACAGTCAAAAGCTGTACGCTTCAAAGACTTTTTTCTATTTCCAGACTATACATTGTACACATGTGCAGTAATAACTGACTTAATGCTGCATTTCAAAACAGGAGTAGGATGAATGTATACATTGTACACATGTGCAGTAATCAAATTTGCCACAACCAAAAAACTATAATAAAAACAACTTAACCATGTTTCTCTGTTTAGACAACATAACTGAACAGTAGCTATCCATTAAGCAGAAATAAGAATATTTATACATTTCACAATATACACAAAAATGTGTTAAAAAAATATATCTTCAGCGCTTTTGGCTCTTGACATTAAGCGTCCAGTTTTCCTGAAAATAAATACCTGCAGATTCTTTTAAAAAACCCAGATGGTCATTTGAAATAACTTGTATCTTTTCTGGAGATCCAAAATCCTCAAACTCTTCTAACCATCTGGATGATGAAATATTCCATCTGTTGCACAGAGATAATGATATTTGCGTCCGAATGTACTTATCCGCATAGCCTGAAATGATATGTAGCCAAGTAAAATAATAACATGTAATAAAACATATTGTGAGGACACATCAATATATGCAAATACATTGATGACAAAAATTTGAATTGCCATTTCTGGCTACCACCATCGGATTAGGAGAACGAGCTGCAATTTGGGAAACAAGATGAAAATCGTATTTCTTTTAATCAAACTGAAGGAAAATGTATTCATCCAGATGGTCAGAGAGTCTTTGAAGAGTCTGGAAATACCTTGAGAACAGCAGCAATCATTCAACAACCCTCTCTGGGTGTTAAAGCACCCACAAACATGGTTTTAAATCTTTCTAACATTAAATACCCATGACTAAATAAGCAGAAAAGTTTTGAAAATTACACAGCTTTAAAATAAAAAGTTTCCTCAAGGTTGTCAAGTGTTGCTAAATCCTGATTGGTGCATAGATTTAAGTGACATCACCTTGTCAGCCCCACCCAGAAAAAGCATGAAATCGTTCATGTGCAGTAACCAAAACTGTTGCAACTTTGGCACACAACTCTTAGGTTACGGTGACATGTTACCGCTCAAAGTTAATTTCACACATATTAAAAGTGAACTGGTTCAAGTACATTTTTTTCCAGATGCTTAGACTTGACGTGTCGTTTCAAAGGCGGATTAATGCCCAGGCTGGCCGTGGCTGCAGCCTAGTTTTTAATTTACCACACTGGGGAAAAAAAAACTTGCCTCCTTTTGGGGCCCTTAGAAACATTTAAAAAAATAAGTCACTGATTGGATAGATATGGGACACACTTACCCAATCAGCTGCCATCATGTGGCCGGATTCATAAGGTCAGTTTTGTTGTCAAATGATAGTTCACTCAAAAAAAGAAAAAAAACACGACTTAAAGAACGGGACCAAGATCTACTAAAGAAAATTCAAACAAACAGTAGCCTAGGGGCACATGACCACCTTAACTCGCCACTGGATGTGGCTGATGTTCAGTTCATTTTCTAGACCTAGTTGTCACAATTTGCATAAAAAATTGAGAATGAGGACTCTGTACTAATTTGTTGATAAAACTCCTGCAAATATCTATATGAACTGGCCTCACATGTAGCTGCTTCAGGTTTAGGGGAAACACATATTGACAGGGGAGGGGGTCTTTGACACAACACCTGCATGCTTTTGCATGCTGTAAAACACAGTAAAACATGAGCACATTCAATGACCGTCAACATCACTTTCAGGCTGAATGGTAAAACAAATCCTAACAAAAAGCCCATGTGTCGTATTTGACTGATCATGCCCTACATGTTGTATTGTATCGACAAAAGACATAATTGAGATGCATAACTGTCTACTTCTGCATTTCACAGAATGGAAGGGGATTTGCCGTATTTTCAATAACTGACTTAATGCTGCATTTCAAAACAGGAGTAGGAGGAATGTCAGAATAAACAAAACAAATCAGGCCTAATTGTATCTAAAATTAGATAACTGCATGACAGGAGGATGTGTAACAGCGAAGGGAGGCAGTGGATAAAAGAGTGAATCAAGTCAAGATCATTGAGAGGTGAGTAAAAAAGCTCCGCCGAGCTTTATTGTTGTGGATAAAAAAGCCCCTCACCTCAAGGTTACAAGCAGCCAAGCTATGTGCAGCAAATGAAATACTCAAGGAAGACATAAGTCTCATTAAGGCCCATAAAGGACATTCCTAATAAAATCCTCAGCCTGACATGCGAGAGCTCTCCAGTGATGGCTGATTAATTGCTGGTGTAAATGAAAGCATGAGAGATAGCAATGGCTCTTTGGCTGTAATTTATCCTCTCCTGTCCTGTCTTGTCCTCACAGCCTGGGGAGATCACCCAGGAAGACAGGAGACGGAGAGTGGGAGGCTGGTGCGGTGGTGGGTGTGGGGTATCATCTTCATATCATCCGGAGGAAAACATGTTTAGTTGACCGGTGAGACCATTTGTTTAGATTGTTTTGGTTATAACAAGCAGTATTTGTTGACATCTGGGTGTTTGAATGAGGGGAGAAAAATTGCCCGAGCAGGTCAGACTGATAATGATGACTGCTACATGGTCTGTGAAGATATGGTGGCGGCAAAGATGACCCAAAATATATTTTCAGCAATCATACATCACGTAAAGACTGTGCTATTTTATGACAGCTCGCTCTGTAATCCATCAATAATATCATCTTTCTGATTCTGAGTCATGATATATATTTCATCATTTCATCATCACCTTTTGTCAGATCTCTGTTTATGATTAATAGAGACGCTTCCAATGCCAGGAGGGCATACTTGTCAAACATATGGCTAATGAGTGAGTAATTACCTCCATCAAATGCCTTGATGCTTTGCCTTTAATCATATCTGAATCAGACTAAAGTGGATTAATCAATGTTTAAAGAAAGCTTTAAGAATAGCCTCGGATGTAACTGCAGCTGAGGTTATAAGATAGACACGGGGTCCAAGGACAATCTGGGCCAGGATAATGCCCAGCTGAGGCCAGACGCACACCTGCCCTCTAACTGTAATAAGTGGCTGTGTGAGGAAGGAAAAAAAGGAATGGAGTAATGGGAAAAACAAGGACATCTCAGCATGGACACAGAGGCTACTTTCACATGAACTGGTGACTGGCTGTGCCGGTAGTTAATCATGTAGATGTCAAAACTTGCTAAGAATAACCTGGTTAAATTCTCACTGCAATGATAAGAAACAAGGTGTTGTTGAAAAAAAACATGTCAGTTTCCTTACTGTTACTATTGAGTTACCACTGAGAAAATCATTTCTAGAAAAATTGTATGACAAATGTATGCAAAAACCTTCAGACTTTTGCTAGTTTTTTGACAGCCTGCTCAGAATGATTAAATCATATTTGAGTCCAGTTGGGGACCCTTGTTGCGTGTCATTCCTCCTCTCATTTCCTGTCATCTCTCTAATATTAAATATCAAAAAAAGACAAAAATGCGTATGATTGCTGATGTATTTTCCCTAGGGTGATATTATATACATGCATACATGCATACTGTCTACCAAGGAGCACAAAGATTTATTACAAATCTCAAAGCCCCTACTCACCACTGGTCTATGATTGATGGGGTCAGATAGTTCGCCTCTTCCACCAAAAGCCTGTAACAATTGGCATATTCTTATTTATAAGGCTGTTCTTGGATTGAAGGGCGTTTAAGTATTCTGCTGCCTCGGCTTAGAATTAGTTGCAAAACCACTTGAATCTTTGTGAGCTAGTCTCATTGGACGCATTTCAGATCTGGCTGTAGATGTTTTGAATGTGGCAGTTTTTTTAAATCTTATTATTCTTTAATTTGTTCTGTTTTAATTTTAAATTGTTATGGGTTTTTTTATGTCTGCAACCATGGACACTGGGAAGTCTTTAAATCTTAATGAGTCCTTTACTCCTAGTTAAATAAAAGTTAAACAAACAAAAATAAGATATGATGTTCCGTATGTCAACAATTAGGCTCACAAATGCATCATTATCAAAAATGGAACAATAAGAATAGCAGCCATAAATAAATAATAAAAATATAAAATGGCATAGATTGCGCAGTGCTTGGAGCGTTTTCAAGCAGGAAAAAAAAGTTTATCAAATCACAACTAGGCAGTACACTAAAAAGTGTTTCTGAAAATATTTTAGGTGAGAAGTTGACAATACAGTGACAGAATCTTGAATCATATTTGATCAGCACTGCCTAGTTTGACAGTTTGATCTGAGTTTCAATTCTGTGCTGGACACAGTATGCCAATTATGTTCGGTAACTACATTCGGTAACTATATTCTAGCATGATGTCCCTCTGTCAATCATCTTCTCAAACTGGCCCCATTTGAGATAGAACGGTTGTGACTAGTCCACAAAGAGTCTGGACAGCTGCAAATCTGTCTGAATGGGAGAGAGGCCCAGGTTGGATTTTTGTCCTTTTACTTAAGTATGACCAATAGCCAGTTTACTCAGTCTGCATAAATGTAGACAGCTGAGCTTTTGTTCAGAGACATTTGGACAGACAGCAGAACCCCACTGCTATCCGAATCTTCAGTCCAACAAGCTGCTGAGAGCAGATTGAAGAAATGAAAAATCCAACTGAAACAACAAGTAGGACAAAAAAGGAACTAAGGAAATGTCCCTTAAACATGACTGGCTTTAAGTGACGCTTGACACAGTAGCATGGAAGCTATGGTTTAATAACGGACAACAGAAGCATCAAACGGCTGCGGCTATTGTAGCTGGCGACGGCTCGCTGCCAGACTCATTGTCACTGTCTGCTGGTGGTGCGTATGCTGCAGCTCTAACAGATGATATATCATGTGAAGTATCATACAGCTGCCTAGTGTGATGATGATTTAAAAGGCTTGGTGAGAGGAGACAGCTTGTCTGAAAGCCTGGTTTCACTGTGTCCGCGATGTGATGCATCCCAGAGTCACCTTCAAATGCAGCTCCACTTGAAGGCTTGATGGGTCTCATAAATACCAATCGTAATTATGATCTACCAGCAAACAAATCTCCATTTTTCAGGCCATTCTGACAAGAGTAAGGGTAAAGCAAGTAGGCCTTTTGCATATATATTGTCTGAAAGATATGTCATTGTGACGGTTTAATACTCCATAATTATGCCATTGTGGATGCCTGATGGCAGAGTTGGTCTGCATTGGCAATACATAGGCACAGACTGAAGAGTGAGATGTTTTTTGCTGCAAATTGCATCAGCGTTGATGACATAAGAGGAGATGAATATTCGGATGTGACCTACTAAACATAAAAAGCGACGGCTGGAGAAAAAAACAAACATGCAGGTGGTTTGTCTGCTTGTGTGTCGAAAGAATTATTAAACATAATTATGCATAATCACTGGACAAATCATGTCACCTGTCAGCCTAATAGTTTGTTTACTATGAATATCATTTCAAACTTATGCGTTGCATAAGCACAAGGTGACAGCATTTTCCTAATAATGTCACTTACACTTACAATATCTTTTGACAGACAGGTGCTTTCCCTAGGGCCCCACCAACTGTCATTCAACACTTCGTCAGCCATGGGCTCAATGTGTCACACCATGAAAGTTCCCTCTGCTCTCTTTTCCTCTACCTGTGCTCCTCATCAACAAGTATCTCTTTATTTTGCAGGACTGATGATGTTTACTGTGTGTAAAAGACAGAAATAATGCCTGACTTTTGTTACTGACAAAGAGGTGTTGAATAAGCCCTACCATCTCCAGACTGCACTTTGTGCCGAGTGATAACATAAAAGAGTGTGGCTAGCTTTATTCCATTTTGTTAACCTAACATGGTTTGTACTTTTTGAAATAGCATTGTCATTTCTATACATCTATTTCATATACGTCTGTCCTGGAAGAGAAATCCCTCCTCTGTTGCTCTAACTGAGGCCTTTCTCTTTTGACCTTTCAGTAGTGCTGGGCTACAACGGCGTATTAGCCAAGTATGAAAAAATAAATGAATTACGGACCCAAAGGAGATGAATGAGGAGATATATGAAATCGATGTATAGAAATGACACTACAATTTCAAAAAGAAGAAACCAATATTTTTGATGCTATATCGCAATACACAACAAATATCCTGATATTTTGAAATTCCCTCTGAAACACTCTCTGAATGTAGAATGATCACACCAGCATGAGGATTGTAGTAGCCCCTGCATCATGTCTGCATTAAAACATTCTATTGAAGGTTATGTTCATTTGTGGTCTCTGTTGGAACAATTTTTAAACTAAAATCACAACCAAGTTAAATTTAAACAAAATAGTAAGCTATTTATTCAGACCAGGCAAGTGCACACACATAAGCTTTAACTGCTGTTAAATGTATGCAAATGTGTAGAACTTCAGACCTCCCATGTCACTGGAACGCAGGATGAGCAGCGCAAGTGAAACAGAGCGACGGATGACAGACAGGAAGCTTGGCAAATCATTTTATTCGGCCCGAATAAATAATTGGTCAGACTTTGGTCAGAAATTTCAACACCTGGTAAATTTCTTTTACATTTTAGTGTCCCATACACTATTAGGAGCATTTTAAGATTACAAAAGAAAAGTGTAAACAAGCCAGAAAGGTAAGAATTGGTTGTACAAGGTTGTACTGTAGTTTGTTTGTTTTTAATTGTACCATACAGATTAGTAATTTCTCAAGTCAAGTTTTTAATCAACAAAAATCAATTTTATGGGACAATCAAGTCCCTTACCACACATTTCAACCTTGAGATTAGACGAAAGGGAGAAAAAAACTGCTTCTCCTGCTCACCTATACACATATGCAGTGGGGAGGCAAGATTGTTGAAAATGAAAGCATTAAATTCACATAATACATCGGACTGAACTGCAACCCTGACTGAAGTCACTAGAAAGACAGCTATTGAAAAACACCTTCTTTATTCTCTTCCATATTCAAATCGCACCAAATTTCACACCAACAAATAAAGAGTGGAAAAAATTACAGTTTTTACACTTCATGGTACCACAAGGGAATTTAAACCACCTAACTGAAAAGTAATTTCTAACTATGGACGAACAATAATAGTGGCCAGCTTTAAGTTTATGTCCACATTTATACATCTTTTCATGCCACAAGCAAGATGCCACTGAATTTCTGTGTAGCAGATAATTTACACTTACGTTTTCGATTTGGAAGTGGTTCTTTCTACTACACGTCATGAAAAAAACCACCAAAACACAGACCAACTGAAGATAAAAGTTAAGGTACAGAAAAAAAATATAAAGATACTTTGATCACAGAATTAAAGGTTCCATATTATAAAAAGTGAGATGTCCTTGTCCTTTTAGATTATAAAGCAGGTGCTGTATAAATACTGTGAGAGTGTCCAAATGATCAATCCACAGATAAATGCATACAGCCTGTATTCAGAAACAGTTTCTTTAAACGAGCCATCATGACTAATGTATGTTTGTGATGTCACAATTATACTGTATAGATGTAGAAACTGCAGCCATAGTGCTGTTACGGTCATTCTCTGGCTAAAGAGACACTGAGAGCACAGATGTGGAAGACCAAGAAACGCTGACCAATCAGAGTAGACTGGGATTTTTCAGGAGGGGGGCTTAAAGAGACAGGCGCTAAAACGGAGCGTTACAGACAGACAGATACAGACATGTATATTCAGACAGACCGTATGAGAAATATAATGTGTTCTTTAAACATTAAAGCATGTAAACACGGTCTAGTAGAAATCCACTTTAAGTTAGAATTAACTTGCATAGGAAAAAAACATGAACGTAGGTGAAATTTAATTTATGAACCCTAAAGGTGTGAGAATTAGTTAACTGTCAAAGAACATAACATCTTTGTTAGCAATTCCTGCCTTTCATTTAAGATGTGAAAGGACTTAATGATCAGTGTAGGGATGACTCAGAAACATCCTGTTTACAGCAATAACATATAAAGAATTGGTCTTGGGCCAGGTGTGACCAGTAATGAGGGTGTTCATACTAAATCATGAAGTCTTTCCTGATTTCTTTCAAGAAAAAGATGCAATAAAAAAACATCATGAAACATGAAACCATCAAAATGTTCACTTCTTTATTAATTATATGCCAATCGTCAAAACAATATACCCTCTGTATTATGACCTAAAGCATTTTTTAAATCACAACTGAAAATGACAGGAAAACCATTGTTTACTGTATTCTGTTGCTAGAAACAGCCAGTAGTTGAAAAGAGATAGTCGGACTGTCATATATATCAATAGATTGTTTCGATTTTTCTTTTGTTCCCTGGGTTAAAACATTCAACAGCTTCTATCGCTTCACCACAAGCAGGGCTGCTCTCTGATGATTCAAATAATTCCAGCCCCTCTCTTCAAATGGAACATTTTGATGGATTATGCAGTGTCAACCTTCAGCGCACTGAACACATTTGAATAAATGTAGATTTGAGATTTACTGAAAGATGAGGCCAACGTGTCAAAGTGATACACAACTGCATGCAAATGCTTTACTTTGAAGTTGCTGCATTAAAAAAATGTGCTGTGGAATTTTACAAAACTCCCATGCACCAAATATGAATTGTTTTCCCATGTTAATTTCATTTGTTCAGGTGGCTGACTGTCACACCACTTATTGAAAATGATCATATTGCAGACAGGCTGTAATGACGTTAATAGTAATTTGTCTGTTCTCTGTAATCTGTCGAATAAATGGTTCTTATTACAGATGAAGTTTTCATTTGCCATCATATCATTAGAAATTCAATGAAAGGAGCTTTAAATGTGAAGAGGTTCAGTTAAATTGGCCTGAACGTACAATATAAAAAGACAGAGAGAATAAAACATCAATTTGTTCACACAGTGAGGAACAATCAGCGCCAAACCTTAGAAGATGTGACATTTGGGTACAAGTGACATAAATGAAATCATGTACAACAACCCTATTACACATGTATGCCATTTGACAACCCTTAAGTCTACTGATATTTGAAGCAGAATGTTCCACATGGTGCATGTCCAGCCTATTTATTCATGCACAGATCGCAGCTCCCACAGGCTTGGGAAATCAGCTTTTGCTTCAATACCGCCTTTGTCACATGCATACTTCCCTGCCCTCACTAACTACACTATCTCCCTGCCCATTCAAGCAAAACTTTATGCTAAGTAAATCATTTACATCTCCCAAGCAGCCTATCTACATTTTCCAATAAAACCCTAAATTGATGGATGTCATCTTAGTGCTCACAGGCAATAACTCCTGCTGCTTCGAAATAACAATATGTTTTGGTTTTATGAGGTCTAGACAAGCTATTCTTTTTAATGACATCCCTAGGCCAGTGCTGTTTACATTTATTGATATCTGTTTTTAGACCGGAGCAACTCTGTCTTCCTCAGAGATTTCCTATACAGAGCTAAGTTGGACTTGTGCTGACAAAACACAACTTTTCATTTTGGTAAGACCAAGACCACAAAGCAAGGCTGTAAAAAAATACTTTGCTGATATATTTCTGAAGTGTTTTTCAGAGATTAAAGATAACATTTCTACGACATTTGAAATGTCATAAAAACAAATGTAAACCACTTGAGTGTTGCTTTATTAGTTTTAGTTAAGGCGACAAAAAAACATTCACTTCTCTTTGTCAGTTTTGAATTCCGCTTAATAACATTAGATGGAGTTATTTATTAAAACTTCAAACATAAAACTAAATGTAAATACATAATCTTAAATGCCTTCAATCAACTTCTTACTGCAACATTTCTGGTTATTTCCACTGTTTTTGTATTTATTCTTCTCACTTGTTTGAAGTGAGTAGGATTCAGTTAGAAATATATCATATACGTATATACTTGTTGTTGTTGTTGTTTTCAGGATTTAACAACATTTGGATCAGAAAGTGATGACTGCATACTTGTGGTCCTGGAAGCAGGGTTGGAATTACAGACAGAGGCTATTATCATACACTATCACTGTCAGTGTTAGAAGCTAGAAACAATCGCATCATTTCATCTCTTTTAAAAGCAAAGCTCTTACCACAGTTTGGTAATGTGTTAAATGTTTGCAAAAGTTTCTCCTACAAGGAAACTGGCCAAGAAAGTTAACAAATTGAAAGTGCAAACAAATGCTGCATTCATGTGGTGTCGGAAAAACGAGTTTCCGACTGGGTAAATTCATGGGATTGCCCCCTCAAGTCGGAACATGTCGGTGAAAATTTTGCTGCACGACTTGCCTCGTTGATTTTATATTATGCAGAAATATGACGGACAAAAGTAAATGTTGGGTAATTTGTAATATTGTATTAGGTTGTAACCATTTTGTGTCCATGCACAGTGACCTAGATTAGTTAGAAAAGTTATTTATTAGTATGACCCCTCCCTGACAAAAACTCAGAAAAGCAATATTTAAGTGGTTTTCCCTGACACTCTGAGCAATAAAATACAAAATATCTTAGATTTGAAGTTTTAAGTACAATGTGCTTCTTAAATTATAGTGAATTTAAATTATTCGGTTGATACTAAGTAACTGCAGCCACACTGGGAATAAAACAGTGTTTATGGCTGCATTAAACTGACAATTCAAGTAATTATCCTGTTTACAACTCACAAATAATGATACTGTTTATGAGCCGCTAAACCTCAAGAAAAATAGAGTGCACCGTTGTGTTTACGTCATGCACCTGCATTAAAATAGAGCTCTCAGACTTCTTTCATGGAAACGGTGGTAACATGCATGTAACAACTGTACTTCCATTAAATGGACTGACAGCTCTCATTGTGCTGTAATATCAAGGCACATTACAAAAAGTCAAAGAAGACAGCTGAAACAGTAGTTCAGTGCTAATGAGTGCTGACATGTGTTTTGCCTCAGAGGATATCAGAAGAACAACAGAAACTGAACGCAGATTTTACAATGACCAATTCAATTCATGAAAGCATTGTGGACTGTCAAAACTAAATGTGACCTGATTGCAGAAAAGAGCATGGATCACTAAAAGAACCTTTATGTGTGTAATGAACTGTAGTTGTTCCTTCAGCTTGTGTGCAGAGTAAAGTAATGATTTCTGCTTGTAAGCTACAATGCAGTCCACAAAGACAAGACAAAGATCCAAGAGCTGTCTCTGCACCTGCTGCCAGTGTACAAGTATTCTCATCAACAGGTATGTATAACGTGCAAAGAGATCTGATCGAACATGTGTATGGTATCTTACGAAACTGCGAACTGAAGTGGAAAATGTGTAATACACACAAAATGGATATGTGGAAAGTGCACAAGAACAGCCTGACCCAAGTATGCAACTTTGTTATTCTGTCAGTGAGCTGTCCTGTTGCATGCACACATCTTATTTACTATATTCAAGTTTGTCATTAAAATACTAATAACTAAGTTAATATGTTAGTAACAGGAATGTATGTCACGTGACCAGCGATCAGGATGTGAGTGAGCATGAGAGCTAGTGTTTTATTGTATCTGAACTAATCCAGCGAAATCTGCATACACTGTATGTCTTTGGTATTATCGTGGGTATGTACAATGTTAAATTGTGTGAACTTTGACGCTAGAAATCTACAGACTTCCTATTGCTAATGAACACACTGTTCCATGGCCGCTGGCAGTTCAAATAAGTATAATTACAATAAATGAATGAACAGATAATTGGATTTAAATATACCATAAATACATAATACCGTAACTGTTAAAAGTATAACAAGGAGATTTAATTCATATTAAAGATTGAGGTGGTACATTCACATTGAGTATATATCTGGATATTGAAACCAAGCATGGTGTTGATCATGCTTTTTGTATGTTTTAGTTTTACTCTTCCTTACAAATCTGTGGACAAGGGGACAGCTGTCTTCAGAGTATTGTTGTTAGGAAAACATTTATCTGACTTTGAAGTTACACATCCCTACTGCAAAGTGCATATATATGTATACAGAAACACGTTAGCCAACATGACAAATACTGCGACTTCGAACTTTAGTCGTAACTTTTATATGTTGAACATAGATGTTGGAAGGCATTTATGTATGCCTGATTTATTTTTTTTCATTTGTCATAACTAGAACGTTTTCTAGTGTCAATGGGTGTGGCGTTAAAAAGATGCAAAACTTAAGAGCAGTTTCTCAAAGCAGCCTCAAAAATAGTACACTTTTGAGAATATTTATACAGTATATGCAAATATAATTGCAAAATCTCTATTTCTTTTGTCCAGATGCTGGTGGAACAAAGAACAAAGGACAGATGAAAGAATTAACTTTGAGTGAAAATCTGACAAGTGTAATCGGCTTATCTTGACAAATGAATAGCATTAATGAAGGTCTGCCACTGAGATCCATCCACACTGAGTACCTTCAGCAGTAAAATAGTTTGTATAATGCAAGATGTACAAGACTTTTAATAAGAAAGTTATAAAGTGCTGCAAAGAAGAACCAAAAGAAAACAAACATCAGCACCTAATGATATAGAAAAGACTAGCACTGTTGACTCCATTAGAGCCCGCAGCTCATTAAGGCAGACTCAGCAGTCTTCAACACCCTTATTAGACCCCATTGGAAGAACAGGAACGAGAAAAAAAATATATCAATTCCAGTATACGAAAGGCAAACACATAAAGTAAATATGTTTTTAGAGAAATGAATACAAAATGTGAAGAAAATACAAAGTTTTCAAATGAATTCCTTTAAGTCTTTTGGGGCTTTTGTTGCAACTGTTTGTTCACCTTTTTCAGTCTTTTAAAGCATAATAAGTGATTGAAATACAAACACACCCCCATGGGAAGTTGTTATCACTTCTAAACTGACTGACATATATTTTAACACAAACATAACAAACTATTTGGGCTATTTTCTGTTGCTGTAAACTGTGAAGTTTTTTTAGTATCAGGTCTTTATTCTAAAATATATTACACACAAAAATGCTTATTCTCCATCGATAACTAAGTATCCCTCTCTATAATGTTTTTATACCTCAAGTGTGCATGATTCATAAAGCTTAGGGGGAGTTAAATAAATGTTAACAAAAGACGAAAAAATACAGGTACAGTAAGAAATCTTTTTGCATCAGGGGAAACAGAATCCTTGGCTGTGTGGCTCAAATCCATTACATACTACTTTCAGTACGTCAGGTTTTGTGGTGTTTACACTGGAGATTGTGTTCAAAACAGTCAGCATTCATGCAAAAATAAATAATTAACTTCTACCGATTGAAATTATTCTCCTAGATTGTAATTCTCAAAGGATGATTTAAAAAATCAGGTTGAGAAACAGCTACAAGAAAAAAAATACCATTAAATTAAAAAAAATCAAACTATTTTTGCATTCTCCTTGTTAAGTTTAATTGCCAGTGGCATTTTAAAGTTTGATGTCAGACAGCCCAAGTATTGTATAAATTCCCTGTATAAAACAGTTTCTTAGATACCTGTAAAAACGGTATACTATTACAGAGACTAGTACACATATTGAAATATATATTGTATGCAGTGAGTATGTATAAGGGAATTGACCAATAATCTTTTAAAATATAGTGAAAATATGTGGCCCAACCACGCGTCAGCTTTGATAAAAACATAACTATAGAAGGTGCGTGGCTGTGTTCTGCTGAGGTGTGGGGTAACTTTTTATCAATGAATATGAAGAGTTACAGAAAATCAAAATGTTCACTTATGCCAAGCACACACGTAGATTTGATTTAGAGATAGAATAGCTGCCGTGCAGTGAGCTCAATATCTGAACTGCAGGCCAGTTGATCGTTTGGCAGCTGTACTTTCCTTGTTAGCCACAGACAGACGGCTATTTGGAAGCCAACGGATCAAGCCCATATTTCCTTTCAAATACATTTACCTGTCATCTCAGATGTAAACAATGTGACTTTGAGTTTCTCTCTTCCATTAGCTCTATTGCCTCCCATGTCTCTCCGCAGTGCAATGACTCAAGTATGAGAAGTAATCAATAGGCTTCTGGTTTGGGTGAATGAGTCTTAGTGCTTGGTTTGCACAGTCTTGATCAGCTTGACAATGACAGATTATAGTGCTGTATCTGAGAGTAATTAAGATGGGTCTATCGTCACGCTGATAACTCAAAGCCACAATGCCCCCAAGGCATGCAGCACCAACCTGTCAGACAGCAGCTCCCTTCTGTAAACAGCATCAATATTTTCTGATAACTCACCTTGAGAGGACGCAAAACATCCTGCATAGACTTTAAATTCTGTAACAATTATCTTTTTTTTTACATTATTATATTAGGTATTACCGGGAGTACATAAAATACTAATTTTGCTAAAACCACTGAATTCCAGAAACCCTACAAAAGTTTCTATTTTTTGGTCCCATTAATCCAATAACAACTCCCTAGACCAGTAGCATCCTGGAGTGGTTGCCTGGGAACTGGTCCAAGCCACATTTACTTGACTTTAGTATTGCTGAAATATAAGCCAATTTACCTATTGGTCAAACAACAAACATTCTCTGGTTATAGCTTCTCAAATGTGAGGGTGATCTGTTTTTCTATGTTATAAATAATGTTAACTGAATATCATTGGGTCTTACAACTGTTGGCTGGACATTGTGTGACATTTTGTATATTCTGAATTAATCAGTGTCAAAATAAAAGTAGCTTGTCATCAAAAACTGAACATTTCAAGAATGAATGTAGCAGGCCTGAATACATGATATGGAAGTTGAACTGTTTTTTTCTTTAGTGTATTTAATGTTGTTTCTTTAAGACTTGTTTGTTCTTTCCAGCTGGCATCCCTGAGTGTACTCTTCAAATAAAATTAGAGGAACATTAGGGTGCAACAGAGGCACTGCTGAACAGAAACATAGAAAGTTGGAAGGGTTATTCTAATGTTGTCCCCAAGTCTAGCTACATCCTGCTGTGTAAGGGAATAATATTTCATTCAGTCTGCATAAATGCATTTGCAAACAGCACTCCTACAAGAAAGGGAGCGGCTGATTCCAGGGGATGCTGTTAAGCAAGTAGGGTACCTGTCCCAATATTTCACTATATAAAAGCAAGAATTACCATTTTTACATTTTTATTCTCATCTCAGCGTGGCATTAACAGAGAATGGTTTTTATTTTAGCAAAGTTTTATTGATTAGTGTTCTGTTGGCACTCACTTGTACATAGTACCTGTGTTTTAATTTTACAGAGGACTCTAGGTACACGGTGGTTATTTTATCAGGTTCAGATCTGCCCAAAAAAGCCCAGAGGGGAGGACACAGGAAGGTGCTGCTCCTCTCCTGCAGCAACTGAGCTCTGTCAGCTAGAGAACAGCCCTCGCCTTCAGGATTCGATAGAAACCACAGTGGACATTGTAGATCAGACTGGTGCAGACAGGGGCGTGGGCTGGGCAACTCCCAAATTAAATATCTCTAAATCTCCCACTAAAATGGGAAACTATGTATAAGCCGACTCATTTTTCTTAGTGAACCAGACAAAAACATCTCCTGGAAGCCAAAGGCAGTGCAGCTGCTGATTAAAGTACCAGAACCTTTTTCATTCCAATTCAAGCAGTGGATTAGTGGGAGCTTGATAACTGAATTTATTGATTAGAGATTGCGTCTACGCTCTCAGAAAGAGTCCTTTCTCCTCCATATTGATCAGCAGTTATTTAGTCTTAATGTTGTGACTTCTGGTCTGAGACTCAATCAGTGTAGAGGTTCTCCTTTTGTTGAATTCCCCTTAGCTGTGACTGATCTAAACACAGGATGGTTTCTTAAAAATAATGGCCCATAAGATGTTAAAGAAACAAGGCAGTAAGTAAAAGATACAATCCCTGTCTCCATCATCAGTAAGAAAGATGCTTAGACTATTTTTGTGGTTCCCCCTTTAGGCGCAAATGTAATTTTGAATGCTGTAATGCTCTGATGAAATAACATTTGTGAGAACCAGATCATTGGTGTCTCAGATATTGCATATGGCACATGGATGACTGAACCAACTTTGTAGAACTGATCCCTAACTTCTGAAAAAATCCAACAAGAGAGCAAATGTTGCTCAGCCCACAATCTTAAAAATGTCATAATGGAGCAATGAGTTTAATCTCCTGCTTCTCTTATGTGAATCAGCATAATTCTCAACAACGTATGCTCATCAAAAGGTTAGTATTATACCTCACGCAAAGTCATGCACAAAAATGAATATGATGTCTTATGGAATGTGATGATATTTAATGTCAAGAAACGGCGTCCAGAAGTAGACAGCGACGATTACATTTCAGGAAACAAAAGGTGACGATGAGGGTTAGGCATCAAAATGACTTGGTTAGAATTAGAAAAAAGGTCAACTTTGGCTTAGTACTTCCTGGATTTAAACACCATGCCCCGGACATGGACTCATGGACTGTGCATTACTTTTCATAGTTATATGTGTGAGGAGTGAATGAGAACAGCCTGTTCTGAAAAGGTTAGATTAATGACACACTGTTGGTAAGCAATATACAAAAATAAGTTATATCAAAAAAGAAAGGTGTTTTTCTTGTTACCATCAAATAACCCAGAAAGAATTTAGTTTGTACCATATAACTAGTTAGAGCCTCCTAATCTTGCTTTGCATGAAAATAGTATGGACATACTTGAAATGCCTTTATGTTCTTATAGACAAAAGTGCTTTGGAAAAACTCGGGGTGAGAATTAAACAAGACTAAGAGTCTGCAGACATGCTAGCAGCTCTGAGTCTGTTCTTTGAGCTAAATGCTAGAATCAGCATGAAAACTTAAAATTTGTTTACTATGTTTACCACCTTAGTTGTCTGAGTAACCCTTAACACAAAGTGCAGCTGAGGTTGATGGGAATGTGATTTTTTTTTTTATTGATATGATTTAGTATGAACCAAAGTATTTTTGACCCGATGATGGCACTACATGAACATTTGTCACAAATTATATTGCAACCTATCCGAAAGCGGCCGAGAAATTTCAATAAAGTCTAAATATATGTATATATTTTTTTTAAATGTCAATGTAAAAGAATAATCAAAGTCATGAAGGTTTATCCTTATTGCACTTTTATGAAGCGGCTCTGTGAAATCATAATGTTGCAGGAGACAATCTAACAGTAACAGTATTAGGAGAATTAGACGTTTAACAGCAGATGGATTCTTCCTGCAGTCCCTGAACAACTTTATTTCCAAAAATTTTGGCAATACATCACACTGTAGTAAAATTAGGGGATGGTTTGAAGGTCTCAAAGTTTGAATCTCGTCCAGACTTCGTAAAAGCACAATCAATGGCATCTGTGTTGTTATGTGTGGGAGACAGATGAATGGCCGGATACCTTTTACCAATTTTTAAGTATCTTCATATTTCTGCACTGGATTCTGGGGGGGGGGGGGTGTTGTTGTTTGAATTACGTTGCAGGTTTAGGGAGGAGATCTGCCCGAAGAAAGTAATGTGCTTTGACTGCTTCACAGCCTTAATGGTAGCTTGTAATTGCTCCATCACCCATACTAATGTGCACTCCATGCCCCTTTCAAAACAAAAACATTGCATTTCCTTTTTTTCCTCTATTGTGGACCTGATTGTCACCGTCTGAGCATCTCAGCCAATAGAGTGAGGTCTCAGATCCAGGGAACAGAGAGAACAATGTCATATTCATAAGCAGAGACATCAGCTCTCCTCCTCATTACCACACAGCCATGAATGGAAGCTTCTGTCCCCACAATCATGAAAGGACCTGTCATCTGTCTGTTTCTGCTAATTGACTGTTTACTACATTTTAACACAGACAGACAGACAGACAGACATTTTTCATCATCCTCAGTTTGTCACTCAGTTTGACACCGCTGTACAAAACCTGTACATCCAAATGTCCCTAGTTCTACTTACTACATGACTCAAAGTGATAGCATGTCTACAGCAGCACTTGAAGGTCCCACTCTTAAGCAAGTGGAAAAAAAAAACTTGTACCCAGCACTCAAGGTGATATTTCTACGTAGAGATTCTCTTTCAGGAACTGAAAAGAAATAAGGATAGAAAGAGAGGGGTTTTTTTTTTTTTCCAACGGACCTCCATAACTAACATCTTTCTGTGTAAATCGGCTCCAACCTCTGACTTGGAAGGACAAATATTGAAGTGAAATCTATTCACTTGGAGCTGCAAGGACCTTCTGCGCTTGGATCCATTTAAAAAAGTGATCTCAAAAGCGAGGGTGAAGTTCGATTGGGACGTTCACCACATTCACACACTTACCAGGCTCAGGCAAGGTAGTAATGGTTTAAAAAACGTTTTACAGATGAGGACTTCACACATACACAGCAGCAAAATTCGAAGCATATACAGCAGAAAAAACAGTGTGGAGGTGAGGTGTACTTTAGCCAACACAACTTCATTTGTTGGACCTGACACCAGTGGCCAAATTCCATCCATGCATAAGCTGCCAATTCTCAGCCAGCCTCTCCCTTTCCAACAGTAAGATTAGCTGCCACGGCATAAAGTAGTGCTATGCATTATCTAGCAATTAGAGTGAGGCTTATTAAGCAGAGTTTAATGTAAATTTAATGAGCAATAAATTCAATTTCTTTAAATAGAAGAGTTTATTATTGTTACAAATGATGTACTGTATGGTGATCTCCAACATACTGCAATGAAATACTTTACAAGCGGACACATAAATGGGCCATTAAGTGTGGTATTAAATTTATCCTGAAACATGGTACTGTTCTCTAAGTGCTATTTCATACAGATAGTGGAGAGAAGGCCACTTCAGTTTTCTACAGAGAAAGCACTGATGTACTGCATGTGGTTCTGAGTAGATATTTGTAGTAGGTAGCAGGTGTTACAAATATAAGGAATTAGTCAGTCGACAGAAAAATGACAAATATTATGTGGTTTTTAGTTTGCCAATCAAGCGTTTTTTTTTGTCTAATGTGATAATTTAACTGATTAAGTTTGACTGTTGATCAGACGATTCAAGCAATTTGAAGGCCTCACCTCTGCTTTTTCATTATTTTTGACATTCTATAGATCAGATCAATGAATCAAGAGTCTTGTGCAGATACATTTTTAATGAGGAAAATCGTTAGTTCTGGTCTTGGTCAATGGTGGAATGTACTGTAACTAAGTCATTTTAATCATGTGCTGTACTTGAGTCAAATTTAAGTAAAACCTTTTGACTCCACAATGTTTATCTTCAGTTTTTATTTATCAGTTATTTAGCCAGGAAGCTCCTAACCTGACGTGCCAGATGGTTTGTTTGGAAACTGTTTCGAAAAAGGCAGGCACTTTCAAAACAAACCTGGTAGGTGATTGGATGAACCATCTGTCTATCACTTTATCACAGTCTATCACAGGCTTACTTCAACCAATTAGATCAACAAAGCATATGACATACAAGGAAAGCACCTTTTCCATCGAGAGAAGCCTGTTCAGCTCCGTTCTTTGGTTGTCTCTCCTGTTCTTATATGACTGATGATATTGCAACATATGCTAACCTCTAACTTTGTAAAACAAAATGTAACAAATGAACACATAAATATAATTGAGCACCAGCTTAAACTTCTTCTGAAATTAAAATAAAATGTAATAGCTGAACCTGAGAAATAGGTACCAAAAATAACAACAGCAATGAAACCTATTTGTAATATTTTTATGACAATTTAGTGCAAACAGGGGTATAAAATATAGCAGCTAAACCTGATAACATTGTAACAAGCTGTTTGTCCACTCAGACTTGCCGTACTTGTTTCGCTGTTTAGACAAAGCTGCGGCTTTTCCTTTTGCTATTATTTTTCTCAGCTGTACCTTAAGGAACGCATGTCTATAAGTAACCAGCCACTATTAGATTTGTATATGGAACATTTCGACTGATGATACTTAATTAAAACGTGGTTTAATATGACAATGCTAATCGAGCTAGCCCGTCAATGGCATTTTCAGTGTTAAGTTAATGTTAACAAATGAAAAGTACTGAATATTTTCTCATTTAATTATGAACTTTAGTTCAAAATAAACTCAACGGTTTCAAGTTAAATTATAGAGAAAAAATAAATATTAGTGTTAAAAAAACAAACAATCTTCAAATGATATTCCCTAAAAACATTTTCCATGAGATTTTTTGAGAAATTTTAGTATGTGCTCGTTATAATCAATTGAGATCACATAACTGTATCATGTTATCTGGATATATGGTTTCATAACAATAGGATTCCATTAAAATACTTATTTAGAGAGACTTATAAGAATTATCCCGACTTGAAGCCTGACAGGACGGATTTCCATATGATCTTGTGATATTGTGAGAATCCAGCTGCAGTGCAAGTTAAGGAAGGTCCCCTTGAAATACAAGATCTCTTCTGCCAGGCAGTTCTTGACAGCTGCAGTTACTTTGCAGAATAATATTTTACGCACAAAACCACTGATGGGTTGAAAACAAGATGATGCATTTTATTATCAGCACTATATAAAGAGGTAACATTTAGCCCAAACATGACCAACTATATTAAAATGCTGCTTAATGTATCAGTAAAACTATACCAGTAAAATAGAATACTGTGTTATTATTATAATAATAATAATGATAACACACTCAGAGAGTAACTTGTTTTGTATACTGAGTTATGTAACTCTTGATACTTTGAGTATATTTTACTGTTTAATAGTTACTTTTTTATCAAGTACAATTTTGAATGCAGGACTTTTAATGAAGCATTTTTATACTGTTGTATTTCGAATTATACTTGCGTTAAGGATCTAAATACTTCTACTACCACTAGCCCTAGATGGCATTATTATTATTAGCACTCAACAGAAGTATGAATATACAGGTATGCATGTGCTTCCTGTAGGCCACAATATGCACTGACAGAGTACAAGCGGAATAAAAAACAGGGAGATCAAATTTATAAAGAAAATTATAACTTAGGAAATAAAAGACTACAAACCACCAGAACACACACACACTGTAAGTAAACACAAATTGAGTGTAGAGCGGCGCACTGAACACTAGCAGATTTCAGCGGTATCTGTTTCAAAGACAAACCCCACCATAAGCAGCAAGAGACGGACATCTTCAATTACTCTCAATGTCACGTGCCAACTGGCAACCAAGAGCACCATAACAACTGTATGTTTCCTTTTGTTTCTTCCATCTTTCAGCGGTGCCTTGAGGCTTCATGACAGCTCGTATTGATCCACTTCACCATCACTCAGACTTGACAAATGACTTTAAGCTGGCAATAAGTGCGATTAGGCAACCTTCTGAAATTCGGCCATCTGATATGCTACAACAGTCCGAGCCCCAGGAGACACAAGAAGAGGAAATACTGCTATAGAGATTCTTTTTTTCAAATGCAAAGTGTTATTATTTCATAACAGGACGCTCAGCCGTTGCAGCTCTTTAGCTTCGTCAGTCCCTGTGTATACTGTGAGAACAGCTTTCTCTTATGATGCCCAGGATCAGCTGTCTTTCTTTAATCAGCTCTCTTCCCTTTGTATCTTTAAAACAAACTCCTATTGTGACAAGTGGCATCCAGTTAGTGGGCCTGTTTTCCTCTCACCAGTTATAGAGGCAAAGTTCAAATCCACAGATTCTGGATTATTTACAAAGAGAAAGAAAAGAGAAATTGGAAGCTGTCAAAAAGCAGACTGTCAGCACTTCACAAAGCCTTTTTATTTTACTCCCAGCAGCTGGCACAAAGACAATCAAACAAATGACAAATCTAAGGTTAGATCAGACCTTCTGCGGCTTGGAGATTTTACCTGAACCGAGAGGCCGCAGTTCTCATATACAAATCTAATAGTACCTCAGTTCCCTGGTGCTGCATCCCTCATCGTATTGAGCTGGAGGTTATTGCAAATTCATGATGCATTATTTTATCTGAGAGGTTAATTAACTTAATGAGACAAAGAGACGCTAGACAATGCTGTAAATGTCATTCGACTGCTATTCATCACAGGTCCTAATAAATAACAACTGGGAAATGGAAGCATATGTGGGTGTGGGTGTGTGTGTGTGTGTGTGTGGGGGGGGGGGGGGGGGGTTCAGGTCCCATTGTCAAAAAACTTGTAGACCTAACCTCAATTTGGGAGCAGGTTGGCAATCCCACCACACTCACACACAAACACAAACACAAACACAAACACAAACATACACAAATGGCTTTGAGGAGTTTCTGTGGACCTGTTGAAGGGTGATGCAGTTACCAGTATACACAGTATGTACCCACTGGCAATATTCAATGGCAATGGCAATAAGAAGTCGCTCCAGTGCCCTTCTTCTGTACACTTGTAGTGTAAACCTGCCATTGCAACTGTTGTTTACCATTTTAACAACCTGGGGATTGACAACACAACATGTCCATCCTACTGCAGGGAGGGCTTTATAGCGGCTGCAAGCTGACATTTTAACCGCTTAACATGCGTCAGTATTGTCAGCAGATACGTTTTCGGGGGGGGGGGGCACTGACGTATGCAATTCTGATGCAACCCCTGTGGAATTGGGGGGGGGGGGGGGGGGGGCGACCGGATGGCGGTGCACATTTAGGCGCCCCTGGTTCAACAGAAAAAAAGAAAAGAAAGAAAAAAGCCCCAACAGCGACATGGCAGATTTACATCTCCAACCTCACTTACAGGAGGAGAGAAGTGAAGACTGCGGACTGAAAACACACACACACACACACACACACACACACACACACTCACTCACACACACACTGCCATCGGAGGCTGCAGTTGTACGGCCAGATGACACTGTGCGAGACTAGAGCTGCAATGCGTGTTTTTCCTCCAAAGCGCACCTGAAGCGCAGACTTAAGAGATGTGTAGACAGTGTGATTAGTTGGGACTGTGAAGGTTTACGCGATATGACTTAGAGGATACAAGTGCGTTTGAGCCGTACGCGTTTGTCATGACCGGAGAATCAGTCTCATTTCATACGAAAGAGCCACGTTTCTGTGCACGCATTGCCTTCAACTTGTCCCGTAGGTCTAAATACTGTACGAACATTTCACTCGATTTTCTCTGCTTTTACTTTATCTCCGCCTGTCAAATTGTGCAGCACTAACACTACTTTTTATAGCGCTCCGCTGTAGTAGCCTATTGCAGTCGGTACAACTCGGGACAACACCCTTTTAATCAGCGCTTAAATTACGATTTAAGTAACCCAACAGTCACGGGAATATTTCGAGAGTCGACAGCGGTATCGGGGCAATAGAAAGTGATGCTGAGATTTAAGGGGACGCTTGTGCGCATCTAGCGCGCAAACGCACCACAACTTCTCCCCGGTAGCTACTCCTCTGGCTTTAGCTGTGTGAGGCTGGTAATTCTGCATCTCAGACACATTCACGCACACACACACACACGGGAGACGTAAAAAAAAAAACTCACCTTTCGGAAGAAACGCCGCTGAAATCACGAAAACAGAAAGAGAAATAGCGAGAGATCCGCTCCCCGTGATCGCCATGTTGGACACCTGCTTGAGACTGGCGGCGCTAAATCACCTAGAGACGGCCATGGGATGGAAATGTAGACACATGAGAGGCGGAGGGAGGGCTCAAGTAGGGAGCCTGTTATCATATTGGGCTGCATTATGTTGCAATGACACCGCGGCCCATAAAATAATAGGAATATTACAGGGATACCTTAAAAAATGTCAAAACGGATACTGTCCGTATAGATTACCACTGAACGCAAAAGTTACACTGTAATTCCCAATAGGAATATGGATGGGATATTACAGTGATGCCATGGGAAGTGTAAAATACAATGGAGCGCAGTGAGGTAACCATAAACTCACCACCGAGAACCACAGACACTTTATAGGAATATTATAGTAATTTTCTTTTATGGTTATAGTCTGTTAGTTCATGTGGGTGACTCCAACCTATACTCATCTGGCTGCGCTTCGGTTTTATAGCTGAAGCACAAATGAAGTAAAACAGCATTTAGTTTATGTTTATTATACAGGGTTCAGGTCAATAGCGGTGTACGCTGCTGTTTGTTAAACAGAGTGTGTATTCTAGTCTGTTTTAGGACATTTTAATTGCTGCAGTAAAAGAAAGGATGTGTTTATTTCAACCTTTTAGTGGAAAAACACATTTATGCTGCTTTTTATCAACATAGTGTAAAAAAAAGTGTAACATGTTCAGTTAAAAATGTATTCATTGAGGCTTAAATTACAAAAAGTTTTTGTTCCAAAATAGTCACATATGTGCGTGCTAATAAAGACAGCAATGTTGGTGGTGACCATATACAAACTTCTTAATTAATAGAATAAATAGTAAAGTTTGATGAAACTCTGGTTCTCAAGCCATTTTTTTGTTCAATGTCAAAGAGCGCCCCCTTTCTTTAAAGGGTGCATTACATTAAGAGCTGATTGTGCTGAAGAGGTGGCCTGCCAAATTGTGGAGGACAAATCACATGAGAATTTCACCTTTTACACTCATACGGCTTGAATGGAAATGAAATACTGTAGATCATTAATAAAAAGTGTGACCAATTCAACACTCTCCTCTTCTTTGTGTTTGTGCTTTATTATATTTTGTCGTGTTTCAACCCTCCCCAACTTATTTTCACCTGAAACACTACATTTGGAATATCTTATGGGAATCAAAGGGCTCCAGAGAATCGTGCATGACAACGTTGAATCTCATTTCCCCTTTTCATTGTGTCAAAACAGCACAAAGGCTGCTAATTGCACAATCTATTCTCTGAGACTGCGTGTCAGTCCTCATTCCATGGATGAGTAGATAGCATTTAGAGCTTCACTCTAATGCTGCAGCCTTCCCTATCACTACAGATTGAATTCCACACATCAAATTTATTTCAGATGTTATTATCTGTGGCAGCTTGCCAGTTCTGCCTGCCACTCACACAATGTCTCCACAAGGTGTTCTCCCCTCACAGCTCCGGCCGGGCTGTTTTATTTTCAAACAGCATTGGTGGGCACCTGCTGATGTGCTCAGTAAGTTATATTTCCACATTTTGTATTTTTTTTTTAAATAATAATTTCATTTACAGTATGCTTGATGGTTCATCTCAGTTGTTGTGCACTCAAGATTCCCCACAGTACTCCCAACTTTTGTTTGCACTCTCCGGTGATTCACTCCACTTCTGCCTGGCATTTCCTTTGCTCATGAGAATAGATGGGGTTCCTGGGTCTCTCTGAGAAGAGAAGCCCAGCGTCCCTGTCTCCCAGAGCAGGATGAATAATGGATGGGAATGGATCAGATGACTGATCTGCTTCATTTGGATCCTCTAATGGCCAGGCATAGATTCTCTGTATATCTGTGTATGTTAGTGCTCAAGCTGTGTATCATACAAGGAATGGTCGTGCAACTTGCACACGGTTACGTTTATTTTGGAGATTTTGCATATGAGCTAGTTGCACACTGAATACTGGTGGTGCCTTTTAGTAGGGCAGCCGTCAGCATCTTCTATTTAAATTAGTAAGGAAAGTGCTAATAACACATTTTCACCCAGGCCTCTTTCTCAGTTAATGTTTGATTAGAAATGCAATGGTTTTAAATTAAGATTTCTTTCCCCCCTTGGTATGAAATCAATCAAATTAACGGAAATTGAATTATTTGAGATGGTAATCTATTTAGGCAAACCATTCACCATGAAAATGTTTTCCTCCTGTTGTGAACGGAAGAATAATTGAATCAGACCCTTGTAAGTGACCCCCAATGGCTGAGCAAGAACACGGTTTATTGAAATTAAATGTAGATTTTCTCATGCTTAGATCACATAACTGAACAGGCAGTGGTATGTAAAATTAAATTTGCCATGCATAATATGTGCATAGATTCACATGTGTATGATATGTAACATATTGTTGTTGTAGGGTGGAAACCTTGTATGTCCAAAACTGTCATTTTTTAAGGCTTGTGAGGTTTCGCTGACAGTTTGACAGCCAGTGGTGTTACAGGATTTAGTCACAAGCTCTTTTTAATACTTTAATTGGTTAAAACTTTAGAAAAACCCACACACAGACGTAAAGAGTGACCAATAGCACTGATTTTGAAGAAAACATAAAAAATATCAAAAATTATAGATTTAGAATCAGAAATACTTTCATAATCCTGGGGGAAAATTATTTTATAGAGATACAAGGTTTCTGCCAGACAGCCACGATATACAGTATAGTAGCAGGATAAAACCACAGGCAGAATAGTGGATTGTAACAATTTACATGTATGTAGAAATGTGTGTTTGCTCTCCATATATTCACCCAAAGTCACAATTGCATTTATAATATATAGAATAGTAGGGTATAGAAAATGATTTTCCCATAGAAAATGATTACAGGAAATGATATTCCAAATGTATCTCTCACAGGTCATCAATTCTTTATGCCTTCGAGAGATGAAACATGTGCACTCTGTTGCTTTACTGCCTCTTTTTTGCACATTTACATACATGTAGGACCCACTTACAAATTTGTGTATGTTTTTTTTTTTTGCTACAAGTAAATAAGTTAATTGTATCTTGGTTCTCCTATTTTTTGATATATTAATAAGTAAGTCACAGTAAAAGCAAACAGACCTGCGGAAGTACATAATGCACATGCTGTACTCTGTGTGTGTCCATGTATATGGCATACATTAATTACATCCATCATTCCTGTCTTTCCCCAACACACAACATGTAAATGCTTAATTGTTAGACACATGCTTCACATTTTATCAGCCAATGCACGCAGAGGCTGTTTTGCATCCCACCAAACCCACAGACATACAGCAGGTGACTGCAATAAATCATGAGTCACATGGTGCCTTACAGAGGCTTAATGGTAATAAATTTGTCAGGGTATAGTGGATGTCAAGTTGGCCGGATTGGCCCAAGTGTGCCTTTCTTGTCTCTATATGTGTGGAAGAGAAATATTGTTTCGGTCCTCCCATTTATATTAGTCTGAACTCTGAAAGACCCTCGCACTCTTTTCTCCTCTTTCTGCAGCTTAAAGAGATGGTACTGACCCACTTCCCCCTTTTTATCTGCTTCAAGTGGCCTATCTAATCCAACATACCTCCAGTGACACCAGTTGTGTTCTTTATGTGATTGTTAGAATTAATCTAATATTGTTAGCATATTTTTTTATATCAGTGGTTTGGTCAGGTTTGCATTATACTACCAGTTAGCAGACGCTGGTCATTTCAACCATTTTTACCGAACTACAGTAGTTGAACTGTGTGTTTGTTTCTTTAAGCCCACTGTTTTTACTTAGCTGCTTGCTTCCTCGCTAGTTTTCCCACAATTTCAGTTGCAGCTGATTCAACCTGTTCCAACAGGTCCTTACACCTAAACGACAGACTTGGTTGTTTGCTAATGACTCCCAAAACCACATAATGACCGTTCTACTTAATGGCGTATGATGGCTGCAGTTTAAAACATATGATTAATGTTGTGAAACAAACTTCTTAAGCCTATTAGGCAACAAAAGGTTTAGGAACAGATCATTGTTTAAAATGAGTTTGTTTGTTACGGACATAAGTCCATGATGTAGTTACACCAGTGACGCACCAACAAAAAAACACAGGACATGAACCACGGTCTCCTAGGTTATCCTGTCTTCATTTGTATTTGTTTATGATACCTGATTCCCTCCTTTGCACTCCGTGCGGGTGTTACAGCTTACTTAATATGGATATTTTTGATCAAATTGATATATATATATATTTTTTATTCATAATAATTGAGGGAAATCTTTCCACAAATCCCCTGATAACTGCAGATATATACAAATCATATACAGATACACATTGGTCCAAAATTGCATTGAAATTTTATAATACAATACAAATACAAATACAAATACAATCTTTGTTTAAAGGTGTTTCACGGTAGTATGGATTACTGACCTTTAAATTGGTTTTTCACCCCATTATATCAACACAGTTTTACCATGATTATGAGAAGTAATATTAATAATAAATTACATTTATAAAGCACTTTGTTTAAACAACGTTGCAAAGTGCTTTACAAAAGGCCGTAAGACCAAACAAAGCAGACAAAATGAGAATAAGGCCAAAATACATGAGCACAGATTAATTAAAGGCGACAAAATGAATACGATCAAATAAATAGGAATGGAAGAAATGCACATAATCACAATGAAAAAACATTTTGACAGAGATTATGAGATTGAAATGATAACAATCAGGTTTATATAGCAACTAGCAGATGTATAGCTAGGTAAGCTCTACTGTAATTATGAGCACAGCTGGAATGTCTGGCTGAAGATGCCTACATACAGTAGACTGAACAGCATAATGGGTCAGGGTCATTAGCATCAACAGTCCATGACTATTTCTGCTGAGAGCCAAACGGCTGGTGGCTACCTGCTGTTAATGAAGAACACCATGCCTATAGTTTTCACATTAGTTTCAGAGTGAAGTTAATGATATCAAAGTAATAGCATTATATCATCACACGTATATATAATAAAGGCCAACTGACATCACATAAAAGCATGTGCAACCAGCACAAAGCCTGCAGCAAAACCAAGGAACGAGGGGTATGATTTTGTTAAACAACTGCATGGTGCTCCAAAGCACTCCAATAGATATGAATATTGTACCAGATTAAGACAATTTGGAGACATGGATGCACTTCCTTCAAATTGCATTAAATAATGTTAGTACAAATATTATAACATTTAAGAAAGACGTTTAAAAGATCAACTAATAAAAAAGACATTTATACTGTGGGCATAAACAGCATACTCCATGTAAAACACCCTAAAGAGATATGTTTTAGATAACGTTTAAAAATAACAACAGAGCCTGCCTCTCTAATATCTTTGACTGTTCCCCAGTTATGGAGCACAGATGACAAAAGGGGCATCTCCAAAATTCTTTTTGGTGGGGCATAAGTATCAAGGAAACCAGCAGTAGAGGATCTAAGAGCTCGTGAAGGAACAAAAGACGACAGTAAATCTATCCTAAGCAATTGAGAGCTTTGTATACAAATACAGACTTTAAAATCACTATAGAGGACACAAGGAGACATTGCAACGTAGACAGGAGTGACGAGTTCTGTCTTATTTGTTTTTGTTAGCAGTCTAGCACCAGCGTTCTGGTTAAGTCAAAGCCTTTCAATTGATTTTTTATTAAAAAGGTGCACGGAAATAGCCTATGTGGTTGAAATGAAAGCATATATTCATTTTAAAGCTTACATGGATTAAGACATTGGCATATAAATTAGGCAGAAAGATCCCATAAAATACCATGTATGTATCTGTCAAAATCCAGACCAATTATTTGACATCCATAACAAATTGGCTTGTCTTACAGAGGCCACTTCATTCTCAAGACTACATTACATGTAGGTGTAAGGCCATGTCAGCAGCAGCCACTCAGAGGTAAAGCCCAAAGTCCCAGAGGTGCTGTTCAGGAACTAAAGCTGCCCTGAGTTTAAGATCAGGATTACGACTCTTGATCTGCTTGTGTGGGCATTCATTCCTCTTCTAAGACACTTACATTTCACAATAAAGCAAAAATCATTATGACTTCATTATGTGCTGTTTTCCATCATTCAAAACAAACTAAGCTATTTTCCCCAGGTCTGTGCTGTGCATTTCCATTACACTGCCGAATACACACCAAAGACCAACTGAGCAAAAATCAAACCTCAGGAAAATCCAATAAAATGCTTTAACCTTGACAGTGCATGTAGCAATCATCTGTAATCCTATTGGATACACAAATTAGTCTCTAAGACTATGCTTTCACACATCAAAACAATTTCATTTTTCAATTACTGAAATCAAAGAGACAATAATATGGCTTTGGAACATCCAATAACCTTTTAATATTTTCTCAAACCCTAACCTTTGAAAAACAGTGAAAGGTTAATGTCTTTCAACCTGTGTTAGAGAATAGGTTTACTGGACAACATATGTTCTGAGCAGATTCACACCTCCTGGTGAGTCAATTATTCAAATAAGTTATTTCAAACACATTCATAAGAAACATCCTTTTTTCAACTAAGAGAGCATACTAACAGTTTTGTTTTCCTGTGTAAAGAAACAATAGGCTTTCAACTGTATTAACAAGAGAGATCCTATCATTTTATCTTGTCCACTGTGGTTGATTTTGTATAGATTTCATTGACTGCTTTTGAAGCTGTTTGACCCCAGATTACATCAGAGATTTAATTGAACTCTCAGATCCAGAAAGCCCTCTGGAAGGTCTCTCTGTCTATATTAAAGACCAGGGTGATTGAGCATATGCACTCAAGGACCATAAACTGAAGTCAACATGTCTGATAATCACCGATCTCTTTATCTAATTCTAATTAAAGACAAAACCTTGTTGCTTTCTTCTATCGTTTTTTTCCCCTACATTTTACTGAGTAGGCCTTGTAGAAGCAGGAGTATTGGAGTTATCATTTTAGTTTTAATTTGATGGTTTAATTAGATAGTTAGTGGCCTGTAAACTGCCAAGTTGGCTTTATAGTTTCCTAATTTGTATGTAAATTTTCATTGCTATGATACAATGTCTTGTGCTGTGCCTGTTATGCTGAGCAGGCCTTAAGGGAACCAGAATTACATCCTCCATTGTACTTGATATTTTGTTGAAATTAGTATACATCCTGTATTGTTATAGAATTTGGTTTCTACACTTTAATTTCATTGAACTTGAATATGACTCAGGCTGCCCCTGACCAAGGACTCCCCCCCCAAAGTATAGCCTCAGCAAAAGTCAGCAAGGAGACTGTCAGAACGGGCGCCATAGTCAGGTAGCTAGGCGACGTTACTTATATGTTTAAGAAGGTGGAAGTTTATGTTCGTCGTGGAGGAGTGATAGACAAAGTTTTTCTTGCAAAGTTTGCATGTGACCGTTTTAGGGTCATCCTTGTTCTGTGTATGAAAGTGTTTTCATATTTTAGACATTTTTCCCCGACATGATTGGCTATTAACTGTTAATTGTCTCACCGTGATATACAACCAAGGGCCCTGCCATGTTAAAAAAGAAACACTGACAATTCAGACTTCCTGTATCTGACCCTTCAAATTAAAAGCCCTCCAGCCTTTTAGGTACTCGCCTTCAGTCACATACGTATATTTTCACTTAATTTTGACATGACAAGGCTCCAATGAAATTTTGGTCGACCAGTGCTTGGTCGACTATTTGGGGGCAGCCCTAAATATGACTATTTATTATGCTCTTTAAAAACAGACAGCACATTGATGATTGTGATATATCCATAACAATGCATATATAAGTCATGTACAACATATAAACCCACATACTTTTCCACAAGTCTACACAGTCTATTTACTCAATTTCAAAACCTTACCAAGGCAAAAAAATTAGCTATACTTTATACAGTACTATATACATTAAAACTTTTGCATTTACTTTCCTGTATATCCACCCTTTTCTGCTTGTTAAATGACTAACAAAAGGCAATATGCAATCCAGTTTCAATAATACATCCCATCCTATAAGGCTACTGTTACGCACTGTTTAAATCAGTTGCTGTGTGAGGAGGACACAGCTCATCAAGCAACAGTCTTAGCATTACAGATTACTTTTCCTCCCCTGTGTTTAAAAAGTCTCTTATTTAAAAAGCAAAAGGGAACTGCAATGTGGGCCTCTTGATGAAAATAGACAGGATTTCATCAGGTGTGAAAAGCAATGTTTTAGCCAGGTTTAATTGGGTCTCATATATTTATGTTTCTTTCTCTCTCACTTTCATTCTGTTAGGGTAAAGGGTATATTAAGCAGGTTTCCCTGAGTTAGATGAAATTAATAGTTTTTCTTCTTGCAGTTTCAAATATACCAAAAACTGTCGAAAATATGTATCTGTCTTTTTCTTTCCTCTCTATCTACAGTAGAGCTGCTGTAATGGACCAATTATCAGAACAGATGTTTGAAACATAAAATTGATATCATAGTTATATTCATAACTGATTGTTGTTGCTATTCCCATGCTGAGACATAAAGTTTTAATGTTAACAACAAGTCACTAATCATCAGTGTTACAGTACAAAGCAGCCATCTGAATAACCATAAATCTTTAATACATTGATAACATATTACAATACATTTTAATTTTTAGTTTGTTGGTTGATTGATTGAAGTTTGTCCCACTGTCATACTGAGATATCCCATACCTGTAAATGAGCGTAAGTGAAGCCATACCGAGGGATTATTAATGCATCAATAATGACTAAAATCACTGAAGAGCAGGATTTTATTACAGCTCAAACAACAGGTCAGTGACATTATTGTATATCGTATATCGTATATGTATATATAATATTTGTTTAACATTAGTGTTTCAAAAACGTATGTGCAAAAAGGTGAGCTGGTGCAAGCATATGAGAAAAAAGATGTGTCTAATAATAATTGTTTGTTTGTTTATGGTCATTAATTTAAAGAGTAGTCAACATCGGGATTCTACATGTAACATTAATTTTAGACTGTGATATTTCTAATTTTGCTTAAATAAAGGATCTGAGTACTTCTTTCACTGCTGTGTATGTATAAGCAAATATTCCCTGTGCATATTGAGTTTAGTCGTGCCTCTGTAAAGACATACTGGATCATGATGATGCACAACGAGTTACTAATTGCAAAAAGTTCTGTGCCTTCTAATGATCCCTCACAGTGAAAATAACCAGACAGGAAATCACTGTAAATTAAAAGAGGCCACATTTGAAATGACGATGCAATTGGTTTCATTAGCTAATTTGCACGCTAAATTATTCAAATCCCAAGCAGAGAATGAATGCTTGTGTTTATACAGTGACCCTAATTATCAAAATACTTCATTAGCAACATGCGCTGTCCTGGTATGTTGGCCTCATCATGTTTGTCATGTCGGCAAAGCAAACACTTGTGAGGCCCATCAGAATAACACCATGTATAATGCTCCAGTGTTTGACTGAGCACACACAGATATTTTCAGTATTCCCTCTGCAGTTCGGTCAGAATCTCCCTGGCATCCAGACACGTTGCTATAACGATGACATGAATAATAACATCTTTAATGTCCAACGGATATTTCTCTCTGCTGCTTTCTCTCATCCTCTGACTGGCCTCCAGATTTTGCCGTACTCACCCTTACTTATTCTGACCTTTGGTTTGATGTCTTCCAGCTGGTGGATGTCAAGTGGCAGGCTTTAAAGGTGAGATAAAGTTGTCGATGCTGCTGGTTGATATGAATTTACTTTAACTGTGAAAACTAGGTCTTCTTAAGCTCTATACTTGCAATGCTATGATGGAGCTTTGTACAATTATTCCATTCAATAGTACATATGGCTAGGTTTGAAGAAATGCTTCAGTAGATTCATACTGATGAAGTGCAAAGATGCACTTCTCCACCATGCTGTTTTGGTAAAGCTCAAGGTAAGTCACTATCTCAAGTCCACCAATATGTATGAAGACTGCTGCTGTATTCAAAAAGAAAAGTACCGCTTTATCTTGGTGGCTAATAGACATACAGTAGGCCCTTCAGTGTGAGCAGATAAAACACATACTTTACTTAATTTCTCATTGACAAAACCAGCAAAAAAAAAAACTTGTTGAATTATAGGAAAACGTGTATGATGTACAATATGCTTTATTTGCTTCAATGAACAAAAGCATTTCATTGGTATGAATATACCACTCAGTATTAGCATGATACGAGAAATATGTAACATTATACTGATGTTTTATTTGTTATGTTTACCATGTGTTCTATATTCGGCAGGGGTCATCCCCGGGGTCCTTTGTTCCCCACTCGTCCTATGTACCCTAGGTGAACAAAGGACCCTTTTCCCCATAAGCCAATGCCGCCGCTGATTTAATTCAGCAATTTGTTAGGGTTAAGGGTTATGTTTAGGGTCAGGGTTAGGGGGTAGGGTTAGGGTCTACAAAAGCCTATTTGAAAGAGAATAAAAAGTAAATAATAACAGACCGGTTAACATAGGACCTTTTCTGTGAAAAGCAGGGAACATACAAAGCGGGGAACATAGGACCTGGGGAACATAGGTGCGCTCCCGTTCTGCAACTTAGTTAGGAATGTTAGCATGGTAACATTTGTAGCGCTAAACGCAAAGCACAGCTGAGGTAAGTGAGCAAGTCGCGGTAGTTTTTAAGGTGTATTATCAAAAACCAAACTCAGCCTCCCGGATCAAAAAATTGTTGTACTGTAATTGTTCTAATGTCCTAATATCTATATGTTTGTCGGCAGACGTTTCTGTTCTGCTCTTATTAACAAACAATTGGCCTGTAAGGCTTATGCTTCTGTATCTGACAAGGAGTAAATGAGCTAACCTACTACACATTAAGTGAGACGATGGAATTGAATTAAATATGCTCTTCCCTCTTCAGTGGAACTTAATAAAACCCATCATATGCCATCAATGAATCTTCAGCTGGGGATGCATTCTGCTTTATAGTTCCTCCCTGTGAGATAACAGGTCACTGTGAGAAGTAATGAGGAAACCAACACGTTATTCTCTGCTGAAACATTTCCTCATCTGTGTTGGTTCATAGATGATTGATATACCAATTACTTAACGTCTGACTCAAACCTTACTTTTAAATACCTCTGTGTATAAGTCACTGTAGCTATCTGTAAGTATAAATGAGCTCAACAGCAAGTCCATGATTCAGGCCTGAGTGGGTTGATGTACAATCAGCTTCACAGAGTATCTAAAATGCTAGACTAGAATTAAACTCCACTCAAAGATACTTCAAATGAATTTACAGCTCAGGCTGACGTTAAATGGGATATGTTTACACTGATTCATTCAACAATGTAACCAGAGCAGGAAAGTTATGTTACGTGTTTCCCAAACTGATGGTTGGGTCTCTAAGGAAAACTAAGGTGTAACAATAAGAGAAGAGAAGATTATTATTTGCCACACAAATTGATGCTAATTTCTTCTGCAGTACTAGATAATACTCTCTTTTATCAATAAGGCCTAACCTGTGGTGATAGGCTTTATCATTGCAAAGCAATTTTGAGTTTATTTGCTTCCTTGGCAAGAGTTGGTTGAGGAAATTGACTCCACCCCAATGTCTGCGGTAAATATGAAGCTACAGCCAGCCATTTAGCTTAGCTTAGCACAAAGACTGGAAATGGGGAAACAGCTCACCCTCTGTCAAGTGATGAAAAGAATCTCATTAAGAAACACTTAATATCTTGTTTGATTATTCCTACAAAAACCAAAGAGTGTAAAAAAAACATCAACACAACGTTATGTTTTTACACATATTTATGCTAAGCTGTATATGTTAACTGCTATTGGGTCATATATACCATATATATATATATATATATATATATATATATATATATATATATATATAACTCTCAGCAAGAAAGCAAGTATTTGCGAAAATATCAAACTATTCCCTTGACAGAATGGGTAGTAATTACAAGAGGGAATCTGGTGACAACACATGTGCATTTACTGCTATAGCATATTATTAACATATATTCAAGGAATGTCATACAAACCAAATAATTACACTTAAGCTGCTATATCTTGCTTTTCTATATTAAGATGTATAATTAATGTTTTTTTCCAACATGAATACATAAATGAATCAGAATAAAACTTCCTTGTGCTGCACACGTAACTGATCTGGAGTTGTATTCCATGTATTATAGCAAAAGGATGTCTTTGCCTGTTTATTCATCCATTACAAAGGCGCTGCAACACATTGCAGGCATTATCACTTAATCTGAATGGCTGAATACTGACTCATATAAGATATCTTTATTAAAACATGTCCAGGTCCGCAGTCCAGCACCTGCCTATTTAACAGTCACATGCTGTTCATTAAGTCTCCCATTTTTCTGTCAGTCATATCTCACCCTGGCCAACTCAGCTGGGGACATGAGCGATAACAGCACTATCATGGGCCTTTTCAATTAGTTTCTGAGATGAAAAATATATAATCCTCATCCTTCATGCCAGGATGCTTTTCCAGATTACAACAGATTACGTCTGTATTAATCATAAAATTTATGAACAAGAAGTCTATGCTTGCACAGTGCTGCCAGTCATGTTGTCTGGCTCTGGAACCATAACTACTCATGCACAAGCATAACAAAGACAATTAAGGCTTGAAGTGTGTGTTTATGGTCTACTTATTGTGGTCTTTTATTCTAAGCAATAAATACCTAATATGACTCATAGCACTTCAAAGCAAGTCTTGGGGCTGATGGCAAAACTTGCAGGAAATGAGATGCTGCATCACGTTTGTTTTTCCTTATAAAGCTTCACCACACTTAGTGAAAGGTACAGGAACTTGAATATTGTACAAAAGATCCAGCTACCTCTACACAGCCATGTGATCAAGAGCTCCAAAATTTGGGGATTTCTTTCCTGTATATTCGGAAATGGCCATGTAAGTAAGAATAGAAAAGAAAACATTCATACAACAAAGCCATGCAATCAGCTCGCTGAGTCACATAATTCACATTATGATGTTCACATTACCATTTAAAAATACAAGTTGTCATTATTGTTATACTAGTTTAAATAATATCCCCATCTATATCATGTATCATATGATAATATATTATGTTAATAAGTAACTTTGACTCTTGTATTATATTCTATTCTATTAATACAGAAAAAACATTGTGTTCCATTACATAGCCTGGTGTACACTGTTTATATAGACCTGCTGACTCTGTTAATCTGATAATCAGACCAATGTTGCTTTTTTCAGCATCACTCACTTTAAACATGTCATTTATTCTATTCTATTTGAATTAATGTATATCTTATCATTTATGTCTGTTATTATCTATACTCATCTGTTGGCTATTTATTCATGTTGTTTCTACTGTACTGAAGCAATGACCTAATTTACCTGCTGTAAATCAATAAAGGTGATACCCGGATGTCCCTCTAATGGACAGGTGCATGCTTGTGTTCTAAAATAAGGAAGTTGTGCATAGTCTATAGCAGCTGATTACAAAGCCACACAATAAGCATGACTGCCACAGATGAGGGCAAATTGAAATATATCAAATGCCAGTATGCTTATAAATGTTAAGTGTTAATCACAAAAAGGAGGATTAAGAGGTCCCTCTAATGGGCAGGTGCATGCTGTTGTTCTAAAAACAGGAAGCTAGTTACTGTAGTTTGACCCGCTGATCAACAAGTGGACGCAATTAAGGTAAAAACACATTTTTAGATCCAATATGACTTACACTTTCCGGAGATGCCATTATCTCTGATGTCCATCTTCCAAAAATCCATTTAGAAATCATAGAAACAAGACGCTCCTTGCAACTACTAAACCTGCCCGAGAATCATCACGTTTTTAAGTTTTCGTCAGAATTAAAGTTATCCAGCCATAGTTGTCTGTACATTCATATACCTGTACATTGCAAACAGGAACTGCTAATAACTAATACGGCATAGTGTTTACGATTCCAATTTACCAAAATGTAAACAAATGCTAATGGATGGATGTAGGTCCAGGTTCCCCAAAGTCTATCTTATTGGAGTTAAAAAATATTAAGAATTCTGTATGTTTCACAATAAGGAATATCTTTCACTTATTTCTCAAGGCACCATTGTTCTTAAGGGAATTGTATCCAGAATTCAGAATAATGATATCGGCTAGCAGCAAACAACTATTTACTATGTAAAGATAAAGTGGTGTAATGGCACCCTGAACAGGGAAGGAAGTCACTCTCCCTCTGTGTGCGCTGTCTCTGTTGTTTGCTGTGATAGACAGTCCTGCCACACGTGCATGTTAGTGCATTAGTTATTTATTTTTCTCAGTATTTCCAGTAGATCATCTTCAACAAAGATGTCAGCCTAAGTCACATAGGAATGTCTCCTTGCTTGCATTGTGCAAAGTGGTTGTGCAAACAGCAACCGCAATGCTGTGACATACTGAGTTGTTTTTAGCTCGAGTTAGACACCTAGACATACTTTGTTCCACTTTTTTCGGGCAGAAATAAACATAAAAGCAGATGTCTCAAATGAAAACCGGGGCTAGTAAATGACCTGCATTTGCCTAGAGTGAGGGGAACAATCAGGTCAGTTGTTTTAGCTTTCTTACTATTTATAACAGAGACCAGTGTGACCACACAGCTACTGTAGGTTGAATGCATTAAAAGAAAGTTGTTTAAGTAGACATTTTGTGTGGACTGTGTTCTGACTATTCTGGATCAGACCCTTAATACACAGCTCATGTAACCTTGCAAATGTTGCCTGGACAATGAGGTTGGCCTTTCATTCATGAAGAAGGAGATACTGGTGTGAGTGATGGGCCCGTCAGTTGGGCTATTTTCCTACTTGACATATTTCACTCTTTGTTCTGATTAACCACGACTCAATTTTAAGCATTTGGCAGAAACCAACCAATGTGATAGTTTTGTCTTTTCCACTTGTGATTAATTGAATTAGGCAGAAGCGACATGCATATGAACGCTGTCTGGGCTCAGACAGAAGTAAGGGGCACAAACTGAATTGATATTGACTAATTTAAACTCACAGCATCATCAAACAAGCTAAGTAAAAGAGCTCTTTATTGACTAACTATTGCAGGGGTCATTAAGGTTTTTGGATTTTAAAAAAAAGGGCAATTTAATAGCCTAATGAGTTCAATCAATTCTAAGAATTGTCAGCAGAATGAATTGAGAAGTATATGTCCTGATGTTCTTAATTGTAAAAACGTTGTGGAAAATTCTTCCCCCTGAATTGAAAGTTAATGGGCCAGGTGGATACGTACGGACTATCACACAGTGTAATTAATTAGCGCACAGCATTTGCATTCCTGTTTCTTTTCTGTCAATAATGAGCAAAACCGTGACTCAAGGACATTTTTCACTATGCGAAATGGGTACAAAGATTACAGAATATCACCGGTACGTGCCGTTCATCTTGACTGGTACTCTTTTATTGTTCCCTGTGGGGAAACTTGTCTAAACTATGATATCAGACTAAGGATGGTGATTCGCCCCAATGTGTGCTGGATAACATGTTAGTGAGCTTAAGAGGAGCTGGTAGGCTGATCTTTTTTTTTTTTGCAAAACCAAGCTAGCTGTTTCCCCCTGTTTCCAGTCTTTGTTAGCCAGCTGCTGACTGTAACTTTATAATTGGCATACAAACATGAGAGAGGTATCAAACTTCTTATCTAACTTTTTGTAACAGAATGAATAAGTACAATAGGTGGAATATTTTTCTCTTGGCGAAGAACTTTACTCTTCCCAAACAATGCTTAAAGGTTTGTAATTTTGCCAGTTAGCTATAATTTCCCTAATACACCGGCAGCAGCCAGTATTGCAAAGTTTTTGACCCCACTGGCCACTTTTGTAGGGCATAATTTCTGTTTTGTGTATCTTAAAACCCTTTACCTCTTCAAACAATATTGAAACACTATGGAAGGATGATTTATATCCCAAAGGATTAGATCTAGTCAAGTGCCTGCATCGGGTTCACTCCTTTTCCATCTCTGCTATAGGCACGAGTTGATACAATGCAAGATTACTCTTTGCTATCACTTAACGTCAGGCTGTCGACGGGAATATATGAAGACATTTTATCCTGTCTGAGATTGATGTCGTCAATCTTCTTACTCATATGTTTTGGATTAGCTCCTCTTTTCACAATATTTGGTTGGAAGTATTCAGTACAATCATTCAGATTATCCCAGTTCCTGTCACACCATCTACCTTCACACCTGTAATACCAAATAAAATGATAGGATTGTTAGTAGCTTTTGTAAGTCTTTTAGCTATGCCTGATTCTTTTTCAGGTGGAAATTACCTCTTTCATTTTTTTCTGTGTTTTATATTTATTTGAAATCTGAATTGAAGGTAGTTGTCTGGAAAAAAAATAAACCCACAGAACTAAACTAAATGTATAACAAATAATTTACTAAATTGCATATACAGCCATTAAACAGACAGAAGAATTCATATAGTAATCAAATGATGTTTCTAATTTTGTCTTTCAGTCACATACTGGAGGAAAAATATTACATGATCACTTCAAAGTGCAAAAGAAATAATACTGTAAAGACTTTTGCTAGGCATACACCTCCCTGTCACCGCATGATTGAGGGTGTAATGAAGGATGGCATGGAGAATGTACTGTATGAAGCACTGAAAAGATAGCGTATGTTTTCATGATATCAAATGTTTCGTTGATAGGTTGGAAATTGATGGTATTGCTATATATCAACCTCAAGTCAAGTCTCCTTCATTGGGTCCACTCTTTTTGTTCCATCAGAGTCCCTATACTGTTTGATGGTTGTTGCAGTTCTGCGTAGTGCTAAAAATGTCCAGTGTGGGAATTCTTACAAGAAATCCAATAACATAGTGATGAGGGTGTAGTTAAAATGCTACAATTGTGGTAGGCATATTGACATACCTGACCTCAAATTAAGGTGTGGTAGAAAAGTTGTTCAGGTTCTTACTTTTAGATGAAAAGCAAAGATGGGGCATTACGGAAAGGCTGTGTGGATTGCAAGTGGGGTCAAAGGAAATGAGCAACAGGCAAAATGTCTTTGTTCTTATCTTTCTCACACATACAACAGAAGTGAAAAAGGGAAACAATGAACACCAGCCTCTCAAAGTTCATATTATTCTGTTTGAAGTCCATATTGTACTTCAAAATTAGAGTAAGAGGTAGCACTCAGCTCTTTGTTCCTGTTCGACATGGAGTTAGAGTAATGCAATGTTGCATGATGGAATTTGCTTTTGACATATTCAATCTGAAGTAGGTAACTTTCATAAAAATACATTTTGTCATATTTTCGGAAATTGTCACTTAATCCTGAGACGGATAATCTGTGAAAAAATGATGTTCCCTGCCTCCACCTTGTACTGCTAATGTTGGTTTCACCGAGCCCAACCTAGAACAACCTATCAGAGCAGAGAAGTCTGTGACACAGTGTCAGTGGATGCTTATTAACTTGTATTAAACAGTCAAACTAGGCAGTGCTGATCAAATGTGAATCAAGATTCTGTTACTATATTGCCTTTTTCTCGCATTAATTGTTTTCATAAACATCAGCATGCATTCTATCAGCCCAGCGTACTTTGACAGTTTAATGGCGTCAGAGACTCCACTGCTCTGATTGCTTGTTTTAGGTCAGTCGCAGTGGAATCTTGCAGATGCCATTAGCAGCACCGGGTGGAGGATATAGTGACAGTTTCAGCAAATATGACAAAAACGTATTTTTCCAAAAAGTTACTTAGAATAGTTTATTTATAGATAACAATTGTGCAGTAAGTTACGGCAGTATTTGTCGCTTTACACACATGTAAGTCCTGCTGAAATACTTGTGTTACGTATGCAATTTATAGCTGCCTTGGTGGAAGGGTGGGTGGCAAGAGTTTGTAAATCACTGAACACAGTATTAAACTTGTGTCTCAGTCAACTTTTTCTTTTCAGATAATAGTAAAAAGCCTCCAAGCTAATGAGCTGTCCACTTTTGGGTCTTAAAATCGTTAAGTCTTTAGTATTCTTGAGCCATGATTTCACTCTGATGAAAATACAATATGATATGAATAGAATTTAGTTGAGATGTCTTAAATAAGATATATATTTTTAGCAAATGCCAGTTGAGAGTTAGTGGAGAATATTGATTCCACTCTCATATCTGTGTGTTAAATATTAGGTTACAGCCAGAAGACAATTAGCTTAGCACAAACACTGGAAACAGACTGGAAACAGCTAGCCTGGCTCTCTCAATAACAATATCTACCAACACCTTTAATTAACACTCCCTATCTTGTTTGTTTAATGGAAAAACATCTCATCACCATTTTACGGAGGTTATATGCTGAGCTATTTCTTCGCTGGGAGCAGTGGCTCAGAGCTAAGCAATAATCACGTACATAACACCTCGAAAAATGACTAATTTTACTTGTAAGTGGATTTTGGTACTGTTGGACAGCCAAGCTAGCTATTGCCTCCAATTTCCCTCAATTTAATCTCTTCATGCTACCTCCATTTGTATTTTCTAACAATGTTTTATGAGATTAAGCATAATGCTATTGCTAGGTTCTGGTAGTGGTGTGCTGGTGCT
The DNA here is from genome assembly GCF_963691815.1 of Echiichthys vipera. Lineage (NCBI taxonomy): Eukaryota > Metazoa > Chordata > Actinopteri > Perciformes > Trachinidae > Echiichthys > Echiichthys vipera. Next base: position 20,231,888 of record NC_139830.1, read on the forward strand.
GACACAAATGCCACCTCAGTTATATTTCCACTGGTGTCTGCATTTGTTAAACACACCTTATTTTCAGCATCAATCTAAAGGCACATTCAAACCCCCACTGAAGTTATAGTGGGGGCTGCAACCAGCCATCCATGGCAGAGTGAACTTCCAGGTTGGCTTGCAGGATAACAGCCCTGTTGGACTCGAGAGGTTTGTTGAGGCCATAACATTATTCCCATAAACACTGCACATTGAAAAACCTGTTAAGGTAAGAGTGAATGAATAAACACACTGAGCCCAGCTCTTATTCGTTGGGCTCCGACTGAGCACCTGATAACACCAGCAGTCCCAAAGTAGGTACTAATGCAAACAGTAAAAAAATAACACATTGCTTTTAAAGGTATAGCACTTAAATGCAGGGTGCACATAGAAGCAAAGCAATTACCTATCCCATTTCAGTTCAAATTATAGACACCTACTATATTTCCTGTAACCTGTTGATGTATACTCGGTGTATGCCATAGTTAGTGTATCCATTTTGTTGATCTCAAAGTTTATCCTTTTGATCAATTATACATTTCATGCATCTCTCATCTTTCTACTTCTTCTCATCTTTACTTACATCTTTGGTGTTTTAGTATTGCAGAGATCTTCTTGAAGGCAGTTTGATGACTGAGAGCAGTGTTCTGCATGGGCTTTGAAATGGGGTTTTGAGTATGTTTGAGGCTTGTCATACATCTTGAGTGAAATCCAAAATGACAGGCTTCTTGAAAGACAGAGAATCTGATGCGCACTGTCACTGCACATTACAGAAGCTGGTGCATGCTAAGCTCGGTTTAAAGGATGTTTGAGTAGACTGCAGTGAAAGTCTTAAAATAAGTCTGTTTCTCTTATTGTTCATACACTTTATAAATAATGCCAAGTGCCTTTGGAGAGGAGGCTGCTTGCTTGTTTTCTTGATTGATTTATAGCACTAGCCACCTGCTCAGATTTCAAATCTGTGTTTGTGTCATCAGATTGTTATGTAGGTATCTATTACAATATTATGCCTGCTATTGTGGCGTGTAAATTAGGCATAGTCCCAGTGTGTGTTGAAGGTGATGAGAATGAGGGCTGTTTGTTTTGTTTTTGTGTTGTTGTTTTTTTTTACAGCATATCACTTACTTGTCAGGTACTAAAATAGGGTGACTTTTTATTTACTGTGATATTGTTACATTGAGCATAAAAACAAAACAATTGAGTGTGATGTTTTTTTATATTGTTTTTTTTTTTGCCAATTTGGATTGAATTCAGAAACAGTAATTAAGTATAATGTAAGATATGGATGTTAGTGATAATAAAAAATATTGGAAATATGAATGTAAACACCCTCATGTACCATTGCTGTCTATTAAGATTAAGTTAAATGCGTGTGCATAGTGAGAAACCTTGGAATCATAAATGATGTGTGGAAAATGGTGCAGGAGAGTTAAAGTAAAATAATAGTCAGGAATATTTTGCCCAAAAGCAATATTAGAGACAGAACAAAAATCAAACAGCAATCTTTAAAATAATATTAAACGCCACTGCTGTTGCATTGGCCTGTGTGCTAAACCTCCTATTCGACTGGAGTCTTGGGTCTGAGTCAAACAATCCGGTTTTGGGGCCAGATACCATAGACTCATGATGAAAATCTATTATCCTCTATTTTCCAAATTACACCACTTTTACAGTAGAAAAGTGATCAACATTAGTCCTCATTAATTCTTAATTGCATTTGTACACTGTCCAAGCATAAATTATACAGCTAGAAGAAAATCTGTTAAAGTAGAGCTATGCTGCCACCAGGTGACGGAGAGACCACATCACATGTATAGTGCTGCTTGAGGATGTGTTGTCATCTTATTCAAACCTCCTTTTCCATGCTGTAATGCTTTTATATCACTAGGTGGTAGCCGATATCCAAGATATCTTTACAGTGACATCTTTTCAGCTGGTTTTGTTAGATTCAGTTTTTCTCCACCATGATTATGCTCACTCAATACCATTAATCTCTTAATTTCATTTAAAACTGAAACAGAGCTTTGAAATATCAAAGTTATCAGATCTAACAAATTAATTTATGTTTGTCTTAGGACATATTGCAGTAGATGCAGAAAATAACACATGCAATATGTAGCATACATGGACTGAAGAAACATACATCGTTTGATTATGTTGAGACAGTATCAGAGAGAGGTGTTGTTGCAGTTTGCAGTGGTCTTGTACTGGACTATTTCATCAACAATTAAAGTTTACTCCCTAAATTCTGTTTGGTGCACTTTGTGGTTTGACTCCACCAGAAGGCCATCTTCAACAGTTTACACTCTGGGACTTATTGTTTGAACCGTTTATAGTGTTTTCCTTGACTCAAAGTGATTATGCGGTCACAGAATCTTTTTCTTGCATTCTGGGTTATGCGAATGAGGCAGAGTTGAAGTGTTGTCACTGGTCTAGCAGTCAAACACTGAACCATCAGTGGCACTAGGCCTTCTTTGTGCTTAGTGATAATGTAAAATGGTTGGAGCATTACAATGACATCTGACAATGACACCTTATATTGACAGTGGTGACGAAAAGCCTGAATGTAATGTGTAAATCATCTCAAAAGAATGCAATCTTTATGATGCAGGAAGCTGTATGGGATGGGACACTGCATCCTCTCTGTGCTGTTACATAATGAATATGCATATGGTTGAGTCTGTGTGTCTCTGTGTGTGCTGATGTGTGGGGTTGTATGTGAGCTTAGTCAGACTCCTCCAGATCTCTGCCTACGCAGATTAATATCTGCAGTCCACAAAGGAGCCCTGTGTGCCTTGCAGGACAGACTCTCAGGACAATGAATCCACTGTCTGACAACACCATCGCCCTCTCAAGCTAACTGATATGCACCCCTTAGTCCTGAGATTATAGGGAGCTCAGTCTTTCTGCACTAAAGGTGATAATTGAATGACGGAGCCATGCTCCAAGCTTTCTAAGAGTTTGTTGCCTAGTCATTCATCTAGACTGCAGAACATTGACTTAGAGGATCCATTAGCTTTGACACTTATGCATAGGCACTACTTGTGACTTGGATTTTTGGTAGGCTTTACGTTTGAAATTATATGAAAATGTTCTACTATATTTTTTTAAAGAAATACAGAGAATAATGCACCAAAAGGTCAAATAAAAAAATAAGAAGATGGTGATACAATAGAGCTTAATTCAAATCTACTGTCTTGCCTGGCCTTGATGCTGCATTTCTACTACTCTACTGATGCACAAACACAGCAGCACAGTCTGTTTCTAGTTGATTTTCTTTCGCCTGATTTGAACAGTAATTGATTATGTAATATACACTGCAAGAGTCAGTAAGAGGGAGAGGGTGCCCTCAAACAATGGCAGTCATTATAGCTCCCCTGTTTTCAAGTTAGTCACACTGTGAGCCACTGATCATAATTATGCATGCGTACCCCTCCCTGCCTAACTGACCTCTGGTTTTCTCCCATGACCCGGAAACCAATGTTCATACCAGCACTGTATATGCCTTCTGTTACAGCAGTGGAGGAGGTAACAGAAGCTATTTTAAAACCTCCTACGGTGGAGGATGTTCACATGTATCCTCTCCAGGAAAAATACTGACGGTATGGCCAGTATAGATAGATGGACAGATAGATCGGGAGATGGAGTTTGGCTTGATAATTTGACTTGAAAATGTATAGAAAGACAAAATATACAGTTAGTAGTAATTATCAATGCAACTGCACGTGTGTATGTGCGTGTAGGCGTGAGCTTAAGAGAGTATGCATGTGCGGTCATGGCTCTAATGGGTGAAAGACAATGAGAGGAGGCAGGAGAAGGAGGGGCAACAGAGAGCACGAAATAATTTCAGACCGTCGATGTGTTACGAAAAGTATTTACAGAGTGTTGTACATGTACATGTTTTTAAAATGGCTTCACTGTAAATGTAAAGAGACAGAGACTAAATTTACCAACATGTACAGTCTACTACTGCTATTTTAAAAAAGGGATTCTGGGTGATTTGAGTAGATGAAAGAACATCTTATGTGTGCTTTATCATAAAATGGACAGCATATTTGGTTAAACAGAAATTGAGTTAATAGGGAAGCCTTTTTTTTTTTTTTTTTTTTAATAAAGAAGATTAAGACATGAGGCAGTCCAAGTTATTCTTAGACCAGGCAGGCTAGTTCAGTATCTTCCTTTTAATTTTTCTTTCCATTTTACCTTACTTGTTTTCATTGTTTTAATAATTCATACCTCACTTATCATTATTACTGTATCAATTCTACTTTTGGTAAAATTGTTACTACATTTTGTAAAGCACCTTGTCACTTGTTTTTGAAAAGTGCTATATGAAATAAATTAATATTGATATTATACTGCCACAAAATATGTGAGAGTAATATAAATACTGATTCACAAAGTTAATAACACAACATAGATGGTATCAGTTTCAACTAGTTGAAAATGATATCATCTATGTTGTCCCATCTATGTTGTCCCAACATCCAAATTAACTCAACTTAATTTGGATGATGGGACCTTCATCACCATATATGATTAGCAGAAGATTTATACATGTATCCTTATCTTTATCTTTTGAAAAGAAATTGCTTGAAAAATGTTGAGTGTGAGGTTACACTTAAAAAAGATAAAAAAATAAAAAATGAACAGGCTACATCAGCTTTTTAACTTCAGTGCACATTGAATAGAGCACTACAGTATATTTCGGAGGGCATTTTTATGCATGACTCATCATCAGCTGAGTCATACTGCTCCTATCTATCATACCGAAGCAGCTCCCTCCTCTCCCCCACCCACAGTGCCCTAAACCCATCTATCTACCCCCCCCCCCCCCCCCCCGCGCTCGCTAGTTACTTCTTGGTAAAGAGAGGAAGGGAGGAAAGTCTGTGAACATTATTGGGGCCCCAGTCCCTGAGCAGGTATGTGTGGAGGGAATCGCTAGAAGGATGGACTGCAGCAAATACGGATGATTTAACAACAATACAATTTCAGACACGCCAGATTGATTTGGGTTTATTAAATTTTTGGTCCATCAAATCATTTGCGACCTCGCTGCTGACCAACAGTGCAAATCAAAGGCAAACTGCCCTCTCAGGATGCCAAATGCCACAGTTTCTCCCTGCTGTGCGAGCAAACAACTATCTCTTCCCTTTGCATCTCTTTCTCTCAGGTACCATTCACTTTAAAATCTCAATACAAGTGTGTTGCATAAGGGTCTCTTTGGTCATTTGAGGGGGGGTCAGTGGAGAATTTGACTCACAGCAGTCTCTTAATTAGGTAGAAGCAAAGTCTATGGTTTATGTTATGTATTTTTTTTAAAGTTGTTGTATTTCAGACTCATTGATGGTATTTTGATGAAAGCACAACATTGTTTTCTTGCAGAACCACAGAGATGAAGTATTTTGTTGTGAATTTCAAATCAAACTGTATCACAGTTGGTCTTTTATCTGTAACCTGAATCCGTTAGATTGCAAAATTATATTTATAGTGAACATTCTTTATGAAGAGTTCATGCCATTGAGGAAATAGTCATGGGTTTTGATGGCTGATTCTAATATTTTTCACACTCAGCTTTCACTCTCCATTGGGAAGAAAAAAGATTAAATCATTCAATTAAAAGAAAATAGATGGATTTCATTTATTATTTCTCCACAGCAATTATATTCCGGTTGATGAAAGCTTTGAAACTGCCTTTGAACCACCATCCTGGAGGGTAAACACAACTGATCAGTGAGATAAACAATGAAATTAGTGTTTTTTTTTAAATTTTATTCTATTTTACTGACTTCTTTTGATGCATAGTAGCAAAAAGTTTGAATGTTTGGTGGTTTGCATGGCAGAATAAGTACTCATGACAGCATTTTCAAAATCCTCGCTATGGCCCTGATTGTCACTGATGATAACATTAAATAAAAGGTACCACTTACAAACAATTGGTATATAATAGTTACTTGTGTACTAAAACTTTATAGAGCAGTATAAACTGTTAATAAGAACAATGCTATATTCAATTTACTATCTATCTACAATCCTCACAAAACAGAAGATGGAACTGGAGAAAAATTGACATTTTTCTTAACTAAATTAATAATTAATTGTTGGTCAACTAATCTATTAATTGACTATTTGTTTCCGCTAATGGCAACCTAAAGTGATTCTTAAGTGATTAAAAACTTTATTATAACTGATCTATAAAGCTTTAATAAATATAAATAGATTAATAAAGCCATTAATTACAACTCACATACCCTTTACGGCACTCTTTTTTAACATATGTGTACTTGCAGTGTATATTCTTGGGAAAACAAATAAATTGCATTTAGACTCTGAAGACATTTCATTTTCCATTATGTGGTATTGACCTGGGTGGTACCTGTGGTATTATAGCATGTGAAAAGTAAATTTTCATACCAGAAAACAGCTTAAAATCAATATATTACCCAGCATTATGCGAACTGTACTTTTTGCATTATAAGTATTGCAGGGGTTTCCCCCATGACACTGGTTTCCATCGAGCCCCGCGCACTATTTAACAAGAGGTCCTTTATTCCGCGGATGAATCCACGTGTGTGAGAAGTCTCTGCTTGTCAGTCAGACTTTGAACAGAGAACTGGCGCTCATCATCACTGCTAATCTCCGGACCGCTGCTTGTCGTCAACGACGCTGCTGCTACTGACAGCTATCACCGACCAGCTTTAGAAATATAGATTAGGATGAACAGTTGCTGAGACAAAAAGGCAGGAAAAACCCCGAGGACGACACCGAGGGGACCGAGCAGGAGATTCAACGTTAGCTGCGCCGTTTAACGTTTACTCGGGAGTTGCGATGGTCCAGTTAAGGGATATTTTTCTAGCCTTGCTTCTTGTGGGCTGTACAGGTAGGACAATCTCCCATTCAGCACTTGAGATAGAAATGTTTATGTTTTTCTCTGAATATCACCGCAAATATAACAGTGGTCAGGGCGGCAGGCGTCCACTCGCCTCCTGGTCCTCCTCCTCCTCCTCCCTCCCTCCGCCGCCCTCAGGCACCCTGTTTAGCTGGTGCAACGGTAATACTGCGACTGCTGCTAATTAGCTTACTGCCGAGAAGGATGGTGTGTTTTTTTAAGTCAAGACCGCTCGCTGTTTATGTGTTAGGGTACCACCCACCCCCCACCCCCCACCTCTGGATACACTCTCAGCGGGCTACATACTCTTTGCGTGACCAGCCCCGTACGCTGACTTAGCGTTATACCGTGCATTAAATAAAACATGATGCTCAAGAAGGACAGGGTGTTAAAGTGTGTTAGCATGAATTCAGGCGTTATGATGTGAGTGGAAATGTTGGCATATAGATTTCATTTCCCTCCCCCCTCTTCTTCGTGATCGTGTTGTCCGTTGATGTCAGCTTGGATGGGACGTTTGTTGTTGATGGGAGTGATGCTGAGCTCCTTGTATATGTAGCACACACACACACACACACACACACACACACACACACACACACACACACACACACACACGCACACACACACACACACACACAGACATACTCCCTTCTGGGTTGAGTCACCCTCTCTTAGTTAAATGTAGCTTTCAAAATAAAACATTTTAAAAGTGCACCTGGCTATGTGTACAGGTGTGATGGCATTAAAGGAGGGGTTATTGACAATGTATGCTTGCTTGTATAACGTATATACATTGTCTTTAAGTTGCATTGTGTTTATTTGGTCTCTCTTGTACACTGATGCATAGCAAGCACAACTTCTAACTCTGAATCCTCTGTTATGTAATCTGATGCCACGATAAAAGGCTTTGAAATTAGTAAGTTGATAAAATTGTGTAGTTATGTAAGTCTAATTGAGTGAGTTTTGTGACAAATTACATTTTTAATAGCCTTTGCATTCCCGTTTTTTTGTAGATTAAAATCAGTAATTGGAAATGCGAGGCGATTATGGTTGGAGTAGGACTCTCAGCTACACTCAGGCTCAGGGTTTTCGTGGGATAGCCTTTTAATCCTTTATGTACAATCCGATATGTGTAGGGGTGTTCCTCAGGCAGGAGAGGAAACAGCACAGGGAGTGGATCCCTCACTGCATTGTAATGATAATGCAATTTCTCTTGGGTTTATCAGAGCATTTTATATAGAAATTTAAATTTCCAAGACCCTAATGATGGGGTTCCATTTCATTTTTTGATGTATTAGAACACATTATTTTATTATGCATCTACCACTAGATTTTGTAATATGAAAATAAACTTGGACAATCAAAACAAAGTAATGGTGACACAGTTTCTAAATGGCTAAAACATATCTTTGGCATTTCTGTGCTACAGTTTCTTGTTACTTACCAGCCTTATCTGCAATAAGCTACTTTTGTGGAGATATCAGCCCCGCCAACCAATCAGTTGAACTCTATTGTATCACTTAATTAGGAAAGGGAATCTGGGGTAAGATTAAAATATACAATTATGTACAATAGAAAGTGGACGATGTAGAGCTAACATGACGATACAGTTATAGTAGTAGTCGTAGTAGTAGTAGTAATATAGATATGACAGAGATAGGACTGCGTGATTTTAATAGATTGATCACTTTTTTCTTATTACTCATGTGCCATCACTGAAGCTAAAATTGAAAAATGGTTGTTTTGTATTTTTCCTTAATCGGATCGACTTTTGTAATGTTTGCAGCTGCACACATGTCAGCAATAATGCTTTTATAAATGTCACTTTTGGAGTCTAATGCAAATCAAAGGAAGTTGTACTGTTTAAATAGATGATTGCAGTTGCAGTATTCATGACTAGACTGAGATTTGGGAGGGATTAACTGTCTTTCTCTTCCCTTTCCTCTCCGTTGGCTGCATGCTCAATGGGCCTGTTGAGCCTCTTGACATAATTATTAATTGATCCTCTTCAAACTGATGACTGGAATATGGAAGAATTTCAAGACTGCATTTCTGATAGAGAATGAAATATAGCCACCGGAAATCACAGTGAGAGAAGTGAAGCCAAACAAGATAGGAGATGAGTTCCTAATGTCTGCAACCTGTGGGATATGAATGAATTGCAGACTTCATCTCGCCATATGGCTCCCTCCTCAACAGCAAATGTGGCTCTCTAGTATACAGTAGGATTGTTACACTTAGCCTGTGTTACATCATCAGTCAGGTCATGGTGGAATGATGTGACGTAGCTCCACACTGCTCCATTTACAAAGCAAGATGGAAGCATGGCCGACTAAAGCTCCAGACTGCTTTAAGTCTGACTTAGCTTCATGAAGATGGAAATCAACCCTGCCAAAAGAAATGGCTGCTGATCCAACAGCTCCAGCTTGATGAAGTTATTAATTCAGAATAGTGTGTGCAAATTGTGTGCTACCAGCAGTGTTTCCCATATTAAGAATTTATTTAGGAGTTCCACTAAAATAAATTTCCCTTCCCCCCAAAGATACTTCTTTATTTCTCTTAATTTGCCTGAATGACCACAGCAATCAGTTTACACTATTCTACTTTATTGATTGCAGCTACTAATGTTCATTTTTATTGGCAAGTAATGTCTGATGTTGATTGATCATACAGTCTTTTAAATGAACAGAAATCGTGTAAAAATGCATTTTATCTTGTTGATTTCTTCAGTTCTTATTTTGTCAACTAGCAGCATAACCCAAATGTATTACATTTACAGTTATATAAAACATGGGTGTGTGTGTGTGTGTGTGTGTGTGTCAAATACTCACATTTGAGATGCTGAAACTAAGCAGAGGGGCAGCAGTCTTAGACAATGACCTCATTTAGGATCCTAGTGGCCTGAGGGCAGAAGCTTTGCCTGAGCCCTTTCAGTGTTTCATCATAGTGTGTTGATGGATCCAGTAGTAATTGCTTATGAATCAAAGCAGCAGGAGTGATTGTACTGTCATGTGCATTTGCAGACATTGCTTAACATGGCTATGACTTAAAGTGTCAAGTAGTACTCTGCAAAATATTATTAAAGTCAGACAGACGTTTGGAGAAAGGTTCATCTGGGAAATCCCATCAAAGCAGGTGAAGTGGGAGGCCAAGTGTATCTTTTTACCTCCATTTTCTGTGGTTTTCATTTTATCTTATCAAATAACTGAACCTGTCTACTGACAGGCCGGTGCTAATCTTTAGAGCATGATCATATAACTGAAATATGTTTCAGAACGGAAGTGATGATGGAAAAACACAACTATTGGATTGAGAGACAATTGCAATTAAAGAAAAAAGAACTGCATACTTCGGGTATTTTATCTTTTCAGAGTAGTCCTTTCACCAAATTCATATGTTACCTTAAGGGCTGGGCAACATGGGCAACATCTTCTACCCTGTGTGTAATTTAGTTTTGAAGAAAAAACCTTCCTTCTTCTATTGCCTTCTTCAGTGGGAGAGAACATGGACATATAAAGGGAACTGGGTACAGCGTTAGAGGCGGAGCCCGATTAATTCCTATGAGAGCTGCTCAGTGGTGCTTGGGGACAAAAAATGTTCACCTAAAAATATCTGGATGATTGCCACTGCTTCCGCATTGTCTGGCCCACACTAGAGGCTTCCGCCAGCCGAGTCGGCTACTTCTGGTTTAGCGCTCTGGCTAACTCAAATGGCGATTAAAAATTTTAATCATGCAGCTCTTTGAGACTTTCTAAATTGTATCCACAGATTTTTCAGACGGCTTTTTCACCATGTGAGTCAATGGGTAAAAGTATTTTTGGGCCAGAGGGTATCATGGCTGGACCCGGTATTTGCAATTCCACCGTTTGATCACGGTGTTAAATTGCTTTCAAAGCTTCCTGGGGGCCTGGTAGAGACTTAACCTGACTCGCTGGATGTGCTTACCAAGGTAGACCTGCCTCTACTCTGCCTCTGATTGGTTATACCCTTTCAGGCATCTGCTAACCTGGCAATGATGCTAATCGAGCAACTCAACCATGGCAGCTAATGTTTTTGATCCCAGACAAAGCTATTTTTATATTTTCAACATCTTTTGCATGGAAATTTGAGGTACAGTATTTAATTATTGTTTCCTAGTTGTTTTCTTGTTCATTTATCAGAATTTTCACTGTAAAGACACAAGCATATTACTATATGAAAGCTGCTGAATGAATGAATGAATGAATGGTTTTACCAGCACATATTTTGGGCCGTTATGCTTTTTCAAATGATATTCCCTCAGGTATTTCAGATTACGTTTTCAGAGAAGTTTGAGTTAATATGCATGTTATTGTCAATTCAGAAAATGTAATTATGTATCACAAAGTCTCAGTATGATTTTTTTAATGATATCGATTCCATTGAAAGATGATAACTTATATTGAATTATATCCCAGCTCTAATATTAACCTCAAAACAATCAATGATATACCCATTCCCTAAAAATCAGACTGTATACTGTAGTTAGTAAAGCTCCAATATATCTTGCACACAAAAATATCATGGATGCTTAGGTCTGTATCCAGTATTAGTGAGGAGAAGCAAGAGAGAGAAGCTGGCTGTTTGTTTCAGCCAGATCTACTTGACTCTACTAGTGATGGGGAGTGGATCAGACAGATCCAGGTCTGAGAGAGTTGAGAGGAGCTGAATTGCCTAAGGATGCTAAAACGATGACATTACATATGCACGTGACCCCGTGAAGCACCGCAGAGTCATAAACATCCTTTCCTGAGGGTTTGCTTCCAGAGAAGGCGCCGGCTGTGGGGCTTAGTGGTTGTTTTTTCAGTGATTAGCTTCTGTGGTGGTAGCATCCTCATGTCATTCCTGTGAGGTTTGAGTCATTATATTATTAATCAAGTTTAATTTACGAGTTTGAAATGGGTTAAACACAGCACTGACTGAGGCCTGGCAGACGAGCATGTTCTATATCTTGTTACTGCTGTACTTGTGTATGAAAACTGCCTCAAACACATCACTTTTTAGCTATTAACTTCATACCACAATGTGTCTGCTTCTCTCAAAACTGAACACATCTTGAGATCTCGGAGCTACCAGGAAATTAGAACAGCGTGTCCTTGTCATTCATCAAATAAAAAAAAGGGGCCAGTACTGTGAACACAGGATCCCCTGCGGACACGTAACTCTAGATTGGCAAACCTTTGGGCATTATATAGCCTCTCTTCACTTTGGAGAACTTGCTCTGTGGAATAAAAGGAACCTGTGACAGGGTGTTTCAGACTCTGTCAAAGTTTTTGTAAAGTATCATTTATCTGCTAGGTATACTGTAGTTGTCTGTTCAGAATCCAATCTCCTCTCGACTTAAGGTTGCAAATATTGTGCATCTTAACAGATAGTTGAAAATGTTAACAATAAAATCAATGAACCATTAATAATTAATAAGATCCAAGCACGTCCTTTTCTCATTTGAAGCACATTAGTTATGTGAAATATTAATTCATGAAACAAAAGCAATTAAATGGAACAAAGTAATAAAACAATAGGGTTCTCGCTCCAAATGGCTGCTTTTGTCTGCCTTTTCGTATTCAACAAATGGTGCTGTCAAACAAAAAATGTCAAATGGCAGTGGCAATTACTTCCATTTCTAGACGCAGAAACAAAACCACACCCAATCAAAATAAAAATAAACATAAAGTGCTGTATCAAAAGAAAATCAAAAATATGTCACCATGAAGTAAAGCCTATGACTTATTTACTTTGCATGCACATCACTACAGCCTCTTTAGCTAACACCAACATGATAGATTGTTGTGAGGACGGTGTTCCACTTTCTACTTGCACTGTTACTGCTGAGTGCTGACTTTTCAGTACAACATTTACATTGTACTGTATTTTAAGACGGTGTTGCAATATTAACATTGAGCTCTGCCCTCTTTTACAGTCTAATGCTCCCTTGCTGGAATACATTTGCCCTTTTCATTTTGCCTTCCCATTTCCCACTGACCACTTCCTCCTTTTGTACGCCAGAAGTTTATATTTTTTTTTAGTACGCCCTCTTGTTGTATAAAAATCAACATTAGTGTGCTCCAGAGACATGTTGCACGTAACATACATCGTTGGTTCATTTCGAATTTGTTGAATTCTTAACAATAATGAATCGATTAATCATAAACAATCTTAATCAGATTTTGGTCACCTTCAGTTATGTTATACACCTGGCAAAATGTATCATCTTTTCTCACAAGGCTATACACACTTCTCCGCACAAACTACAGAATGTCTGATTTTAAGAAAATGAGTGCATGTCTCATCTTACCATAATAAAGAGAAACGCTCTTGGCTAGGATTTAGCCCTCAACTTCTATTATGGAGTGTGAAGGGAAGCAGTGTGTGTGTCTTCTCATGCGTCCATGCACATCATGGTGCATTCATTATTGAAACACTGTAGGATGCATCACCATGCACAGAGCAGGGAAAATTTCAGATTGATACAGTATGCCCCAGGCTTTCTCCTTATGCAGTCACCGTAGTATGTCACCTTCTCCTCGAAAGTTATACTCCTCTACCAGCTTAGTCATTGCCTGGCAACCCTCAGAGATACCTGTTTCACAAAGTCATGACATGCATTAATATTAAAAATCAATCATTAAAGCTGTGAAGTGACACTCATTCCGTAAAAAAACAGTTCTTTTTAATCTCTAATTAGATCACACTAAGAAGGCAGTATCTCCTGAGGAGCAATAGCAGCTATAACTGTTTCTTAAGTGTGGGATCCACTTTGAAAGGATACCAGTGATTCCCACAGATAGGCTACTGTATACTTGGGGAGCCTGCAGATCACAGTCACTCACATATATTTTAACCCATTTAACAGTTTTGTGGCCCGGGAAATGGAAGTTTGGTGTCCCCTGCTAGAGCTGCTGCCCCCGTGACCCGACCCTGAGTAAGCGGTTGAATATGAGATGAGATGAGATGAGATTTAACAGTTTTACATGTGAAAAGTTTTGTCTGACTTAATGCATTGCAGTGGAAAGCAGTACATTATAAGTACTTTATAAGAAATCTTGAATAGATGACCCTCACACTCATTTGCATTCTGCTTACACTTTATTCATAGAAATTTTCCCACTCATGAAGAGATGATGTATAAAAATAATCACCTTTTTTTTTTTTTTTTTACATTTATCTTATTTTGCAGCCAGCACATTATTCCCAAACCAATCATATTGTATGGGTACATGTTTCAGTGTTGGCATTTTTAGGGGACTGCAAGGAAAAGAACAATTTAGAAAGTGATATCATTGGGGAAGGGAATTAACCTCATTTAATCCTAATTCATGCAGAGTGATCTAAAATTATGTAACAGATACGTCCAAAGATAGAAGGAAACCTACATAGCAACATGGCGCCTAATTTTAATTTTGTAGCAGAACTGTGGAGCTTCTTTAAAGACAAATGCATGGACCACGATGAACTGTTTACACAATTTTTTTTTTACATTTTCAAAGCTGTTCATCGTATCAATATAATTGATCGTTATTGCTTTAGTAAGCTAGTCACACAGTGAACAATTGAGTTCATTTTTTAATTCCTACCGTATAGTTTTGTACACTACTGTTCTAAAAAAATAAAATAATAATCTACATTTATTTCTTTTTAAAGATTGATCCTATTCAAATTTGAACATTAAACTGCTCATTAATGTGAGATCTTAACAGCCATCTTGACCTTTTTTTGTCTCTGCATATTAAGGCCTGTGGTGATTGATCCCAATAAAAAGTACTGTGAAGTAGGTTAAACTATCTCTTACTAACCTTTGCCATGCTGCTTTTAACATTGTTGCTTTAAACTGTCTTGTAACAGAACAGATTTCTTTAGAATATTTTTATAGCCAGTTCCCATCAATCAGATATAACCACTAAAGCTTGGGTGAGGAAGGAATTTTGAGAGGCTATAAAAGGTGATTTAAGATTTTTTCATTGAGGGCAGTGAATTGCTTACATTAACAGGCAAAATAATCTTGAGCTGAAAGGAACACTTACACCGACAACACACCAAGCAGCCGGTGTTGGCGAGCTGCCATGCAATATCCATGAAAACCTGCGGTAGTCCGGCCAAACTAAAAGTTGGGGATAGTTTAACTTTTTGCGGCAAAGTGCGGCCAGATAATACCCACAGCCAATCAGTAACAGATGTATATATTTACAAAGAATTTATTCTGGCTTGAAACACACAAACACACATCTAGAAAAATGTAATTATTACAGCTAGGGACAATCCGCTGCTTGGTCTTTTTTCACCGTTAGCAAAATTCCTGAACCCAACAGAAAGTAAATGCAACTGGAAGATTGGAGGGAATTGGAGTCCTTAATTGAGTCAGATATTACTGGTAAGGATGGGTACATGATGTTTTTCCAGAACAAATAATCGCATCAATTACTCAAGGAGGGATTGTGTACTCGATAAGTTAAGTCTATTTTTAGAGTGCATTTTCCATGTCCCATCTATGGTCCTCCTGCCAGCGAGTGAGTGCCTGACTATCATGCAGCATCAACGCTTTCTTTCCGCACTGAATCTGTTAAATATGTACTGAATGTTTGGAACATGCTGTTAAATATACTCCTGAAAAACACAGCTGCATTTCCTGTGCTCTAGCTGACTCCCAATGTGTTTATCTAACTGCAGCCAGCCTGTCACTTCACATGTTGTCTCCCCAAAAGCTGCACTCTACACACACGCGAACAGACACGCAACTAGACGCAGAGAGCCACACATGCATTACCTCTGAGATACCTCTTACCTTGTTTGCACTGTTTAGCTCAAACAATACATGTAGTTAACGGCAAGGTGGTGTGGTAGTTATCACTGTCGCCGGTTCTTAGTTCGAATGGTTCGGAGTTTGCATGTTCTCCCCGTGTCTGCGTGGGTTCTCTCCAGGTTCTCTCCGGCTTCCTCCCACAGTCCAAAGACATGCATGTGTTAGGTTAATTGATGACTCTAAATTGCCCATAGGTGTGAATGTGAATGTGAATGGTTGTCTGTCTCTGTTTGTCTCTATGTACCCTGCGATAGACTGGTGTCCTGTCCAGGGTGTACCCCGCCTCACGCCCAATGTCAGCTGGGATCAGCTCCAGCCCCCCATGACCTTTTTGAAGGGAAATGAGAAGGCCTGTAACTCTTGATAAAAGTCAAAACGACCTGTGTATCGCTGCACAGCTCTGCATTTAACCCCTTGAGTACTAGATTACTCAAACCAATCCCTAGTTACTTGAGTACTACAGTTAACACCTTAGTGGTAGTGGGGCTGGCGGTCGATCAGATTCATTCTGAAGGCTGTTTGTTTGGCTGGGTCACAGCACGCTTGGCCAAGGTGCAACACTGTGTCCCCATTACTGGGGTGTTTTCCAACTACTGTGTAATTACACTGTTTACCTCTTGGAACCTTATTTATATTCCAAGGTGCTTAAGCCTATTTTTGGTCCTCAGGTTCACCATTGCGTGGAACAGTCGGCCATGTTTTAACCCGGTGACAGATTGAGGGGCCATGAGGATTTACTATTCCAGTGTCTGGAAAGGTTTATTGCAGTAGTTCCTGTGTTACAGGGTGCAGGGGGCCGGTGTTGCAAGTCATTCATTCCCTGTAACCTCGAGCTCTGTTTGCATTCTTGGCATAAATTCAAGCACAGTCGGTGTTGGCATTGGACTCTGAGAAGGGTTTACTTGTCACCTTTACTGTGTATGATATTTATGGCTAGAACAACAAGGCACAGCGTTCGATTTTGCAGGTATGATGTCATTTTGGCTTAACTGAACTCCATAGTTTGCTGGTTAGCCGTCACCTTTGGTTGCAAGCGTTGACCTAAAGATGAAGGTTTTCTGCAGGTTTACTGTCTCTCTCTGTGTGATTTATGAGGGGGTCTTGGCTTTGATTGACAGATATCCCAAGCTTCCACACTGCATCATTAATACACCTCAGTTACACTATTGACAAATGTGTCAATAGTAACTAACAGATGAGATAGTGAAGTATAAACTCAAACAGCCTACAAATGTCCCTAAGGCCCAATTTCAGAAAGATGTGCAAAACCTGATTTTGATTGCCAGCAGGTGTACATCCAGCTTGTTGTGCATTTCAACAAAACACAGTTAGCATGTTTGCAGGTTGAAAGCTGAGGGGATTTTTGTCCATTTCACTGCACAAGCAGCAACTATTGCTGGTTAGTTGGTGTGGCTGTAAGGTGGAGAAGGCTTTGGAGGCCTCTCCAAAGGCAAACATCAGGGTTAGTATTAAGATTCCAAATTTGGAAGAAAAACATCAAATGTCTTGTGTTTTTTGAATGTTACAAATATTTATATCACAACACAGGTGGAATTCTTCAGATTTCAGTCCCATATGTTCAACGAGACTCCAGCTGTGACACAACGAGAAGTGACTGTTCAGTTTAAACGACGGTGGCTTCCGTGGATGAGAGGAGCGCAGCTATCAAGCAAGCTGCTCGCTAACTCTTTTTTCTCTTGAATTGTGCTTTTTATCCGAAAATTTTACATTACACAAACAGTAAATATCCTTTACCGACATGTTGTTTACTTTGCCTTGATGCTCTGTTACTTCATATGCTTTGTCAATCTGATTGGTTGATTTGACCTATCTCCATAATTTATCCAATCAGCAACCAGTATTTCCGCGAGAGTTCCCAGATGGATATGCAGAGCAAATGCGAATTATGCGAATCAATCCATCTGGCAGAGTCAGGTTACAAACCTTTATGCACCTTGACAGACTGAACAGATAACTCTTAAATGATCAAGTGTTGTCTTATGGCCTCGATATTTTCACTTAAACAGTAGCTAGCCACTACTTTCTTTGATATGAAACACTGCTAGGCATAATTTGTGCTACCCGTTTTATGTTTCACTCATTTATTTTATGATACATTTATTTTTAGATGCTGTGGATGAAAGAGATTCTTATCAGAATGAAATTAGGATTATTGTTTATTGTTTCATATTCAGACACTGGCTTTTTACTGCAGTATTTAGGATCTTAAAATGATGTGGCGCTCATGAACAGTCTGGTAATTAATGTTATGCAATTCTCTTGAAATTTGACTAACTCAAGTGGACAAGTGGGTTTTGCATGTACATCAATATCACTGTTTCATTCACATCAAGGTAATATTTTAACAAGGCAGCGCCTCATAGACAACTGATATACAGTAAATCCTGTATTTAATTGAAAAGCCTTAAATCTTAGATTGAATAAATTAAACTTACAGACAACAAAATTATTTCATTTTCTTTAAATCAGTTCTTTTGATTTCAGTATTTTAAAAGCAGTGATGATAATACCTCTAAATATTAACTGCAAAAATTGTAACAAGTAGTTAAGATAGTGTGCAATGGAGAGTGAGAAGATCAAAAGGGATGAAGGACAGAAGAATACATGCAAGATTATTGACTTGATCACACATTATGAATATATTGAGGTTGTATTTTGACTCAACTTACTACTCAACACTTTACATTTTTTTCTAAAAAGGAGCGGACTGAAAATGCAATATCCAAAGTACAGTGGTAATTAATACAGTGCCTGCTTTTTGAAGTAAACTTTTCTTTGCTGTAGGTTTAGCATCTTGTCTGTCTTGGTCTTTTTTACCATGTTGCTCACGCTCTTCCCTGAAGGATCTCCTCTCAGTAGGACTCATTGACTTCCACTGCTTGAAAGCTGTCTTACTCTCTTTGCCAACAGAAGCCTGATCTGTCATGAACCCCACTGTGCATCTTTACCATGGATGTTATAGAGTGCAATGAAACATGACAGGCCATCCGTAGAAAATGAAACTATGTCACATCACCAGTCAAAGTGGTCAGGCCACTTGTACATAAACGCTAGCCCAACTTCTGGAAGAACCCACGTGAGAACTAATGCCATCTTAAAACATTCCCTCTCATTGTTCTGGTATTGTCAGAAAGTATTTACTTATCATTCCAAAGCTGCTATGGAAGTAGATTCCTGTTCATGGTTGCGGTCAAAGTGCTTACAATGCAGTAAGGTAATATTTAAAATTCCCTTACCAACCTCGGGTAGGCTTTTATGCTGCTTACACCAGCTTATTTGTGGTATCTAGTGTTTTTCAATCTAAAGCCATTTCAAAGCATAGGGAGGTTTTATGAAAAACTAAACACATTTTGTAAAGCACGTCTTGCATTTTTATGCCTCAGCACCGGCAACAACTGTGGGCGAAGGCTTTATGTTTTCAGGTTGCCCGTCTGCCTATCGGTCCCATTTTTGTGAATGTGAGAACACAAATATCTAATAGATTTTTTCAAGATTCCCAGTTTTTATCCTGTTGCATTGCAGCAATGGAGGATAAATAGGATAAAATGATGAAGTGATGACATTTTTTATTCAAAAGGTCAAAGGCCAACTTCACTGTGGCATCATAATGTTCTGCAAAAATGCTTTACTGTCCATTATTCAACATCATAACTCGGTAACAAGAGTGGAGACGTTTGGTCGGATATTAAATTTGGGATACTAATCTTGAGACTGAAAAATACATTTAATTAGGGGTTGGTGATATAATGAATAAACTTTATATATCTCGTTATATGCGGAATGTAGTAAATGACTTATATCTAAAACATTGAGTATATAATAATATAGGTAATTTTTATTTATTTATTTTTTCTCCGCTGACCAGCGTACACACTCACCCACCTATCCAGATCGCTCTCCTGGGTGAGTGTGACACGAGGTGTGTGTTTGTATCTGGAGGGCAGCAGGGAAAGACTTTTGAGAGTGAAATAGCGCCAAAGCAAGTTCATAAGTTCATATAACAAGTTCACTAGCGCCTGTACATCCTTATTCACTTAAAAGCACAGTACCCCACCTTGTATCGGAGTCAGCTGATCTAACCACCTTTTATCGGAGTCAGCTGATCTAACCACCTAGAGAACACAGCGTCCTTAATGCTCAATGACGCGGATCGGGACATTCTAGACAGTAATCCATTTGAGTTTTGATCTGCAGCTATAGTTCACCCATTTTGTTTGCCAGAGACTTTACATTGGCGAGGAAAATGCTGAGTATAGCTGATGAGGTGTTAGCTTTAGCCTAGCCCTTAGCCCCACTCTCTTCCTCATACATCTTACAGTCTAAACCCAGCCTGTTAGCACTTCCAATCATCGGGCTGGATTGGTAACAGCCATTGTCTCGGCGAGGGATAACTGATAACGTTCACAGGATTGCAGGATCCGATGTCCAAAATTTCCTTTTAGTTGTATAATATGTATGCATTACTGTTATGAGTCATACTTGAAACAAATCGGCAGAAAATTGTTCCAGTTGGGGCTGTGCGATATGACGATATGTATCGTATGACTATAGAAAAACGTCTATCGTTTCACAATTTGCTCTATCGTTTATCTTGTGGTGTCATGAATTATGCATTTTACAGGCTGAGGGGGTGTGTGAAGATGAAGTGAGTCGAAGTCTGAATCTGAGTCACTCCGTGATTAGTGTGGTCAAAGACTGTGTTATTAGTGTGGCCGTAGACTGTTTCTCTCTTTATTAAATCACTAAAAAGCAACTGTGAACACACACACAGACCAGTCTACACACACCAGACGCACAACAAGGCGCTCCTAACGTGACTCCGTGTCTCCGACATTATGCAGTATTTCAGTGGAATTAATAAATTAGCGGCTAATTACGGCTGTGCTGAATATAATTTTACATTTTTTTAGAATAATTTGCTTTGGATATTCGGTAATTACCAACAGCGAATATCTGCTCAGAACATGATGTAATCAACAGCACTACTACGGTCATCCTGACGAATATTGCATCCACTGCAATGCTCATTATAGATGTTCAATCAGACAGTGTGACAGTGCCGTGAGACTGAAACTACAGTTCTAAATATACTGTCAGCTATTGTCAAACGAAAAAAACACATTTATGTTTTAACAACAATACTTTTAATAAGATGCCCGTATAAGAAATCAGAAATCACATCCCTCGGTAATCCACTGGACTCACATGCACCTGCTGCTGTCTGTGTCATGAGATAAATGAGTGGGTTTATTATTTCCACACCTTAACAATGCAATTAAAAATAACAAACAGTCCCAGAATGTACTGAGGAAACATATTTTGCAGTTCAACTTTAATGATATGCTACATTCAGTAGAAAAAAAATTATACATTTTTAAAAAATTTACTATCCGAATACGGAAAATGAAAATCAAATATGTACTGTAAACCACAATTTAAGAGGAAATAAGACTTTCTATATTGCGATTTGGCATTAACAACCAATAAACCCCCAGTATAGTTCAAGGGCAAGGGCTTTAATACTATTTTATTAATAAACCATGAATAGAAACATGGTGCATTTTGATCTAAAAGAAATCAGTGACTGTGCTGCATGTATACTGAATGGTATACTGTTAAATTTGTATATCACTCCCACTGGAGATTCCTTCACAACAACCACCATTAGCGGGGATAGGGGATATGCCTGTGAAGAGTTGCTCTCTGCCTTATGGCAGCACATGGCTGGTTTCTCTGCCTGAGTGGCTACAATAATGCGCAGCTAAAACGCATTTTGACTGAACAGGGTCAGGGCGCTGTTTCACTAGTGGATATAACACTGTAATGTAAGATGCAAGGATGTTTGACGTCAGCTATGCGGCATGCATATAACTCGTCAGTCTTACTGTAACATACTGTAAATGTGTTTACACAGGGGTTTCTGGAGGGTTGATATCATGGGAAGGTCAGATTCTAAGCATCTGCCATTGTCATTGCCTTTCGTAGACTTGACTTTGAGTGTCATATTGCAATACTTTAAACTATCCAGGATTGTTTATTGTATTCCTGTCTACCATACTCCTTTTCTCTATATTTGCTTACATTGTTGGTGTTCTAGACACGTCTGTACATATATGGGAATGTGTCCTTCTTACTGTTACTGACTGTATACATGTACTGTGGTTCCTTGCCAGTTTTAATAAGTTGGAAAGCAAGTAATTCAATGGCTTGTCATGTTATCCATTTGTATTATTATTGATTTTGTCTCTAATTTATTGTCATGGGAAACCACTGGCTGTTTAAAATAAATGCTGTGATTGGCTCTATGTAAAAGTTCAGTATGTTATCCCTATCTAACACCTAAGGGAGTGCCTTAGCTCAAGATGCAAATTACTGTTTTGGTATTGATTTGTTTTCACAAAATATGATCACTTATTCAACATTGCAGATCTGGTTGTGCAAAATACGGACTGCAGGATCCGTAGGATCCGTCCAAATCATGGCATTATGATGTGCCAATATACATCCTTGTTTTCCAGCTTTTTTTCTCCTAATACTAAATTAGAAAATTAGCTGGGAGGAATGTAATGATGAAATTATTTTCCAGGTTGAGACATCACACCATGACTGGAGATACTTATTCACTGATGGTTTGGCATGTTTTCCCCCATTGCTCGCATGCTGTGTGCTGAGGCAACTGTGGTTAGTTTGCGTCTCAAAGAGATCTTGTTCAAATAACCAGAGAAGTTGATACTAATAATTGGGCTAAGGTCTTTTCAAGTGAATCTATTTATGTGCACCTTTGAAAGTCTGTGACTGTGTCTCTAGCTGTGTCATCAGTAGACAAATACCTGCAGAGTATCGTCGGTGTAAAGAGTGGTAGACATGCTTCGTTCCCCTGAGTTGTAGTACTAAAGCTAGAGAAATGAAATTATCAGTGTTTTCACAGAATGTCTCAAAGAGATTGCATTTATGACTAGGGGTGCGAAGAGTTAGAGAAAATACTTTTGAGCGGTTACACATATTAGTCTAAAGTTGATTTACCTACAAATTCCCACTGTGCTGTCTTCGCTAGCTA
The DNA here is from genome assembly GCF_963691815.1 of Echiichthys vipera. Classification (NCBI taxonomy): domain Eukaryota; kingdom Metazoa; phylum Chordata; class Actinopteri; order Perciformes; family Trachinidae; genus Echiichthys; species Echiichthys vipera. The sequence goes on from NC_139830.1 coordinate 20,254,688, forward strand.
GCTACCAGTCTAAGGTAAAAGGTGCTAAGCAAACTAGAGGAGTAGCTTGACACTAAAATGAGCTGACCCACCTTAGGGCCTACTCATACTAAGGGAGGTTAAACCTTGGATTCAGTTGGTAAATAATTGTTGTTAGTCAGGTTTCTCCACAGTTTAAACAAGGATCTGGTCATGATAATGTATTCATCGACAGTCCTGTTTATCTTCTGTGTTTCTGGCGACATGGCACCATATTATCGTTGCTGATTAAAAAGAGTTGGCATAGCAGCTGCCACTGTTTCTGTCACGTTGCTGGTTGACTTTTCAGACACGTAATTGTGTTAACCTGTTAAATTAATGTTTTTTTAACGTTAAACAGGGAGGACTTATGAAGTTAGCTTCTTAGCTATGCTGTTAACGTTACTGTTTATTATTAGATGATAGCAGCTTGTTTACATCCGGAGCCTTTCCCTGGTTGTTAGCCTTGTATGCTCAATATTTCCAGACAGCACTTTTGCTTTGTTCATTTTCTACAGAAACTGGTACTGAAGGTCCTACAGCAGCAATGCTAGCTGTGTTCAGTCATCTCAGTGTTGTTGACGCGATGAACCAGCGATCATGTGCTCAGAAAGACGAGCTATAGCTTATGTCTTGTTTTGTTTGCAAATGCTGGGTGACATTGCGCGTCAACTGGAGGAGGCAGAGGCTGCATTGTTGACGGCAGTTAGCATCTAATCCGATACTATTTTTAGAAGGGATTTTTTTTTTACAGTCCACCATCTCAAGGTCAAACCATTGATTTTTCATGAAGATCCTACTTTTCTCTGACATTCTGTCTTGGTTTTTGGTAGAAATTCTCCTGTCCCTTACATAAATAATAAATACAAGTGGGAACTGTGTCTGATAAAAGTTCTGAATTTTTACTTGCTTGCAAAAATGGCATAATAAAATTGAAATGAAAAACTAGAAATGAGTAGCCACACATTCAGTATGTATTTAATTCATTTTTTAATATTATAACTATTGTACTATCCTGATGTTTTTGTTGGTCTTTTTAAATTTGTGTTTTTGATGATGCATGAAAAAATTACTAAATGTATTCCCTTACTGAGTTCATTCTACCTGTTTAAATAAAGAATGACTGGAATTTCTAAAAAAAAAAAAATCAAATACTAAAATCAACTTTCTCAGATTACATGAACTGGATTTCCAAGGTCTTGCTGCTCTTGACAAATTACTTTCCAGTATTACAGCAGCTTACAGAATTTGTAACAGAACATCAGATGAGCTGCAGCTCAAACCTGCAGGGTATAGTGCCTTGGTTAAACCTCAGACTTAATTGAATTATTAATTTACTTAATTTCAAGGAAGTGAAACTGTAGTAATCAACTGTTTTGACTGGTTGTTATGATCTAAAGGTCAAAAAATGAGGTCCATCATTCAATAACCATCTATAACAAGAAATAGCACTTCCAATAATTTTGTGCAAATGGATATCATCAGCATATGAACCTTACTCAGTGTAAACTTTATTTTCTGCTCTCAAGGTTTAACACCAGAAAGCTATTGAAGATAGTTATATGACCCTCAAATCCATGTATGTCCACTGGTAATGAAATTAGTCCAGGCCACTTAGCTGAAACTGTCACGTATTGAGAATCCTATTACAAGTATAACGAGCAGGCATTAAATCAGAAAAAGGCATTACCCCGCTCTAATTCATCACAACCCTGTTTTAAGTGCCTAGATTAATGGTGATAGTCTTCCCTCTCTGTCTCAGGAGATTCTAGCCCTGAGGAATAGAGTAGTCAACTCTCTGGAGGTTAGCCCTGTCCCTGTATCTATTTTTACAGTCCAGCATCTGATTGGCCAACAAGGTGTTCGTGTGTGTGTGTGTGTGTGTGTGTGTGTGTGTGTGTGTGTGTGTGTGTGTGTGTGTGTGTGTGTGTGTGTGTGTGTGTGTGTGTGTGTGTGTGTGTGTGGAGGCTCATGTTGTATCAGAAGGTGCCTCTGTGCCATCTGTCGCTCTCAGTGGAGCCGTTGTGAAGACAGACCACGCCTAGTCAGTCGAATGCAAAACACAACCTTGGGCTTTCCTACAGTATCTCTTTTGTATTGACAGATATATCAGCAACATGAGGGGAATCCATTATCCAGCTCCCCAATTAGTGCTTTTAATGAAACCAAACCAAAGAAACAATGACACCTTTTGCTTATGTTGCTTTTTCAAGCGGATACGAGTACAGTATGTGATATGATCAAGTACATTGAATCTCATGGTAAATATTTCTTGAATATGCATTGGATTTGGATTTGATATTGCTTGCTAACAGTAAACATGAACAGATTTGCTGAGCAGGTGTAGAAACAGGTTGCCCATGAGTCATTGTTTGTCTTATCAGAATAAAATTTGATGTGTCGCCAAAAGTGCAAAATGATTGAATCACATTTGTTTGTGTAACAGACTTGGTTGACTGAAAGATAACACAAAACAACATACTTTTAAAGGTTCAGTGTACATTTCTGACCTTAACTGACCATTTGCCTAATCCTCCTTGAGCCCCACATACAGCAATCTAATTTGGAAAGCTAATTTAAATTTGGAGATCTAAATCACATCTACATCTCCCTAATTATGTTTGTTTGCTAGTCCCTTGATAGACTCACACCTATCTACCGTAATTTCCGGACTATAAAGCGCACCAGCTAAATTTAGGGGAAAATACAGATTGCTCCATATATAAGCCGCACCCCACTATAAACCGCCGGCGTTTTGATGTGTAATTACCGTAGTATATAGGGGTTCCTGCTACCACGGAGGGGATTGTCGGGACAGAGATGACTGTTTGGGAATGCAAAGCGTCCCATTTATTAACAATACATCTTTCAATCATTCAATGAAACTTTCACATCTTTGACATGGCGAACAGCATTCGTGCAGAGTAAAAATAATACAACGGTGCAAAGTAATACAAAGTGCTCGCCTGTAACACGGCAGTAAAAGTGCAGTCCCGCGGCCGTTTACGTTATCAAAATAACCAGCCATTCATTGATGTCAAGGGTACGTGCAGCAGCTCTATTTCCTTCTTTGACAGCCAGATCGATTGCCTTTAACTTAAAAGCAGCATCATATGCACTTCTCCGTTTGTTTTCCATGTTGAGGGTGTTTGCATGAACACTTCCTTCGCGCAAACTGTCGCTGAAGCTCTCCTACTCTTTGTTTTGCTCTCGTTACCTGGCGCCAGATGTCTGCCTCGGTCTCGCGCATCCTCGGTAGTGCGCGCCCCTGGTTACCGTAAGCCGTAGAAAAGCCGCACCGTTGTATAAGCCTCAGGGACCAGAATGAGGGAAAAATGTAGCGGCTTATAGTCCGGAAATTACGGTAAGTTGTTTCTCTAGCCTTTTGCCAATGCTTGTTGGGAAATTCTTAGTATCTTATACTGTATTGCCACTTGGAAAAAGGGGAGTGATGACAACATTTAGCCAAAGTGTGGTATTCTGCACACAACAATACTTGTCACACTTTAAATGTGGCTGCTACTCACAAATGTACTCCACAAGTGTCATCCAAAAAGGGCAACATTATGGCTCCACAGGCTACAACTAAAGCAGCACAAGTTTGATAAAAAAGCTCAACTAGTGTTTTGCCCAGCCTCATCTCGCTTGTCAGAGGCACCTCTAAGTAGTCAGGAAGAGCATGGTTGTTGCTTAAGAATGCACATGGCCCGCTGTTATGGCTTAGCACAATTAGATGTGGCATGGATTAATGAGGGATGGCCTTGAATAACTTGTCCATGCTGCCGGAGTACCCAAGATGCCCTTGTCAGAAGGGCAAGAAAAGCCTTTCCCGACCATCAAAGAAATCTGACATTCTTATTTGAAAGTTTCTAGTAAAAACAGATTAGAATTTAGAGCATGGCCCTAAGAACAAATATTTTAAAAAATATGCTGCTAAAGTGATGAATGTAGCAATGCTAATCATACAATTTTCTACAATCAACTACATACTCATAATCAACTAAATCTCTACATGGATGTGATTAGCACTCAGGGGTCTCCCTGGGTGTTTAGAACGCAAATTATATTATATGCTCATTTGCAGATTGGTAACGTCATCACGCAACAATTTCTATAAAGCTTAGTGGTTGTCATCTAAAGCAAAACTTTGAGGAGCGGCCTGACAAAACTAAAATGAGAATAACCGGTCCACTTTAACAGTCTACCTTAAGTTAGCGAACTGTTGCTAGCTGCGGGGCTAACGCCATTCACTTTAATCTGCAGATAGCAAGCAAGACATGGTAACTTGGTCATAAACTGTACACACAGTGCACTCACAGCTAATGTTAGAGCTAACTTGGTGCTACTCACCAACACATCTCGCTCTATTTTTTTCTCTTTCTCTCTCTCTCTCCACCTCACTATTACAGCTATCAGTGGACTCAGCTCATACAGCTGTTTTCATAGGGAATGAATTGAGCCACTATGCCGTTATCAAAGCTTTCTGTGACAACCATCATGCTGCACTTGTGTGCAGAACACAACGCGCACTCTAGATGCTTTCCATAATGTTTCAGCGTTACTACTTAGGCCACATGCAAAAAGGCTTAGGCAGTGCACCTAAGCCATGTAATGGCAGGGAAAACCTTGGCATTGTTGCCTCACTATAAACAGTTTTTCACAGGTTTCATGTTGCTCCTGTGTTTGAAAAGATTTCCTCTGGGTGCTCTGGCTTCCAACCCAAGAGGCATGCACATTAGTGTCATTAGGATACTCTGATATTACCCCTGACCAGATGATGGTGATGACCTCACAACTGCAGGTGTTTCCCAGACACTGTGTTGTCATTACCCAGTGCTCCTAAATTATTCGGATGTGTCACAATCCGAGGAAAATTTCCCCCATGGGGACTGATAGTGTATAACTAATTTTAAATAGGATAAAACAAATGAGCTTCTTAGTGGAGCAAAGATGACTCTTATGTCACGATCAAAGGGTTTTATTCAGCTATGGTTAGCAGGGGACATTTTCCATCAGGGAGATGCACGCATACACACATCAGAAAGATGAATAACACTTCAGTGGCAGTTGTCTGGTTAGTAAGATAGCAAGAGATCCTATGCATATAGATTATCTATGAGGAGGAAACATGTAGCAAAACACATCACAATCTTCAGTCTATGAGGTAAAATTAGGAGGTTAGTAGAGCTGCATGATTATGGCAGAAATGATTATCAGGATTATTTTGATAAATATTTAGATCACAATTATGTATCATGATTCATCATTCATTTAAGGGACAAAATATTTGTATTGCTCTTTCATATTTAAATCAACAGAGCACTGCTTTATTTTCATGTTGCGCTAATCTTTGCATCAAAATTGTATGCAAAAGGGACTACCAGACATTAGATTTTTGTTTTGCCTGTCTGTCTCTGTACATATTACTCTTCTCCTCTGAACTGCAGCGACAACATTCAGTTTTTCACAGACTGTCGCACGAATGCTGCAGGGTGTGCGCGCGGCAGCATAACAGCTCCCCCAAAAGTGAAGCCGAAACAACTCGATTGCCCCCTGGTGGTTGGCTTTTAGTTTAGGAAGCCCTTGATTTGATATGAGTTTTCGATGAGCGGAGCACATTTTAAACGTCAATATCGCAGTCGATAATGTTCATTAACTTTGCAGGAATTGCAGGATATCCAACTTGTGATAAACATTTGCTTAATTGTGCAGCCATATAGGTAAGTAGGTGTTTCTTGCAGGGAGCTGGAGACTCTATAACAGTCACAGTTAACAGTGCTATCAGAAAACCTTCATATTTATAATTTATATATGATTTAGTCTTACTGATGAGCACCTGTGGACGTTTAAATGTTTACCACCATTAGATAAATGTAAGGTCTCATGTTTGATGAGTTTAATTTGTTATGCAAAGGAAATCCCTTTCTACAGTACCTCTCTCATTGCAGGTAACAGTGTTGCTTTTGTTTCATGACCATGTCTGCTTGATGGGGCTCCGAGCTGTAACACCAACCAACTTGTTTTAAGTGCTGTTTCATGTTCTGTATTAAATCAGGAAAGTTGTGAAAAATTCAGTAAAGAGATGGGCAGAGAGACTTTGATTTCAAACTCAGTCACACAGTTCTAGCATGGATCTTTTTCGCTGTCTTGGTCTGTTCTGACCATTTTAACCATGCTGGCTGTGTTGTATGTGGTTATTCTTAAACTGGTGTTTGAGCGGCAAACCTATTTGGTCAAAAAAGTTTAGCAGCTTTTTGTAGAGGCAGCTAATCAGAAGCCTGTTTGATGCACCGCCACTGCTTTTCTTTGATTTGATTGGTTTACGGTTGGCAAAAGTGTTAAGTGGTCAGCTGGGACATAATATGCGGACAGGAAAAGACCAGCTGAGGCATCATCATCTTGGCTACGGCAGTGGGTGACCCTTGTTTATTTACTGGCAAAGACTAATTTTTCTGGCATTTGATACTTGGCAGGTGTTAATATCAGACTCTTTTAGTATGGGAGGCAGGACATCAGTATGTGATTGACTGCTTGTGGGTGATGTCGAAATGATCCACATGCTCAGATGCAGCCAAATGTTTCCATGCCAGCAAGCGAGGGAGGGTTATGTCCGTGGCAAACATTGTTCAACATTTCGTTGTTCAACATAGGATAGATAGGTTTGTGCTCCTGTTTTCTCCTCCTGCTATCAACGTGTAAGTTTGCTATCAAACACAGTTTCTCAGCTCTGTAACCTTGATGGAGGCACACTTATGCCAGTTTTTATTTTCATTAGGGCTTTAATCCAATTACTGTGCGGTATGCTGTGATCTCTGATGGGTCTGCATCGTCCTCCTCGATTCATAGACGTCTCAAGAAGTGGCTACACACGCTGTTTCATCCTATACAACATAATGAGTACTCAAGTGCTGCTCTGCCTCTCTGCCCTGCCCCTGGCTCTGTCTGGCTGTATCTGAAATGGTGCATTCCCTCTTATTGATCGTCTTCCTGGTGGAGTCACAGGCAGGCTTATCCGGCTCGTCCCGGCTTGTCTGCCTTCTGAATGGACCCACTGAGAGAGCTGTGTGCATGTGCCAGGCTTCGGGGCTCTGTGTAGTCTCAGGCAGCTTGTGGCTGAGTGGTCATTGTGGCTCCCTCCCTCCTGCCCTCCCTGTCCCCCTTTTTTTTTTGCCCCTTTTGTTGTTACAGGCATTATTAGGAATGCATGAAATTCTGCCCTGTTAGCACAGCATTAGTGTATTATATTCTGCTAAACCTTAATAGGTTTTTCACAAGCAAGAAGGCGGCTGCTTTGTGGGTTTTTTCATGGGAGTGTGTCGTGACTAGCACTAACAGGGAAGCCACTGGAGAACTACTGTTATGAGTGTTATTTTTGCGACAGTCTGTGGTGATTCATTGTGTTCGAAGAGATGTTCCGTTTCAGTCATTGTTCATGCCACACAGACTCCCTATTCTTGTATGTAGTCATCGCACAGGATTCAAATCGCAAAAAAATAAAATAAAAGCAACAATCTTTGCACTGTGCCCAGAATTCAGCCTCCAAGAATTTTTCCATCTCACTGGATATGCATTTCTGTTTTAGACACAGTGACAGAATGCTCTCTCTCAGTGCTTGCACAGGTCATACAGCTCTACTGGAGTCCTAAGCTGGACGTAAATAAGATGGATATTTTTGGCATAATTATTATTTCACAGCAGCAGATGTCTGTTTCTTATACGTTACAAAACATTGGTGCGTTTAACATGAATAACCTGTTTATGATCAGGGTTTTGGAGTGTCCTGTTCATGTGTTCAACATGTAATCCCCCTTTTTTCGTTTATTTCGTTATATTAGAAACCCGAATATCAGACAGCGGGATACTGCTGCATGTATACACCTTAACCTGGTTATTCAGCGTTCCCGACTGTCTTCCAGGCGCGCCTTCAGCCAAGTGATGTAAACACGAACAGGGGCGGCAGCAACAGCGTCTCACCTCTGGAACGATAAAAGTAGAGGTGTGTCTTTGGCTCATGAAAGAGGCTGCATATCTTCAGCCACTGCTTCCTGTCCTACATAGTGGTAGTGACAGTAACAGTGACAGGCTGGCATCTGTGTGAAGGACGCCATAAGAGCAGTGTAGTGTAACTCCTTTTCCGGTATAGCTCAGTGTGTGTGTGTGTGTGTGTGTGTGTGTGTGTGTGTGTGTGTGTGTGTGTGTGTGTGTGTGTGTGTGTGTGTGTGTGTGTGTGTGTGTGTGTATGTGTGTGTGTGTGTGTGTGTGTGTGTGTGTGTGTGTGTGTGTATGTGTGCTGGCTGAAAGAGACGTGGATGAACAACATATGAGGTAGGGCTTCCACTAACAACTGTTTTCCATCAATTAATCTATACAGTATACTATTTTATTGATTAGTCAATTAATCCAAACACATTTTTCTCCAAAAATGAACTGTTTCATTTACGTTCATTTTCAATTTGACAAACTGTATGTCATTGTATAATGCAGCACAAAGCAACATGTAAACAAATGTTTACATATTAAAATGCAAATTGTAGGTCGAAAATTTTGGTAAAACAAACCTAACTCATTCTACCGCCACACCATAGTCTCTTCTCAAATGTAACAATTTGAATTTCTTTAAATATTTTAGTCATTTATCAGTTACTTTTTAACATCCATATAAACCACTCCTGACATTGGCATTAATTAGATCCAACACACTTTAAAAAAAAAAGAATATAAGTGACTTTTAAAGCTTTAAAGCTGTTACTCTCCTTATTAACTTCTTCCAAAACAATCCGTCAGTACTTATGTGATTCACTTCATTTGTCTCTCATCTGCTCTGCTCTCTGTGTGCGCAGTGCGATGACCACCAGCACCGTGGCTTCAGTGGTCGGTACATCAGCTGTTGGTTATAATGGACAAGCTCTGCTGCTCAGTAGGGGGCATGCACCAAGGCACAGGCGGTTGCCGCTGCGTGCCCGCTGCAGAGCAGCCGAGCTCGTCCATTGTAATCAACAGCTGATGTACCGACCATGTGTATATTTCGCAACTCACTGACTGTAAAACACGAGAGCAGAGAATATTATTGAGTGCGTGGAATTCATCAGCACCGCCATTGCAGAATGAATACAAGAGTTTGTTGAGAGTTTTGTAAAAGTGTTTTAGAAAAAGTAAAAATTGATGAGCTCATTCAAAAAATTGATTTTGACGCATTTTGGTGTCAACGTCATTGCTTTTAATCAAAGCAAATCAAATCAACCTTTATTTATATGGCGCTTTTCATACAGAAAAGTATCGAAAAGTGCCTTACAGAGATGTACAGAAAAAGAGAAACATCAAATAAAATCAGGCTATGATTTTATTTGATGTTTCTCAATCAAATAGTGATTGAAAGTTGAAAGATCCCAACCCTCCCACCCCCACAGTCATGCACAGAGACATACACAAATATGTATACGTTCATACACACATTCACACGTACACACACAGCCACGCACTCACACCTACACAAACACTAGCTGTCACTAGCTGGCCTTGGAGAAAAAACGGGCAGACTCTGGCTATGTTCTTAAGATGGTAAAAACCTATTTTCGTTATATTTTTGATGTGTGGAATAAAACTGAGCTCAGAGTCAAAAATCACACCCAGATTTTTTTACGGATTGTGATAGTTTAAAATTCTTTAACTTTGGTAAAAGTTTCTCTTTCTGGCCCTCAGGACCAATGAGTAAAATCTCTGTTTTGTCCTGGTTGAGCTGTAGGAAATTCCCTGCCATCCATGTCTTGATATCTAAAATGCAGTTAAAAAGGACATCAATAGGCCCTGTGTCATCAGGAGACACGGCAATATACAGTTGCGTATCGTCAGCATAACTATGAAAGCTGATGCTGTGCCTCCTGATGACGTCCCCAAGGGGAAGCATTTAAAGATTAAAAAGAGTTGGACCTAAAATTGACCCTTGGGGAACACCACACTTTATTTTGTGGGTTTCTGAGGAACATGTATCCATACTTACAAAGAAGTGTCGATCTGTGAGGTAAGAAATGAACCAGTTAAGAACAGTTCCAGAGAGGCCAACCAGGTTCTTCAGTCTATCTAATAAAATGTGATGGTCTACTGTATCGAAGGTGGCGGTTAGATCCAGTAGTACCAAGACTGTGAGTTCATTGTTATCCAAGTTGCACCTGATGTCGTTTAAAATCTTTAAAAGGGCATGACTAATCGTGGCAGTAGTATAAGGAATAAGAATAACTTGATTTCTGGTTATTATATTCTGGTAAGAGGCTTAGATTTTCCTTGTCCATGTAAACACATACCATGTTTATCCTGCATTGAAGCAGTTAGTGTTCACATCATTTTCGGAATTATTTAAGCCAAAATTCATCTATTTTCCAGTTATTTTCCCAGAGGCTTTATCTCTCTTTATTTGAATTTACCCTGCCAGGAGTTCCAGCACAATGTCTGTATTTTATTGTGGCCTTTTTTCAGCCCTCTAAATACTGACTCATTACAGTGGTACACAACATGGCTTGATGGAACACAGACGCTCAGCTCTCTAAATCCCTGGGCTTTTGTTGTGTGTCGCACAGCTGAGACAGATGCAGAGAGGGGCACTCACATTAAATTGCCTGAATGAGGGTGAATTTTGTTGGCTACTGAAGTGGAGTGCACCCCAGTTCACTGAGCCACAGCATCTTCAGCAAAGAGAGAAAGATGAATGTCGATCAGGTAGGCTGGAGCTCAGGCTTCAGTTTGAGTCAGGTTGCTACTAAATAGATATTATGGGTCCCTGGCAGTGTTTCCCATATACAGAATATATGTGAGAGACTCAACCGAATACATTTACCACAGACCAAAATTGTACGTCTTGTGTGTTTATGATTTATTCTTGTCAGTAGTCATTAGATATGCAGTGCCAAGTTTGGGAGAATGGTGCATTCATGTGCAACTGCATAGACTGGAAAATATCTTCCCTAATCTGAATTTAGCTTGTGAATATAATTTCATTTTGCAACAGACTCAAGTGATGCATGGAATACAGCATCCATTTAAACGATGAGGATAGTGGTTGACTTATATAGGTTTTTCAATGGCCGATGACAATACTTAGAGAGCATTGCGGCTGATAAAATACAACAATTTAATCATTATAGCAAACGAGTTGAACGTAAATGAACATTTATTTATTATTTTTATTGTCTGCATTGTGTCTTTCTAGTCTGTTTAGCTGTAGGCTATAAGCAGCATAGTTTTGGAAATGCAAATGAAAATCTTTCAAAGCATTCCATTGTAATGGTGAAGGCCCCTAAAAGGTTTCATAGTTATACTTGCTTACCTTCCCACAATCATCTTAAATGACAAATCTCCTAAATGTTTTACCCGTCAGGAGTAGGAGTGGAGGCCTGTACAATAGTTTTAAAAGCCCTGTCAGCTCGTTTAGCTGGTTGAAGGCTAGATACCGAGATACTGACATATGTATATAAAACCACCAAATTGTCACAAGGAGAGCGCTAACTTAGTTCTACAGCAGCCACACTGACAGAGCTGCCTGCAAACGTGTCTGCTGACATTTCTTCATTGACCTTAAAAGCAGAGAGCACAGGCATCTGTCTGTCACTATATCAGGATCTGAAGAATCTCCAATAGAAAACAACTAACTGTATTCCCTTAAACTATCGATAAAATTATTGTCTAGTTTTTTAATCTTTTGAACAAAAGCACAAACTAATGGTAAATTGACTTCATTTATATAACACCTTCCAACCTTACCAGACAAAGTGCTTTACAATTTGCCTCTTATTCACTGACACATTCATACACGAGCCACGATGGTGGCAGATCGGACCGCGAGGTGATGATGTAAGGGCAACTTGCTCTATCTATTACAGCCAGTTGCAAAGTTAGTGTGGTTGGATTTTTTTGTGGCCTCTGCTTTTAAGAAATGTAGATCGACATTATGTGTTATGATTAGAATAAACCCTCCACAATTTCCCAACGTCAAAGATGACATATTGAAGTTGCTTGCTATGTACGACCAGCAGTCAAAGACCCAAAGATATTAAGTGTGTCATCATGTACAACAAAGTAGTTGCAAACTAATTTTCTGTCTATTGACTAATGGATTAATCGACTAATTGTTTCAACTCAAGTCAGGACCTACAACTAATCCGAGCAATGAAATGTCGTTGTGCTGTGCGACACATACCAGTATCAGGTGGCTCTCTCGGTCCACCGAGGGACTGGAAATCTATCTGAACGGGAGGGAGGCAAGACGTCTCTGCCAGGGCTAATGAAACACGAGCATGCAGATTTATCTGGTTTCCAGGCTGCTTAACACCTGTCCTTGTTGACAATAGCAATAAAGTATGCTCAGAACCAAGACCGCACATTGAAGTGTTGCGTGTGTTACATCAACTTTGGGTGTAAATCTATCAAAATCAAGTTTTGTGCTGGTTGCTAATTTAACTGAACAGCCATTTTTTCCAGTAAACCTCTTAATTTTGCAGGGAATGAATTTTTAAACTAGGAACATTTTTTCAGTTAAAGCCTTTCTTATAATGATGCACATCAAGCTATAATACACAGCACTAAAATAATAATTTTGGCTTATTACAAAGGGATTAAAATGATGGCACAAAATATCACTTGTTTTATGATACTTCAGTATAACAGCCAAAGACCTTTCAAATGGCCACTCTTCAACAGCAGATAGGAGTCTGAATCATCTCCACTGTGGCAGCCCAGCTTCTGCTGCCTCGGCCTCTTATTCTAATGTGTGCTGCCCTATTATGTAACCTATAAATATGACCATTACGTCAGTGTTTCAAGTGATATTTTACACCCTTTTGAACATGTAACATTCTGCTGCCACAAAACCAATCATTTTACCTGCTGACTGTAATTGCAGAATACATTCATTTTTTTATATAATTAATAACATAAAGCAAAAAAGTACATATGAATTACATCAATAGCCTCCTTAAGGGCTGTAGATGCCATGGAAAGAAGATTTAGGATTAAGATTTAGGTTGTACAAGGGTAATTTGGACTGAAAGCCTTGAAATTGATATTAAGAACCACGCAGTTTCTCTGCACTAGTGGTTCCTTCTGGGCTGGCACATAACCATTTCCTTGAAACCTAATGCACAAAGATTTACTGTGAGCTTCCAGCCATCTGTTGTGCAGTTTTATTATATTTAAAAAAGTCATCCACAAATGAAATGTCCTAAGTGTCCCAAGCATGGCAGATATGGATGCCTCAGCCTGGGGCTGTAATAAGGGAAGCAACAGCTGAGCCTCAAATTAACTGTTAAAATTTGCTGTTTCAACATCACATGTTTTCATTGCATAATATCGTAGACAGGGTTGAATTCATAGCTTTTACATATATACAATACGTTGACAACTGGTGCTGGCGTCAGAGCATCATATCACCAATGGCCGAGCCACTGAAGTAATCATGGTGATCATCTGAGGTTGTGCGCTGTGTGTCACTCCTTGGAGGCTGCACTGCTGCGTCCAATCAGACAGCCATACGAGAGAGGGAGAGGGAGAGGGAGGGAGAGCGGGAGAGCAGTGATGTTGAAATATGGGGAGAGGGGGGCTGGGAAATGCGTTTCCATAGCAACTGGTAGAAGTGAGTTTAACTGTGGTTGAGAGGCATGAGCAGCAAGCAAGTAGTGTCTTGAATACAACCTCTTTGGGTATGTATTGTCCCTTTTAAGACTGTGGTATCAGTGCTGTGTTTGTTCTAAATTAAATGCTTCCGAGTTTTGTAGTAATGTGCACTTAAATCTGTTTTATCTTTCATGGAGAATCAGAATTTTTAAGGGTTGTGTGCAGGGCCTGAAATTAACTTTTTTATCCACTAACCACAGTGTTTTTTTTTACCAGCCAAATTTTTTTTTGTGCCTAAAATAAAGGTGAACGACTCAGAAAATGCACAAGAATGGTTCTTGAACTTGTACAGAATACACATTAAAGTGCTGTTGAGTAATTAACCAACTAAATCTCATTAATGACTAGAATGACTTACAACTGTGTCTGACCTGGTGTGGCAGGCGTTTAGAATAGAAAATAACAGAAATAAAAACAGCCAATCATCTCACCGATCTCATTTATTTAGTTGACACCCAGCTGCAATCCATTAGTCACTGTTTCTTTGTCACTGTAGTGTCATTAGATAGCCAGGTTCATCATTATTTTTAAATTTTAGATTAACAATAAATATTACATTTATAACAAATGACTTATAAGTTTATGTTGCTTTTCAAGATAAGACATACAGTATTTTGACCATTTGACTGAATAACATTTAGATAAACAACAACAATAACAATCATAGTCATTAACAGAAACCAAACTACATTACACTGTAATGTCAAGGTCAGACAATGATTGAAAAACCCTTTCGCAGAGCATAGACCATAGATTGAGGGCTTTGAGTTCTCAAAAGAGGAGGAGGAGCAGTCACTCCCCTCTGCTTCCTCCACTCTCCATACACACGGCAATCCCGACAGTGCATCTCCTCTGTTTTGGCGTCATACACAAGCCAGTCACGAACCTTGCCATCCCTTTCCAGTTTCCACTTTGTATTAAAAACGTCTTTTTTATTATTTTTTAAAACCGTCCTCATCCTCTTTTTGTTCTGCTGCAGCCAGCTGCCTCTCCACACCAGCAATGTGCCGCCACATTTTTAATTTTTATTCTTCTTCGGTGTGGCTTGCTTAGCAACAGTAGGCTACCTGATTGGTCAACAACAACGTGGCAGGTAGATTGACAGTTTCACCCACCAGTCACAAAAGTTACCCACATTTGGCGTGTGTGCTTATTTCATGCCCTTGTGTGTACCAAAGCACCTGAATGGCTTCTTTTTTTAAAGGACCAAGTTACACAGTACATACAGAAATAGACAATTGAATTGAATTATTTGCTTACCAGTTCAGATGCTACTAGTTAAAGGCTGTTTGACATGGGCACATTGATATTTATGAATAACCCTGTTTACAATAAGTTTTAAAATGTCTTGTGCGATTGGATCATAAGTGGACAGCGCTAAATCCAAGTTTAAACAACCACCAAGTCGTATTGCTCCTGACAAGGATATAACAGGACAAAACATCATCAATGCATGATCTGGTAGTTGTTTTGGAACATGCCAACTTCCAGTGCTCTCCAACTTCCCCATTTCGTGACAGGTTGGATGAAGTGTTGGGCATCTGTCCATCGTGCCCCATGGAAGCAGATGTGTTTGATTCTGCTGAGAGCGTTATCTCCAGCTGTACCGATACAACTTCTAACGAGTGTGCGTGGAATAACTCTGTGTGTGTGTGTGTGTGTGTGTGTGTGTGTGTGTGTGTGTGTGTGTGTGTGTGTGTGTGTGTGTGTGTGTGTGTGTGTGCGAGCAGGCACCTTGTAGTGACAAAAAGTAAATGAGATATTACCTGACTTGAATGTCAGCCCTCACCTTTATCTTTGCGGCTGAAAGAGAGAGAGCTGTGTTGTCCATAACAATGAGGTAGTGTGGCAACTTCTAACATACGTTACATTCTGCTTCAATACTTGTGCGTAGCCTCTTTGATATAATGCATTCTCCAGATTGTAACCTTGGGCAGTGTCCTCATTTAGGTTCTTAGTGGCCTTGTGTATCCGGTAAGTTCTTCCCAACCTCAACATGGCGAAACGGCTGTTACCAGGGTTGTTGGGTTGATATTTAATGATTTTCTAAGCCTAATTCTTGTTGTGTCTGGTAAATATCCTTGATGTAGGGTAGGGCACAGCCTACTGTTTATTCAACCGAATTAACTACTCTTTCTGTGCAGTGATGTTCTCTGACAGGAAGCTCTTAATGATGCAGGAGTACAAAATCCGCATTATTTTAGGTGATACCTGGAAGTTCCTCAGGCGTCAATGGTGAAACAGTTACTGAAGCATTACTGTACATTACTGAAACGAGATGAGTAGTTGAACCACTTGATACCTTTTGACCTCTACTAACACTATAGAGGTTTCTTTTTTAAAAGTGGCTTTTGTTTGTCTTGCCAATAGTTTCACACCTATCCTCACACCATCCTACTGATCTTTAGGTGGCAGTAATGTCCCTGAAACACAGCAATGCTCCAGCAAAGATACTAAACATTAATGTAAACAATACAGTATATAAAATACGTAGAGAATTTACTTTGCAAATGATTTACGAGGAAGGAAATACGTCACAATGTATTTGTTAAACCTCAAGGATACACAAAATGCCTTTTGGTGAGTAACACTGTATGTAAACATAACTTTTGTTTGTTTACAAAGAAAACTTCACTGAGCACCTTTCAGATATTGTTTAGGATTTCAGTCCAGGGGACTGTTTGTCCAAAGACAGCAGCATTTTCTGTGGTTTCCTTGCAGTGAAAATCATCCTGTGGTTTGCCAGATGAACACTTTTTAAATTGAAGAAGCAGCTATAAAAAAAATAAAAAATGGTTTGCTTTAAGGTTACTGTATAAAGGAGCCATCAGTGAGTTTAAAAGGCTTTGTCTACATTCATTTTCACACATACTTTTATATCTCTGCTGAGGCTGGGCGATATGTCAAGAGTTTCTAACAGGCCACCCCAACAAATGCTGATAGGCAATGTCTCTCTCTCTTTCTCTCTCTCTCTCTCCCTCTCTCTCTCTCTCTCCCTTTCTCTCTCTCTCTGTGTATAGTATTATATAGTATTATAGTTTTATTTTTCAGTTAGCGTACCTTTCATTTAAAGGACAGATCAGATCATTGTGTTTATTTTAGATTACAGATGGTTAAGCTAAGGTTTAACTGTGACTGTCAATGTGGCAAGTTTAAGTCGCTGTGTGTTTTACGCTAGCAGAATAGATAATGAACATAATCCCACACAGCAAGTGAAGCGACTCAGGCCTTGGGTCGAGGCTTACTACAACAACACCCAGGAGCACAGGCTGTAGCACCCGAGGTGTTGTTCTAAGATAACTACAGGGGCCAGAGGAAAGAGGCCAAACTCTGCTATATTTCTCATCTATAGGGTGTCCTTGCTCTTCATAGTTTATCAGTCACTTCCAACTTATCCATGGTAAAGCCAGTGTATACCCACGGGGGAACTTGAATCTAAGATACAACCCAAGCTAGAAAGGATGGATTCAGGCTACATGAGACTATTTAAGGATCTCCAACTGCAACCACTGATTACTGTAGCCTACGGACATCAGTATACATGATTTTCATTCATGAAATAACCTCCATCCCCCACCATCACTACACAGACAGACACAAACACACCCATACACGTGCAGGCACATGTGTATGCAGAGGTATTAAGTGGTACAATGCCTCTTGGCTGTACTGAAGCAATTATGAAGATGAACCTTTAATAGAAATAGTTTTAATTTGGAAGGATGCAGTAATTTCAGGTCCTAAACGACTCTTACACTCAAATATTATGCATTTTGCTGCATCGTGCTGTGACCTGAATTAAGCAGCAGCAAAGGAATAAACTCTGTGTCTGATTATATGCCACCACTAATGATATAGTCTTTTTACTCCATGTTGGTGTATAGTTAATGAAATGGTTCTAAGACTACAAACGCTAAGGTTCTGTTGATGACCTATAGAGACATGAATTATTGACACTGCAAGCTGTCTGCTTAAGTCACAATCAGCCAGCATCCAAATATGACATTGCCTACAGCTCCAGTAAACATTACATCACAAATGAACTGCTAATGTCAGAGCCACAGCTCCTGCATTTCAGTCAAAAGTGCCTTGTGCTTTCCTGTACATGCAGGGAAATAGAACAACAACTAGATCTATTACTGGTGTTTTCTTGGTATTTGTCACGGTTCTGTGGTAAAATTCAGGCATACCATCTTTCTCTGGTCATATTTCATCCGTCAAGTGGATCACATGGTGCGACTGTAATTAAGACTTAATTTACTGCTCAGATTTTGGGACAAACCGGCATTCTTCATCCATTTGTTGGCAGCTTATGTTTGGGGTTTCAACCATATTGTGCATCCATAAATGGCAATGTCTTGAAGGCAGAGATTATTAAATCTAATTACCCTCCTTGGGTTTTATCAGTATGTCGTTCCTTGTCATTCTTAAGAATTAAATTATTGATGTGAAACGGAATCTAAGGCTTTACTCAGAGGTAGAGCCATACCTCGACTTTTAATGTTTGTGGTTATGTTCTTGATGCCAGTTTGTCGATGGTAAATTCCTCTTGGTCTTTGTCTACGTCTGTTGTCTCTGCATCTAACTTCACATTCCTGGTTTCATTTATTATATTATAGGAGCTAGATTGAGGTTGATTGTGATGGGGTCCTGATTGAAGTAGTCTGAAGAGGCATTTTAATATGAAAAGTCAAGTTAACCTGCAGGTGGATTGCATGTTTTCCCATAACTAGGTCACTCTTATCTGCTCAAATTGTTAATTTCTCCGTGGTCCTCTCAATCAGTCTAGTGTTGTTAACAACTAGGACACTTAGCACATGTCTGGGCATGTTACACCAGTTTGTGTGCAAGTTTTATAAGCCTTAGGTTAGGTTTTCCAATTAGTGGTACTAGTACCTTCTGATGCTCCCGGGGCCATCTTCTGTCTACTAATTTTTAAGTCCTTGTTCCAGTTTTGATAAACCGTTTGCTTTGAATCCTCTTTTCCAACTCGAGGTGTGCAGTAAGTTTACAGTAGGTTGTCGGGTTTATGCTCAATCAGTAGCAGTTTGCAGAAGTAACTGCAGTTGAAATGGCTGAGTTTTCAGTGTGACAAGAAAGAACAAATGTCAGAACATACTTCACATTTAATTCTTTACCTTTTATGCAGCACTAAAATATGTTGTGAAAATTCAAAACAAGTGTATTGTTCCTTTGGTTAAAGAGGTTTTGGGATTGATTAATTCATGCTTTGTGTTACGCTGCATGTTTCCTTTTAAAAGCCGTTATGTCTAGAAAGTTTGATTGAAGTTTAGATTTTGGCCACATGGTAGTATCAAAGAAGACATAAAACAGTGATTTATGATAGAACTCTGGCTGAACAGAGATACTGACAGACCTTTGATATTGATTGACGTATGGGAATTATTTTTTTTAATAAATTTTTAAGCAGCAAGACAACATGCAAAAATCTATTTTTTCTTTGGAAAAGACTTATAGGAATGTATAGATTATCCACTTACTCGTCTACTATCTGCAGTGCATGCTCTTTTTTTCTTCTATTATGTAGAGATCTCTATTCATCCTCTCAGCCAAATTATCACTGGGGTTTTACATGCAATATTTTTTAGGACACACATTTTTTGATTGATTTTATCTATTTAACCTTTTTTTAACCAGGCCAGTCATTAAGAATACTTTCTTATTTGCAGCGGCAGCCTGGCAAAAAGCTAAGCCTCTTGAGGGAGAGGGATAAAGTTGCTACTTATAAATTTGTCCACCCCCTGCTATGAAAGAGCTTGTGCCCTGCTAACTGGACTTGAGCTGCAGAAGCTTGTTAGCCAGCTAAATAAATGAAAAGTAAGATGTTGGTTGGAGAGCAATTACCCTGTCTTGTTCATAACTATCTGCAATGAGCCACAGTTCCTCTTGATCCGAGAGGACAAATTATTGCTCTGGCTACAGAATAGTTTAATTTAGGAAACTGCCAGACTGTGCAGGTGGGTCTTGTAATATTCTCCATAATTTGGAGGAAAACGTAGAGTGAGAGACAGAGAAGAGGATTTGGGATCATGTGATGGAAATTCCTTGTGGGACTTTCATCCTTTTGAATGTCAGCTTGCTAGCAGGATATGAGAATGGTTTTGCATAGTTGGTTTTAATATAGGAATTGCAGTGCTGGGAATTTCACTGACAGGTTTTATAATATGACTCGCTGCTTTGCTTTCTGACTTCATGACATTAATTCAATGCACACAGCTGATCCAGTTAGATGAAAGTTTGTGATGCCTTAACACTTAAAAAACAAATTCTCATGGTGGCAATTTAACTGTTCTTTTTTTACCAGTTCCTCAATTAATTAGCCAACTGTGGGTGATATACTTTAAACTAAGTTGCATGTTTATTAGGTGCATCACCCAGTTAAAAACAGTCCTGAGATAAATCCAACATCAAAGCCATGAAGTTCAGTTATGTTGAAAATTATTTTAGAAAAGTGCTGATTCAACGTTATGGTAATTTTAAAGGCTGTAGTTTCTGTTGCTTTTGAGTTATATTGAACGCTGTTTTTAATATTAATTGGTAGAAATTGGTTGGTAGCTAATATTTATCACAGGGCCTCTTTATTTGACTACATTGGTTTTAGTTAGGTCTACCTAATAAACTGGCGTGTATACTACTATACTGTACTGGAGTGTATAGTATAACTTGCTAAGCTATGCTAGGGTAAACCTTTGGTGTAGGCTCTTTCTGCATGATCCTGCAACCTCTGCATTTTTGGAAAAAACATCAAAAGGAATAAGATAACACTTGAAACTCATGCATCACCTGCCCCTTCTCCCCAATTGCCACTCCACCTACCTGGCCCCCTGGAACTGCAAAATAAGGAGAACTAATGCTGCGTCTGTTGAATCTGATGGAACTTATTTCATTCAACCCTTTTTCTTCATTGGGGTTCTTATGATTAGTGTCACATTAGTATTGAAGCTGTTATTTTATTACTATTGAATCATGCTCTAATTGTTGCATGTGTTACAACTTTACGTTCTAGGTTCAGCCATGTTTTTAAATGTGCATTGCATGTTTTAAAGATCTTTTCCCAGCCTGCTTAGATAGAGCTGGGTTGGGAACCATTACTGATGTAAAGCACTTTCAGATATTGGAAATGATAATGGGCTTTACAAATATACTTCACTTGACTTGAATCATCATCATCATGCCTTCTCTGCAAATGAGGTGCTTGTTTGACTAAATGAATACCAACTGTACTTATTTCCTCAGCCCAATTAAAACTAAATCCATATCCATAAAATTACCATAACATTGCTTTAGTTAGCAGTTCATATGAAAATAATAGGACTGGGGTATTTGATGCCTGGTTTTCATGTTCCTTCCCTTTGAACATCAAATCCTGCCGACTAAATTAAACAATTTCGCTCATAAATAAAAACTTAAGACATTGGAATAACTGTCAAGCAAGCTATCAATAATAGAAGTTTGGATTAAATTGACTAGAATCAGGATAATCTGACAGCAGAGAGAATGCAAATGACAGTTATTTTCTGAGCCTGCAAAAAAAAGAAAGGTAGTTACATTTTGAAGTGCCATTTTCTACTTTCATTTCTACTGATTTCAAAAATATTTATTTCACATCTTGATATTGCGATGACGATTATTGTGCAGTTCTAATACCTAGAAGTGGTCACTCTGGTACTTTCATTTTTATGTGTTTTTGGCCCATTTAGTCACACTGTCAGACCACAGTAACTTGAATGGGAGATTTTGCCAAAAAACAGTGAAGCTTTGTTCTAATTAAGCACAGAAGTGTTTCCGGCCATACTGCTGTCGATGTCAAATACCAGAAATCTGTCTTTTTCATCTGGTCTTTGATTAAGCGCTGTCTTTCACTGAGAGACATGCTGCATTTATCTTGTTAGACAGACAGCATGATTTCTATGAATTTCCATCTGCATCTTAAATGTAATTTCTCTCAAGGTACTTTGGCAGCACATCATTGGTTCTTGCCAACTGCTGAGTGTTAACTGAATAGTTGCAGTGCTGGCTGGATGATATCTCTCTTGAAAGGACAGGAAGACTTCAGGCAAAAGAGGAACTGGAAACTGGAGCCAGAACTGGCATAGTCAAGTTCTTGATGTGCATTTGCATTGCTTTCTACAGGTTTCTTGTACCTAACTGCCTTTTCAAACAGAGTAAACCTATTGATGTGTGTGTCAGCACCTACAGGCAAGGAACATAGTAGCTGCTGTGTTTGGGCCAACTGCAGGAAATGAGTCACAGCTCAAGTTTTTTCTAATTGTTTAAACTGCTGCAGTCTTTAATTGTCTGATTATAGTTTGACATTCAATACGTGTACTAGCTGTTAACCCCTTGTACTGCACCGGCCCGCCAGCGGGCCCTGCCAACTTTTTTTTATTTTGGAAGCTGTAGCAGGCTAACAACCATAACATGTTAGCTTTAAGAAAGGGGGCTAAATAACGTTCCATAGGTAGGCTAAATTTTGGCGAGGGAAAACTGGCATAGCCATTTTCAAAGGGATTGTTTGACCTCTTACCTGAAGATTTCTGAATGAGAATGGGTTCTATGGATATCCACAAGTCTTCCCTTTATAGAAATACCTACTTTGTGATAATCCCTAACCGTTTGGGACATATTTTCTCATGCAGTACAAATGTGTTATTTCTTTCTCTATTCTCAAGGGTTCCTAAAGTCATGTAATTGCAAAATTTGGGACTGATTGGAAAGCTGAGACTCTTGTGGAGTCAAAGAACCCAACTGTATTCATGTGTGATGATGTAAGTCCTCTGGGTAGCCATTTCGTTGTAGTGAGAGCATTTTTTTTGCAACTTGAGCTCACTGCATAAAATTAGCTGTTGTGACCTCTAGGAGCCTTGTGAAACTTTACAACCACAAACTAAAAACCTAGGGCAACCAGAAGATGGATAGCTGTCCCAAGTATACTGACAAAAGGGTGTCATAACTGTATCAAACCAAAAACTGCTCAGACGAGGGAGCATGAGAATGGGTTAAATCTTAATGTACTAAGCCCCCATACACCTTAATTAATTATTTGTTTATTGGTTCTGGCATCTCCTGTTGGGTCGCTGTCTCCCCCTGAACACCCCCTTGTCCTCCACCCTCAACACTCTTAAAAAAAGCAATGTCCATGGAAGGGGTTTACTGAAATAAAATAATTGATACAAAATTAACATAATTTGTCACACAGCAACCTCCAGTTGGTGTAAAATAATCACATAGAAGGGCTGCCTTGTGGCTCAGTTAGAGCAGTTGCCCCATATCCAGAGGATATAAGACCCCCCCCCCATTTTCTGTCCATCTCCAACTGTACTGTCAAAATAAAGGCATGAAATGCCAAAGAAATTCAAGAAAAAAATAAAAATATTAATCACATGTCGAAACTCAAGGTGTGAGTTCAATACCCAGTAATAAGCGCCAAAGAAATTAAAAAAAAAAAAAATAATAATAATCACATGTCGAAACTCAAGGTGTGAGTTCAATACCCAGTAATAAGCACAGCGAAAATCTTTACATGTAGCACTGGTTGCCTGCAGGTGACTACTTCTGGCTTTAGATGGCACAAACTGATAAGCCTACATTTTGTGCTTCATTCGTCTTGTTGCCAAGTTTATGATTTTGTATTGTGTATGTTTTCTTTTAGTTTCGCTGGAAGTGCAGATCACACCAAGTCACGGGGAGATAAGTCTTGGAGAGTCTAAATTCTTCATGTGTGAAGGTAAGTTTACCAAACTGTCTTGAATGTCAAGTGCCCCGATTTTTACCTTTCGTATCTGTATTCGAACTTTCAGACTTCATTTTTTACCTCCATATTTGCATTATTCTAAAGATATAGCATGAAGTCAAGGAAAATAGCAGGATAAAGGAGTCTGTTGTGTGTTCATACACTCATTAACATAAAAGTAATATTCTTTTGCATATCAAATCAAATTAAAACAAACAATTGGTACTTTTCTTGATCTCATAGATGAGTGGTACTCATATGAAGTACAGATAATAAAAGTACTTCACATTACCAACCACTCATCCTTTCTAGCAGGATTATATTGTAAAATTAAATTGCTTTGCAAAGCCATAATTTAAACGAACTTTGTGACATCTTGATAATTTAGGGGTCCGGGATGTGTTCATGTGTCCATGTGGCTGAAATGTCCTTTCTCTCAATCTATTCAATTTTTGAACTTAGTAGATGATAACCCCTTTAATGTCCCATGTTTCCTCTTTCCATCACCATCTGTTCATGGCAACAATGTCGTCAATTGTTTGAGTCAATTAATGGATGAATTTATGCCATTTTGGTTGTTTATAAGGAGCTAAAAATGCACAAACCACAGGCTTCAGTCCGTGCAGTGAATAAAAAACCTACAATGTTAGTCTGTGGGCACTGGTGATCTTCCCTGATCTTGAATATGTTTTAGATAACTGCTTTTGCTCTTCTATGTGCTCTCAGTTGTAGGCGTTGCCAAGCTCATAGACTGGTTTGGACCAAGTGGGGACAGAATAGAACCAAATAGACCAGACATAACAGTAACCCATAACGATGAGTCATCGTCCACCCTCACACTGTATAAAGCTGGGACTGAAAATGCAGGGACATACAAGTGTGTCGCTACAAATGGAGACCAGCAAGGGGAGTCGACTGTCAAAGTGAAAATCTTCCGTGAGTAACCCCCCCTCCCCTCACACACTCACCAGATTATTGAGTGGTATGAACACAGAAAAAGAAAAAAGAAAAAAATCCTCTTTATTGAACTCATAGTATTTTATTGACTGCTCAAGGGCAACACATTACTCTTTTTCTTTTCAAGTGAGGATGGATTTTTCATCAGTTCGATAAACGGTCGGAAGACCATTAGAGGGCTGCTTAATGACCCTGTCTGTTGTGCAGTTCTTGTGAGTAATGGCTTTTATTTTCCATGAATGCCAAGCATCAGCAAATGTCCATCAGATATGAAATCATTTCCCAAATAAAACTTTCTGTGTTATTTCATTTCCCATTTTAAATTGTTATTAGAAGTGGTCACCCATGTGGATACCGCATATTAAAATCAATATACAGTCTATAAAAAAAAATTAGATTGCAGTTTAATTTTTCTGTTTGCAATTTGCATTTGTTTTGGCTCAGTTAATGTTAAGAAAATTGGAAAAATTGTGGTTATGAGAAAGACTTTAGATGTGAAGCAATTCATGGAACTGGCTTGTAGTCAGCTCACAAACTCACACTTTCACATTAAG
This sequence comes from Echiichthys vipera, assembly GCF_963691815.1. Classification (NCBI taxonomy): domain Eukaryota; kingdom Metazoa; phylum Chordata; class Actinopteri; order Perciformes; family Trachinidae; genus Echiichthys; species Echiichthys vipera. Next base: position 20,279,609 of record NC_139830.1, read on the forward strand.
CAAGCTTCTGTCATTAAGCAAGCTTCTGTCAGTAATACACAGCAAGTTCTGTCACCTATAGGAAAGTATGACTGCAGGTCATAGATTCAATGCAATGTCACCCTGTGCAGTCAAAGAAAATAAGAGCTGCTGCGACTTCTTCACTTGTGCCCCCTGCAGACAACGAGTGTTTCAGCACTTCTATTTTTGTATATCCATTGTTTTCTTTGTGTGTGTGTGTGTGTGTGTGTGTTTAAGGTTTTACATTCAAACATTTAGCCAGGAACAAACAAAATATAGCTAAAAAATGATGAGACACTGAGACACTTTTTAATAAAATCCACTCCACTTTACCTGACTTTATAGCTGGGAAATGTTGCTATAGTTGTCACTTTTGCTGAATCAAGTTTATAAGGTGATATTGTATCCCATGCCACTGAGAGCTCATCACTAACCAATTGGTGAGTTTCAGAAATGACTGTAAATTAGAAATGCTTTAATTCTAGTAACTTAAAAATAGGGAGCAAGGGAAGCTTGCTGTGATAATAACTTAGGAGTAGCACAAATCCCTGCCTGATAATGTAAGTTAGAGGGAAAGGTAAAATTGGTAAAATGGTTCATAATTTGTTTTTTTTGCATGTAGAAAAGTGCGGAGAAGCACTCTTATAATGGGACAGTATAGTACAAGGAGATTGCAGGAAATAGAAAAAAAAAAGATACAATTTTTTTGAAGATATCCCGATTTATGTTTTTCCAATACATGCTTAACAAATTCTTAGATCTGTGAACGTGAATAAGAATGAATCCATTACCAGCAGTTAACTAAGTAAAGAAGATGGAGTTTTGACAAGAATCAAACATAAATTATCAACAAGTAAAACATAATTTTGCATGTTATATTCCAGAAAAAATCACCTTCACAAACGCACCCTCACCCCAAGAGTTTAACGAAGGAGACAATGCCAACATTGTTTGTGACGTCATGAGCTCACCTCCCCCGACCGTCTTCTGGAAATATAAAGGAGCAAGAATACAGATGGAAAAAGATGGTAAGAAGTCTCTGATCAGCATGGGGATCACATTTCTGTTTCACTTGATTTGGTGTTAAGCTTTGGTTGTTTTTACTCTGCACATTCTTGATATACCTGAGTTCTTAGGATTTTGTTCAACTCTAACTACTTGTAAAACATTAACTAATACATGTGAATAGTTTGAACTATTGTTTGATATTCAGTTTGCACGATCCAGTTTGCATAATGGCTTTCATAAAATCTTTTTAAGGTCCATCATATTGTGTCAAAAGTGATAGTGATCAAAGTGATCAAAATGATAAAAAATCTGTCATTACTCAATATTTTTGTTTCTTGTTGTGTTGCTTTCACAACTAAAAATTGGCAGTCATACAGTTTAATGTATGACAAGGCTGTAGTCAATACCAACTGAATCGAGTCCAAGTCAAGTCCAAGACCAGGTCCAGTTGAGTCTGAGTCAAGACCAAGTCTGAATTCTGAGTTCTGTTCAGTACCATAATAGGCAACAGTTTCTTTCCAATGCTAATACCTTTTTTAGTGTTGAGGGTGGGGGACAGGAGATGTTCAGGGGGAGACATCATCTGGAAGCTGGAAACCAGAAGATTTATTTGTGATTTAGCTCAGCACCATGTGTTAAGATTTTCTAATCAGAAATCAGAAATAAAAAGTAATTAATTAGTTAATTAAATACATTAAAAGTTTATACGCTTTGTACATTGAGATTGAATTATATCAAAGCCCTTCTCATGATCACTTATGTTTCTCTGTTGATACCATTTCTTACACAGATTTGGTGCACAATTTAGACTTGATAAAAATGGTGAAAAATCACCCAGTCCTTGAAGAACACCATTGAAAAATCCATACTGTGATTTGTTATCAAAAGCATTTGACATTTGGAGATTTCAGCAAGAATTACGTTTGTTTTTTTCGGCGATTGGATGTTGAGCACTTCTGTTCTGGAAACTGCTCAGAGAGCCCCTATTACATAGGAAAGCCATCCATCCTCTGAATGTTCCAGGTTTCCAGTTTGTGGTTTTAAGGTTTCATGAGGCTATGATTATCCTAGAGATCACAACAGCTCATTTTTTACAGTGAGCTCAAGATTTAAAAAAAAAAGGCTCTCACTACAATGAATTGGCTACTATAGGGACTGACATCATCACACATGAATACTATTCAACTCATTGACTCCACGAGAGTCTCAGCTTTCCAATCAGGCCTAATTTAAACAATTCCAAGATAATTTAGGGCCCTTAGTATGCAAAAATTAAAAATACACCATTTTAGAATAGGAATTTGTACTGCATTTTGCCCCAAACTTTTTTCTATTACATAGATTATAATAAAATAATAAATAATTATAATAAAGAGACTCATTTTCATTCAGATATCTTGAGGTCAGAGGTCAAGAGACCCATTAAAAAATGTCCATGCAAGTTTTCCCCTCGCCTTGAACTTCGAAGTGTTATTTACCCCCCTCCACGACATGCTAGCATGGTTGGTACCAATGGATTCCTTAGATCTTTTGTAGTTTTGACACCAATATCTCAACTCTGTCTTAATAATATCTTCACTCTAGCTCTTAAACTAAAGCCTCCAAAAGACAAAAAGTCAAAGGGATCCAGAATGAGCAGCAAGGCATGAGACCCAGACAAGTACAAGACTTCAAAAAAGTACAAAGTTCAAGTACAATAGCCCTGATGTAGGACCAGAGCAATATTAACAATGTAATATGGCCGGAACATGAGTAATATCAACAAGATTTGAGGATATACTCTTAAAACCAAAGTCTGTCCTAAAACTGAATAATGTGATCAGATTTCTTGTAGCCATGATTTACATGCACTACTACAGTTCATACTACAAGACTAAATAGTCAAAATACAACCAGAGCAAGAACAACAAGCTATAATGGATATACATATTAGCGTTAGCGTCAGAGACCTGACATTGTTCATGCCTGTCTTTGTTATCATTCTCCTCCGGGGTTTTTCTTGCTCTTAGATAGGAAAAATTAATTTGATTTTGAATTAAAAAAAATACAACTGATTCTCTGTTATTCTCCTCTGACACTCCGCAATATCATAATATGTTTGGTATCGCTCACTGGAATATAATAATAACACAAGCTCATGTGTGGGATGTGCTAGTATTTTGAATTACTACATGATTAAATGTGCTCGGTTCACATTTCATCTCCAAGTGAGAGAGCTCTTGTGGGCCTTATTTCTCCTTTTCTGGAGCTGGTGGAAGGAGTGTTGGCATGCTCACAGATATGAATTTGATGAAGCGGAAATTCCTAAATAGTTGTTTTTTTATGTAACAATATCCCCCAGACATATAAAATAATACATAATATTGCATATTCCTTAGACTAATAGAGCCTGATGAAAATGCATGAATTCAAAACTAAATGTGTAATAATAATGCAGAGATATTACTCACTAAATCACCATGTTACCCTCTTGGTAGTACAACAGCAGCCTATTTATCCTCAAATACTGACTTGTACTTAATTTAAACTTTCTAAATATATAACAAGCCTGACAATGCATTTTATCTTTTGCTTCCTTTCAGTTCGCTTTAAAGTACTGAGCAACAATCACCTTCAAATCCGTGGCATAAAGAAGACAGATGAGGGCTTGTATACCTGTGAGGGACGCCTCATGGCCCGCGGCGAGATTGATCTGCGGGTCATCAAGGTCGTTGTGAACGGTTAGCAGCATTATTTCCTCTTCATTTTTGTTCCTGTGTGCATGTTTTGTGTGGCAGGTGTCCCATGATGCTTAAATAAGCTGTAGTTCCTGAGAGGCTACCAGACTCACCGTCATATGGAAACAGTTGCCCACAGCAACCGTGTATCAAAGATTTTCATGCTAATGAAGTCTGTTTCCTTCAACTTCTGAGCCTAGAAAATGAATGTGCCCAAAATAAATGCTATGAATTTGTCACAGCTTCTGTCTCTGTATTTCCCACTCTGCTCTTTATCTATGTGAATATCTATGTATGTATCTATCTACCAGTTTAATTTTCTTTCTCTCCTTTTCGTTATTTATGTGTGTCTCAGTGCTCCCGACCATCAGGGTATGGCAGTCAGAGGTGAATGCCACAGCAGATGTCGGGCAGCCTGCCATGTTGACTTGTGCTGTTGATGGCTATCCTGAACCCATGGTGACATGGACAAGGTAAAACTCTGCTACCAACTGGAGAGAAAAATGCTTTGCAGCAGCACTTTTCAGTTGCTGGTACATTGCCCTAATAATGTAAACAATGTATCGGTATTAATGTAAAATTAACCTGTAGTATAAGGTTTCTGTGTTCTGTTTTGTTGGTTGTTGCTGACAGCACTGCATGAAAAGTGTGAATTTACTCACCATCAGTAAACGATAGCCTAAATAGCTAACTCTGCATTCATTTGCATTATTATTGTTAGGGCTGTCAAACGATAAAAACATTTTATCTAATTTATTACATGCTTTGTGATTAATTAATCTAAATTAATCGTATATATTAATATTCGCTGTGAGAGGCATTTAGTTTATTTGGCAAATGAGTTAATCACCGAATAGACATAATTAGGGTTGGGCCCCAATATGAGACTCCATTTCAGCTCAGTGTGAGTCTTCTCTTTTGATCTCTAATCACACATGTAGCACGCAGCAGTCCGCTAACTTGTTGCTCTCACTACCAATTAGCTGCTCTGTTTATAAGTTATAACTGAGCAGTCTGATGTGTCCAGAGGTCTGTACAGTTATACTGTAGCAGCCTTGTGTCATTTTCAGGTGATTTAATGACGGTTAACAGTGAATGTAGTGCATAAGGCCACTGCGCTTTGGTGTGGGCACCTCCCGAGTCATGCGGCTTCTCCTAGCTGACACAGCACTGTGGAAATGGTTCAGGCGATGCCAGACTATGCTGCTTTATTCACTGGGCCAAGCAACTTTGTGTCATCTTCTTCCATCATGCTTACAAAGCTACTGTGGACAGTTTGTATTCAGTGACTTATGTAGTTAAGGGATGTCATAGAAGCAGGGCTCCAGACTAACTTGATTCACTTGGAGCACTGTGTCCCCCAACTGAAAATTTTAGGGCCGCAACCAGAAATTTTAGGGGCACACACGGTAAATCGATAATAGATGCAGAAAATACAATGTGCTGCTTCAAATTCAGTGTCACATTTTTATTGTGCTCTTTTGAAGACGATAGCACCACTGCTGTCATGACAGTACAACATTAAAAAAATATATCATACATTCAGAATAAGGGGTGTGACGAGACGATATTGAATCCACGAAAACAAGACGCGACGATATTTTAACACTTTTTTTAAATTTAAGAATTGTCTTTACAGGGGGGTTGATTTCAGCTGAGAGCTGTGGTGATGTCGCAGTGGCCCCCCGCATCTCAAAGAACAGATATGTTTTCATTTTATTAAGTGGATCGACTCACACCCAAGTTTTCTCACGCTGTATATGTGTTTAAAACATATGAACCGTATCTACATTGACTGATCAGATCAGCCTGTGTTTCACCTGCTGCTGGCTGCCTCACTCGCTGCGCTGGGCGGAGAAATAAAGTCAATGAATCAGTCAAACACTTTTGATTTCTTCCCATAGAGCCTACATGAAAACTATTTTGGTTTAGTAAATTTCTGCTGTCACTCTGCTCGGGAACTGTTACGTATGGAGGCTTCGGGTCCATCAGGTCCTGACACTGTTACTAGCTGCGGGAGCTCACATGTTGGGTGTTTGTGTTATGGTGCTGTCGGCACTATCTTCTTACACTGCTTACATATTGTTTCTGTCTTATCTGTCCCTCTGTTGCTGTTTAGCCTCTTATATACTGATATGGCAAGACATCTGGTTGCACATGCGGGACCAGATGTCAAATTCAGTCGCACACTCAAATTTTGGAGCCCTCCATAGAAGTGTTTTTTTTTCTGTGATTAATAAATTAAGTTATTTTGCACAAATCCTTGTATTTAAATCATTATATATTATCTGTTATTACATAATGATATGAATATAATGTTTTTACAGAAACAGAATATATAAGCTACACTTGCAATAGACTATTTTAGACACTGCCAGTGAAATAATAATACAATAACACATCAGGATATAAGGGATATTATACTAACTGATTTATTCATTGCAATGGGACACTTAATCACAGGGTATCAAAGGTGCATGCAAACAGTGAAACCTGAAGACTGGAGTGTCATCAATAGCCAGATTATTCTGTGTATCTCTATACAGCCATTGATAGCTTCCTGCTTTGTTAAACGGTGGAAAGCACCTGAAACTTGTTGAAAGCTGTATTAAAACCAAAAAAAAAAGTGATCATGGAAGGCTCAAGGCCAGAAAACATCCTCTCATATGACTAGCCATTTATATTCCAGCTTGACAAATTGAAAATACATGAGCATTTTTGTCAAAATTTCCTTAATTACTTAACACCAAACATCACAAGGCTTGCAGAAGAAAAACATATCGCCCCATCTCCTGCTCTGAGATTTTAACCTTTTACAAATGGCTTCCTGTGCTGCGCATGGGTGTGTGAATGTGGTTTGAATGATTCGATTGCATTAGATGATGGGCAGGTAGCCATCTGTGTGAATGTGAAAAGCAATGTAAAAGCACTTTAAGTAGTCAGAAGACTAGAAAAGCGCTATATAAGTTCAAATCCATTTACCATTACCATATTTTTTCATCGCTGCACTTGATCTTTTTGTCATTCAAGGATCTAGAAACTACTGATTTCTTTCTAAAGACCTAAGGGTCGTGATTAGTGAAACAGTTAAAATGCTTTTCAAATGGCGCAGTTCAAAAATGATGTTTGAAATTGAGTGGATAGATGGATTTGATGTTCAAACACTTATGATTTCCACAGGAATGAAGTGGTTCTCGAGGCAGGAGAAAAGTACAGCTTTAATGACGATGGCTCAGAAATTACTTTAATGGACGTTACTAAGCTGGATGAAGGAGACTACACCTGCATTGCCAAGAACAAGGCTGGAGAAAGTGAACAGGAACTCAGTCTGAGAGTGTTTGGTAAGGCAGAACGTTTTATATACATGCATACATGAACTAAAGTGCCATTATAAAATGTTCCAGGTGTCCGATCTGCTGCCCCGCCAGCTCAAACATGTAGGTCTACGGTGGGTTCTCTCCGATGTGTTTAATCATCTTGATGTACCATTCGAGCGCTTCTATTCAAACCTCGGACCTATTGATAGAAGCTAGAAAGTAGTTCTGTAGAGTGTCAAGCTACTCCCTGTAGGCGCGGGAATGCAAGCGCGAGCAGATGCAAAATTTTCACCGTATCAAACAAGGCGGCTGCATCTTTTTAAATGTCCGTAGCGGTGAACAGACGCATATAAGCAGACATCAGGATCGCCGTCAGCCTTGTGCTCGTACCTGTGTGCATGCTCGTGCCCGTACATGTGCAAACGTGCTTTACATAAGCCCACCTCTCCCAAACGGGCCGTGACTGCCAAGCATGCAGTGCCTGGGCGCGGTACGGTTGCACTCACACTGGTCAAACAAACTAGACTTTAGCCGTGAAGCTTGCTTTTGCAGGGTACGAATGGACAGTGTAAGTGCGCCCTTTCACCAACAGGGACAGGAGTTCTTGAACCTTGAATCATTTAGAATGATTTGAACCTTGGTGCCACCTAGCAAACCAGCCCATGTTTTCACCAGTTTTGCGCAGAACCATTGTAATCGAGGATGCTTCAGCAGCTGAAGGCATTGCACAGTGTAAACCACTGATTTCGTAACAGTTGAACCAGTTTGCACAAAAAAAATAAATCTGGTTCTGGTTTTGGTCGAAATGGTTTAAAATCTGGGGTGCAAACCAGAAGTAACCTGTTCCCTGTCGGTCAAAAAGCAATATGAAGGAGTTACAGTAGATGTGCTTCCAGCTCTATCCAAGTTCTTTTTTTAACTTTCTATGTGACAAATTCATGTTAAACAATATATTAATCATAGCACCGTTGTTTTTAAATACTTTAAGACGTGTCTGAAGGTGGAGTTTAAGTCATTTATCAGTTACTTTTCAAAATCCACATGAACCACTCTTCACATCAGCATGAATTAAATCCACTGCACTTATTTAAAAACAAAATACCTGAGATGGTTCGCCTATTTCTTTTTGTTTTTAACTTTTTAACTTAACTTCTGAAAACAATCAACCAATCAAACAATCTGTCAGCAACGAGCCTGTTAACCATGTGCAGCACAATGAAGCACTGCAGCTTCTGCGATTCGTACATCAGCTGTTGATTATGATTGACGTGCTCTGCTGATCTGTAGCGCGCATGCAGCAGCAGACGTCTGTGCCATTGTCCGTGTCCATGTATTTCGCCACTTGTTAAAACACGAGAGCAGAGGATATTAATGATTGTGTGAAAATTCAACAACGGTGCTCATCGCCGCTGCAGAATGATTACAAGAGTAACACTGACAGGAATGGATTGAAGTGTTGTCGAAAAAAGTAAAAAATGAGGCCTTGGCTCAAAATATCGATTATGACGACTAGCTCCCACAATATGAGTTGTATGAATGTGTTTTGCTCCCCTTGATCCTGGTAAGAGTTCTTGAATATTATGTAAGTACCTGTCAATACCAAGACTCATCAGATATTAATTTTTTCTAACATACAGCTGCACAGGGCACACTATAAAGTATGCACAATTCGCTGTTATTAGTTCATGTTTGCAATGGATGTACAGACAGATATCACTGGCTTATTTTGATGCTGAAAAGAATGTAAAATTGTGATAATTGGTCTTTTTTCTATCATTTCTAAGTGGATCTATGGATGCTTATTCCCAATAGATATCGCAGATAAGGATATCCTCGGAAGGGGCCGGTCACACTGAAATATAGCAATACATAGATTTCAAGTCTGTGTATTTGAGAATCTGTAGATTTGAGTTTTGAGTCTGAGTACAATTTTTAACTAAAATTCGCCTTGTGCAGTGTCGTTGCTTCACATCTGTCCCTCCTCGACTCCCCTTCACCTCTTCCGTACCCCACTGGTGTAGCTCTGGGCTTTATGCTGCTGAACGTCTATGTCTATTTCAGACCATACCCTGTAATTTCCTGATGGTTAAAATGCCGACTGGAACGGTGAGTTAAATTACTGAGGAGCATTGTGAATATTTAATTCCCCTTCTCCCCCTGTAACATTAATCCAGTCTGAATGTTATTTACCATGAGTTTAACACTCAAATGCCTGCTTCATCATGATTCCGTGGGCGTGTTAGATTAGTTTGATTGACAGTGCTGGCAACATGCGCGAACAACCTCACAACTGATTTAGATTTAAATTGCTAAGTAGAGAAGAGCACAGACAAATGCATCTCTCATGTGAAATAATCTATACTGTTCTATCTTTGTGTTCATGTACGACCTCAAAGTAAGAATCTGACTTAGAAAATATTTTTCATTTTAAATTGTTTGAGAATTGATAAACCTGAACACAAAAAATAGGTTCTGCATTAATATCTTTTAAAAAACATAAGGGTGTTTGAGTGCCAGCCTGGAGCTGCAGTGGCAGCAAGGTTCAAGCAGAAGCTTTTTAAAACACCTGCGAAATACTCGAAACAGCTCTGCTCACTTCACTTTGACACACATCAAAATACAGCTGACCACTCTTCTCTGCTGTCCCATGGTCCCGTCAGCTCCCAATTCTGTCCTAGAAAATGTTTCCAGCGTTTTAATGAGAAACAAAGTATCAGAAATTGCAAAACATGCAAAACACAAACATAACTGCTACCATCCATTTAAAAAAAAAAAAACTCTCTTTCTGAGAGTACAAAGGTTTGTTTGTTCAAATATTTTTTTTATAAATAAGAAAATGAGTTCACAGCTGTTTCTGTTGCTTATTAAATAATTAAGATAAAAACATTTTAATAAGTTTAATTTATTTTATTGTGCAAAAAATCACAAAATAAACATTATTCATTATATTGTATAGGCTTACATGGAAAATTGACAAATCAATTGCTTAATCCATGCATTCATTTTATGCCTAGTGGAGGGAAAAATATGAAAGCGCGGAGTAATGATCAACCTCCAACTTTAGAAGTAGCACTTTAATTTGCTTTGCTCTGCTCATGTCCAGGTTGTAGTACCCTGCTGTGCTTTTCAGGTAAGCTCGGGTGTACTTTAACGCGACAGTTCTCTCAAATGTAAACAAAAATGAAGACCGGCTCCTTTGAGATAGGTTAAACAAATTAAGTTTGGGTCCAAACAGGGTTATCACAACTTCTCTGCTCCTGGAACTGAAAGAGCTTAAATTTAGCTTTGCTGCCATAAAAATCCCCCATCACCTGTCAAGCTACTGATCCTCCTCCTCGCTTTGAACTCTTCCACAGAGATGCTTGTTTACTTATTGTACACGTGCTGCCAAAACCACCTGGCTTATCTTGTTATACTAGTGCTGTAGGGATGACTTTGTGTTTATGTTTACAGTCAAACCTAAGATCACATACATCGTGAACCAGAGCATTTCTGAAATGGAGGAGCAGGTTACTCTGACTTGCGAGGCATCAGGAGATCCAACTCCCACCATCAGCTGGAGCTCCGGTGAGGACGTCTTCAAGGAAGGAGAGCAGGTAAAATAATAAAGGCTCTGCGGATGATAGTTGAAGCACAGTATTTAAAATGTTAGGTACTCAGTTCTTGTCCTTGAGGGCCAATGTCCTGCAAGCAATTTTTCCTCCTGGAGTTAATGAACCACACCTGCTGCAAAGTAGATTGATATTATATGTTCCCCAGTTGCATACTGTACATGGATTCTTACCTCTAAGTTTTTAAGTAACTAGTATACACTGGGGAAATTAGATACTGTAAAACCAATTGGTGCATGCTCAAAAAGAAAAATGATGGTAGTGGTCTATGGTCTTTCAATACTTCTCTTCGTTGTTAACGAAGATTATTTGAGCTGAAAACATAACCTCCTTGGCAAAGTTTATTAACATTAGTTTGAATGTGCAATTTTCAAAACTAATCGCACATGCGTATTAGTCTGGGTCCTCTCAGTTCATTTTCAAAAAACGAAGGGGTTTATCAATGGTGCAAAGCAAAATGCTTCTGCACGCAAGTGGATAGACTTGGAACCAATCAGAGCCATGAAACATGACCTACAACCAATCACAGCAACGAAACAGCGGTGATTGCTTAGTGGAAAACAATGGCGGCCGGGTCACAAACTTTCTCAAATTACAAGTAAGGAGCAAACTAAAATGTGTTTCTGAAAGAAATAGAGAACACAGTAACAGAATATTGAGTCATATTTGATCAGCGCTACCTAGTTTGACAGTTTGATCTGAAACTAAACTGAATGGACCTCCAGACTGGATGGTGATGCTGTCAATCATCATCTTAAGCCTCACTCCACATGAGGGGGACAAACGAAACATGAGTCTGGTTCCAGATTAGGAAAATGGTGATCTATATATGAATTTTCAGGTTTACTGAAATCTATTAATCTCGTGCATCACCTTCTTTATGTTCAAAATGAAAAAGTAAATGTCTTGTACACTAACTTCCTTATAGTATATTTTTCTGATGAATAAGCATATGATGTGGAATTGGGACACTCTGACCAGTAACACTCAGGGCGGAACACAAACCTGCAGTACACCCGTGTCTCAAGGAGAGGAATCGAATACCTTTAACCCAAATTCAAGGGGTATGTTGATCATACACAGGTGGAGGACCTCTACAGTTCCCTCCTCAAGGTTTATGTGCTGCTGATTATTTCCCCATAAATTAGCAGCTCCTTCTAGATGACCCAGGGGATCTCATGTAATTAGCTCAGGGATACTCTGAGTGGAGTACAGTCATATTTGACTTGAGTTTTCCCAAATGTCAAGATAATCTGCATCAGAAACCCATTTATAACATTCCCAAAATAAGCATGCAATTGGAAGCACTAATTAAACTTTGTCTGCTTCTTTTTGTGCAGCATTTGCAAGAATGAGCACTTGAATGATCAAGTGTTTGTATAGCATTTTCAATCTCCATTATCATTATTCTGCTCATGCTGGGGATTGAAAAGTTTAATTTAGTGTGATTATCTTTGGATATTCTGCTGCCATCTTTTAAATGTGTTTTGAGCTAGCTTTTTTTTTTTTTTTTACCAACCATTACATCCTTTATTCTGTGTCCTTTGGTAATGTCTTCTACAATATTCCACGTCCATCAAAAACAATGAATACCTGATTGGTATTCTCGTACATCTAATACCCACATGGCCTGCTTCTTTGAGGCCTTGGTGTCTTGCTACAGTTGAGAGGTAATGAGGGAGAAAAGCTTCAGACACACAGTATACTGTACTTCATGGAGAAATTCTGGAGCCAGTCCATTACATGCACTACATTTTCTCCCTACAGGCACATCTAAACAGGATCTATCAGGTATGAAATCCACGTGGCACAGAAATGTACTAGAGTAGTGTTGGAAAGTATGCCCCCAGATTTAACGAAACCCCTCAGTGAAATCAAATTACCGCTTTTTCATTGAAAATTTCCAAGCTGTTTATTGAAAACCCCAAGGAATGATCTCATCAGAGTTCATGAAATTGATTTGACTGCTGCATGCTCCCCAAATGTAGCTTGAGAACGTCACTGATCCCATGATAGAAAGTGTGTGGTGCCTATCTCATGAGATCAGATGACGGTTATTAATGTAATAAAACAGAAATACCATTTCTGTGTCGCTGTTGCCTGATCATTTCAAACTTTACATCACAGCATGAGGTTGACCGGATTCAAGCCCAGCTCAGTCTGTCTGTCATCTCCACAGTACTGTAGATTGTCTAACATTTATGTCAATATCATTTGGAAATTGGGAGTAAAAGTGCTCCACCTAATGTCCTTTGAGTATCAAACACACCCTGCAGACAAAAATGAGAATGTGATGTTTTTTTTACCGATCATGAAGGTGGCCAGTGGAGACGTGGATGATGCTATAAGAAGAGGTTTAATGGGCGTTTTCCCAACTGTGAAAATTGGAATCCACAGTAATTGACATGATTTCAAGTAGACTGCAGCCACTGTGCCACCTGTCGAGCCTCCAGGGCTGTTTGATATTCAAAATAGGTTCTGAGTGAAGCATCCCTTTGAGTGCAAAACACGCTGTCACCATATGACGCACGTCACGACAGGCCAATTTTTTTTCTTTGTAAACACACACACCCACATTGGTGAGGCACACTGCCACACATTGGACAGACGCAGCACACAATAATAGTTTACACCTCTGCCATATTATTGGGTGTAGATGTTCCACTAAGAGCAGCATTTTTTTTATAACACACCTGCTGCTGTACCTCAATTTCCTCTTCTGTCTTCAAGTTGTCTTCTTTGGTGGTCTTGAAGCTGTTGAAATGGATGAGGAGAGACTCTCAGTGCTCTGCATCTCACCATTACATGTATTAAAAGACATTGCCTGGCAAGCTATAACGTAGCTGTGAAAACTGACTACAATGCTGAAGAAATAAATAACACAGAGGCTTTCTGTTACTAGCACAGGAACAGGCAACTACAGTGTGCATTACCTATCCATTTTCTGCACCATGACATGTACCATGAAATCACATGTGACGAACAGCTGTGTTTTGGTGGCAGTGTGTTTTGCAATTTAGTCTGCGGTATGTTTCGTGATCTGTGGCATCTCTTTACAGCTGTCGTCAAAGAAATGATTAGCAGCCTTACTGACTGTAGCGTATAGAAAGAATAGATGCAGATATCATATGTTCCTTTAAAGTATCAGTAAGGGAAAGGATGTTCATGGTGGGTCTCTAATAAATGCATGGGGAAAATGGCTGCTAATTGTTTAATTGTCTTGTTCTGTTTGTTCATCTGATATCCATCTGTCATGCTATCTGTAATCATCATAACAGCTGTATTTCATCTAGGATGATGTGGTTATTGAAACAACATTCGTTTGGGGTGGACATGTTGAATTGAAAAAATTTGCAGCTGTTCAATTTTAGAGTAAACTTTAAAGGATGTTAAGGGCAGAATTTTCTCAATATAATGATGGGAGATCTTCCTGTTGTGTCAGAAAACCAGACTGATCTGTATTGTGCCATTTTGGATGTGTGGTGGCGATGAATCCTCAGAATTAATTGCTGTTCATTTAATTTGTTAATTTGTGTTTTCACTTCTTAGTTGGTCAGCGCTTTCTTTCTTTGAATAGTCCTGTGTTTCTGGGACTTGGACTTTTTTGCTCGAAACTCTATGCTCTTAAAAAAGATTAATTCCTATGCTCATTGTTAGACTGGAAATGCAGTGGCATAAAATAAGAGATTTCTCGAGTTATGTGAAAAAAATCTCCACTAGTGTGTAATAGGTAGGTTTTACAAAAATTCAACTTCTTTCAGTGTAATAATTGGATACTGCCTAATGAGGAACAGACATTGAACATGTGGAAACTGACACTAATAATACGTTTATTTCCCTGACTGCACAGGGCACTGTGGACTGATCTGCTTTATACAGTGGATCAGTTAACATTTTACTTTTGGGAGGGACTGTTGTTTTTTTTACATTGTTCAGTACTCAGTCCAAATATAATAATTATGACAACTTTGAAAAAAAAAGCCTCAGAAACTAAATATCAGAAAGACTTTTTACATGTTGTTTCTTCCATTTTTTTGAAGCTAGAATAAAGCCTTTAGCAACCTTAAAAAGAAATATATTTAGGGTTATTTAAAGGTGCACTGTGGCGTATTTTGTAACCAAATAAAGTTTATGTTTACACTCAATGTTACTCACTAAAACACATTGTTTTTATCTTTGAGCTCTAACACACTGGAGTTATTTTTTTCTTTTTCTTTAAACGTTTGAAACCTGCGTTGTTTACATCCATGTTTACTTGCTAGCGGTCTTCCTCTTGTTCTTCTTCCCTGCATTTGTTGCAGTTTTTTTGTAAAACCATTGGCAGGAGTGTGTACTGCATCACCCAGATGCCATGGCACATTAACCCAAATAAAATGTGGACCTAAATGTAAAACCATGTTCCATAGTGCTAATAGTGGTCAAAAGCTCCACAGGGTACCTTTAACATACCATTTCTACCTTCTATAACCTTTCCAAGCTGTCAGTTACTTTATAATGGACTCTTTCACTAGAGCTACATGCAAAAGTAACAACAATAGAGAGCCATGGGTTAAGGTTTTAATTATTTTATCTTCACCTTTCATGTAAATGTATAATGCAGCAGATGGAGGAGGCAGTCTCTGTAGCTCAGGATATTGAATTTCTGTAAGAAGTTTGAACAAAAGGATCAGGATTAATGATACTGTTTCAATCATATAATAAAGCTAAACAGTCAGCCAGATATGCCATTCATTGTTGGCTTGAAATCTTGTCTGGTTTCTTTTGACTTTCCTTTTTACCGCAGTCTCAGGTTTTAAAGTTTAACACGGGAAGAAAAAAATTCATTCTGAATTACCTCCCACACAAAATGTTCAGTGTCGGCAGACGAAAGCATTGTGCAATTATTGAGTAAACGGGCTTTGCAATGTGCGGATTGAGGGAGATTACTGTATCACACAATAGAAAAGCGGCGGTACTGTACATAAAAAAAAGAAGACCGGATTAAAGGAGTAACTTCAAAAAATGTTGTTTACTCGTGGGTGCATGCCTGCGTAGTTATGTTTCAAATTCAAATTGGCACTTATCTGGGGATAGTTTTGTTTTTGTTTATGTGTCTATTAAAGTCAAGTGTTTATTTATTTATTTTAAAACTTTCATCAAGTTTTATGCTCGGTATTTGGTTGCTTCACTCCTTTGAATACATTCGCTGCGAGTCGCTCTAGATAAGTGTGTCTGTCTAATAACTGAAATGTAAATTAAGTATTTATCCGTGCTTTGTACATTATCTACATAATGAATGTCTGGCTTATTTGAATGCATATTAAACATCCTGCTTGATGCACAATGTTTTCAAGCTGCAATCATCTTGAAAAAATGTCTAACTATACAGAGGGAGGTTGTAGTGGAAAAAGGACTAATTATAAAACTTAAAAGTACATTAAAGTTTGTAGTTGATTGGTGATGATGGCACTTTATGTCCGTAGTCTTTGTGTTTCCTTAAAAGAAACAAAGTTTCAAAATACAAATGTGTTTTTAAGGCCTAACACACAAATTGTCAATTATAAATTAAGGACCTGAGAAAATAAATTCCTGTATTAAAATTAGTAATTAACGTGGTGTGGGTGCAGTTACGGCAGGGCATCTGAGACAGATAATGTTTTAAGCGTTGTGTGCCACTGCATAGAGAGCATTGTTTTCTCCAAACACAAAAGGCTACTCATTTACAACAGCACGTCTGCCAGCTCAGTTTTGGGGTGATGTAAAGGTTCCTTCACTTAGGTCAGTTTTCTGTCATGTGCTGACACAGGCTCTGAGGCTCAGCAGTTAATGACACAGGACGATGACAGTATGCATAGTCATCGGGTTCAGTCAGGCATCACCGCGTGAATGAAACACCACCAGGGTTCTGTACATTTATTTTATGTTTAGTATATTTTCTGTTAGTATGTCTCCTCTTTCACTGCATTGCCCTCTTCGAGCTGACATTACAATTCACGTCAGGACAAAGAGCGAGGATAATTGTCTTTGGAAGGGACTAACAATGGGCTGGAAAATTATTCCCAAGGGAGCCGTCAATACATTGTTCTGAGCGTTTGCTCGGAGGAGTGATTTTGTTTTGGTGTCTTCCGTTTTGCACGCTCGCATCTGCTGCTGTTCATTGTCCTTTTGTCTTAAACAAACACCTGTCACTGATATGACACCGATGCTTGTCAGCTCACTTACTGCAGGAGCGGCGCTGCAGTTGAGTGTGTGCGCGGATGAGGTGGTGATGTTCCGGACTATTAGGTTGCCTGTTTTAATTGGCTCTATCTCAGCACAGTGGTGATATGCAGCCAACTACTGTTTATAATGATGTACGGCGTACAGTATGTTTTACTGTGACAGTAGAGGACTTCCAATGCTCCTAAGAGCACAGTGAAATTACACTCTCACAAGGAGCTCTGTACACAGTTTGTCCAATAAGTACTGTAACATCTCCTCTTTTTAACTCCTTAATTTAGCTGGTTTTCATCGTAGAAGGTGAATTAGGTTTGTCAGTGATATAAAGTCATTTAATTCACACACACCATATGTTCTCTGTGGTATGTATAAGCCACTAGCATTGATTATGACAGGGTGATTTTTCCATGTGAGTTAATTAGTTTGATTCCATTTTGAATGGCCCTACAATTATTCCAGCAGATTGCTTTCGTTTATTTGACATTTTCTTGCAGCTGCACCTGATGGAATAGCTGTTCATCATTTTTCTTGTTATACTTCAACACCTTTTTGCTATGTGGGTCATCACATCTCATTGTCATGCTTAATGTTTTCTCTTCCGCGTCATGAAATCCATAGAGCATGCTTTTTAAAAAGCTTTTCGTCCTGTGGTGTTGGGCTTTTCATTGTCATTGTGATTTAACTTGACATGGCATGTTGACTAGAACAGTTTAAAATATTTGTCTGTCCAGATGTTTGCGTTGATCTGTAATGATATGAAGTCATTCTGTATTCATTAGAGTGGAAGATATGACCAACATGATATTTATCTTGATTTATGTGACTTTGTTTGCTCAGTAACTTAAAGCGTATTGCTTGTAACATATAAAATATGTAGGGTATCCAATTATTTGAAATATAACTTCATTAATAAGACATGAGAACTGAACTGTGACGCTTTAATATGAGATTTTTTCACTACATGATGATAAGGCATTTAATGATAGCATTCCACGATAACTTTGCCCTATTTATTATTTAAATTATATAGTTTTGGTGAGTAAGTGAATCTACATTCCTATAGGACATAAAGATATATTTATAAAAATCCACTGACAGAGAGACGTGCCATCATGTTTTTTTTTAAAAGAATGAAATTTAAGTTATTCAAATCACATTTTTGACTTGTTTTAGCCATGGAATACAATCCAAGCAGACAAATAACTCTTCAGACTATAGCACAAGTACCATTACCATTCAGAGCAGAACATCTGACACAGGCCATCTGGAAGAAAAGATTTATTTCCAGGTGCCGCATGGGATATAGGTAGAGCTGCAACAGAATTGCTTCTTTTAAACCCCTCACTACCCCACTATTATTTACTGTTGTTTCTTAATATAGGGCAGCCTACACAAATGGACAACAGTGTGAGAACAAATTCAGTTTTATTGGGTTTTACATTCTCATCATTGTATAAAGCTCAAAAATGGATTGTGAGTCAATAAATGCTGTATTACTTTGACCAAACAGGACGACATAACTCTGTTGTTGCAGCATAATGGTTTCACCCCTTTGCTGATAAACTAATAACCTTCTTATCTGTAAGCATTATCCTTATCATGATGCCAATAGACTTAATTCTTTGGGGGTTAGAAGCAGCCTTGTTCCAGCGAGCAGTACAGACAATAACACAACCTAAAAATACACCTTTTTTAGAAGAAAAACTCCTGTAGTCACATAATAGGCTTCTCCTGCAGGGAAATCCAAAACATACTTCCTATTGGTTCTGTAGACTTTCAGCAAGATCATACATTAAGCTCAGGGGACTGGGGACGTACAGAAAATAAACCGGGCACTTAATACTTGGATGCAGACTGCAGCGACCTAGCTTTGCCTGGATGAGGATTCCTTTCTAAGAATTGCTTTGCCTTTTGTTTGCTGTTGTGTCTCTGTCGTCTACAGGCATCATGGACTCGGCCCGAGCAACACAAGGTATTCTAAATGCATGACTTCTTTCCTACACCCATCCATCTTTCATGTCAGGGGAGTCTAATTCAATTCTGGATGGACGCAGATCAAAGTTCTTGATCAAATGAGGGTTAGGGAGAGTAGAAACCCTGAGAAAGATGCAGAAGCCAAAAAGACCAGTGAAAGCTTTCTGTATGTCTTTGTTTTACTTGTTTGGTTTCTATATAAACTTAGCATGTGAGTGTTCTACTTCAGCCATGTTTGTTTTTCTTCTTTCAGACCTTTAACCTATTTGCTACAACATAAGTCAGTACAAGACATTTGCCTGCTCAAATATGATTTCCATAATTACTTTTTGTTGATCATTTATAGATGCAAGTTCTTTTACATGCAATATGTAACGGTTGTGTCTCAAAAGCGGATTTTGTTTAGGTAAAACTAAACTACTCTGTCCTCCCACCCACATCTCCAGCTCTCACTTGTCTTTTGCCAATTCTTGATTACAACTTCAAAATGTATTTTTGACATCAGAAAATGTACATTTTTATAGTCCTAATTTGTTGGACCAAAGATGAATGAATTCATATGCAAGAGAAAATGAAAGATGTCTTTGTGAAGAAGCCCAGAGTGTCAGAGCCAGGAACTGAAGAAGGTGAAAGAGAAAGCTGCCTACTTAAGATTTGTTTCTTACTGCACTATAGAATATGTGTTTTACATTGGTGAGAAAAAACACTTTATAATTTCTAACATTAATGATGAGTGCACTGTACAAGAGGACAGTGCAGATGTTATCGTTTTGGCTTTCAAGTGAATAGAAATTTGTGCTCTCACGAAGCTTGTCGTCGATGATCAGCTCATTTCCGTGGCAGGGTCAATTAGTAGGCTTGCCATTGTTATTTATACTTTTGTACCGTTTGACAGGGAAATTAATGCATATTTTTAGACCATTTGGTTCCTTAAATAGCCTGGCTATTTTATTTTCAAAGTGCAGGGAGCACATCAAGTAAATTGGTCTTCGCCTCACTCCTTACTGCTTTCTCTGTAATAGTTTTGCAAATGGATTTTTTTTTTACATATGCTGTTTCCAACAATCTCTTAGTATTAGTATTTTTGACATGCATTCATTAATAACCTCTATTATTACAAAATGTTTAGAATGAAAAACTCTATCACACTACTCACTGCAGGAGGTGACTGAGAACATTTTTCATCAAACACATGCTGACAGAAATGACTAGGTTGTGTAAAGCTGTGATTTACACATGGTTGCAGTTACATTTGTGCATCGGAAGTAACACTTTTAGCTAGAAGGAAGTAATAATCGAAATAAATGCTTCAATTATAACATTTCTATTTGTGATCAGCTGTACAAAAAACTGTGCCTAAAAAGTATATCCTAGTAACCTAAACTTCTCAGTTTTCCAGGAAAGATAAAGATGATCCAGAACAAGCGCCACATTTCCTAAAACAAGAACAGACAGCTTAAAAACAGATTTTTTTCTACTCGGTTTTATTTTATGATCATTACTTTAGTTAACTGTTGGTCACAAATATATTTTAGCAGCATATTTGCAGCACATTTGTGATTCCAGGTGCTTTGGTTTATGTTATGTATCAGAAAATAATGATTTTCACTTTCTGATATAATGATAAGGGGTTAAGTCCACCTGCACTCAGAATTGATCAGTTTGTCTGCTGGATACCATTCTACACCGCACAGGGGCGGAGTATGAGTATGAGGCAGTATGAGGCAGTAGAAGCATGCTGAGTGTATATGTTGTGAGTGCGTAGGCCGCAGAGTGTTGATTTTACAACCCACAGAAGAGAAGGTACATTCAGGGAAAGGTGCATTTGTATGCAGGACCAGTTAAGATTTGGTGAGACATGAGTTTAACATGTCCTCAGTGTATTATCAATTTTATGGTCTGATGTTCCAGCAGTGTCTCTCTTCTCTGCTGGCTGTTGTACAGCTGTGCTGTCAGTTTGGTCTGATTTATTAGAAGGCTTTGGTCTGAAAGTCTTTATTTTCCTCCCCCCATCTGTTTTATAGAAGGTTTTCAGAGAGACATGTAAAGTGGTTTGTATCTCTATCTTAAAGACACTAAAGTCAGCAAATGATAGATGTTTAGTAAAAATGTTTCCTATAGACAACCACTCTGCATTTGAACTGAAAATCCATTGTTATAAGAAATGGATGAATCACAACATTAAACTACAATGAAGACATCATTTTCCTCTGGTAGATGGTATTTGTAATGGGCATCATATGGGGAATAAGAGGCTGTAGAGAAATTGTCCATATGTTGTTCTGGCTTTGATGACATGTTGATGCTGCGTTGTAGGAGCAAACAAAGAAGATTCAATACTGGAGCTTACTGGCTAACAGGACTTGGTGGTGGTGCATAGTGTTGCATGTGGCACAGATGCCAAAGTCAGAAGCAGTGCCACAGGGGTCGAGTGAGAATGCTTTCTGCACAGGGGTCAGAATAAAAGGGTAGTGTGTTATGTAAGTGTCTCCCTGGTCCTGCTACCCGCTATACATAATGAATGCCCCAGACATGCTTTGTCTATTGAATTTGAATACAAACTAACGAGGGCTTCTCTTACATGGCTGCCCGGACTGGGTCCTAATTCAATATGTGTAAAAGCATCCGTCCCATTGTTTTGCCTGAAGCTTGGATCAAAGCCATGAAAGCGACCAATAGAAAGGCTTAAATATTCAGTTCTGCAGCACCTTGTAAAAGGATCAATTCATAAAAACACCAAAGCTTACTGTATAAAATAGTACTGTGTAAAGCCTTGCATGTCCCAAATCCATCCAATAAACCTGAGACATGTTGAGATTGAACGTTTGCTATGCTGTCAGCAGCATTAATAAACAGTTAAAGAAGAAGCTCAGGACAACATTACTTCACTATGTCTTTACTTAAAAACAGTTGTTTGCTGCTGTATTAATGTTCTGAATTAATTACAGTTTTATTGATATCACAATATGAATTAGGACATGTCCAAATCGCATGGGGGCGCAATATTTGTTAAAGGTGAAATATGTGTCAAAATACCCTTCAGAATTAAGTATTGTGGTGCTGCAGAAATTGTACTACAAGTTATATTCTCTGGTTATATTCTCTGGACTTAAGAACATTTTTTTTGCTTGGTACAGAGTCACACTACTTTGATATATTTTTCAATGAAAATGAGAATCACGATGCAAAATGATCATTCCCTCCAATATCACAAATCATGTCTCAATTGCAAGTCAAATTGCGAGTCAAAATAATCGCAATCAGATACTCTCCTCATATGGTTCAGTTATCATGTTTTAATTAGTAATATCCGATTCAGGAGAATGTTTCCTCAAAAGAAGGAATTCAGTCTGTCTGAAACTGTATACGCTCAGTTTAGTCTCACATGACAGCAGCAACCACAACAACAAAGAGCTGTTGACCCTTTAGGTCAGGATTACGTTTGGATTTGTTAATCTGCATATCCAGTGAATGAAACCAGGTGTCTGTAGAGCAGGAAGACCATTTGAACATCTCATCTGTTGGTATTCTCCTGGTTTCACATACTATGTGATTGCATGTGCCCTCCATCACTAAACTGGGGAATGTGCTGGATGTGTGTTCAGAGAGAATCGCAACATACAACACCAAAAAAACACCATCAGTGATTTACCTAAAATGTTATTTTACTAAAAGTAAATCTGGCATGTGCAGTGCCACTAAGTTTTTTCGACATAAAAGTGCTAGTGTGGCATGTAAAGTAACGCTCTGCTGTTTAGCATCATGCATCAGCATATTTGGTAAGCCCTCCATGTGAAAAGCTCTAGATAGCTTCTTGTGCCTTCTGTCATCTATTATTGATAAGCTCCCCTGTTCCGTCAACCGTGTCCTTATGTTTCCACATCTTCACAGAGCAGACTGCCCTTTTCATTACCCTAATGTCTCTTTTGCTCTTGGAAGGCAGGCTTTCTTAAGTTTTTTAAGTTTTTTTTTCAGGTCACACATCGTTTTGCAGAAATGGGCCCTGTAGATATAAATGTGCAATATGGCAATGGAAAATAACTGATGCCAATGTTATTTTTTTTTCCTAAATCAAGCTATTTTCTGCTCCCATTTAGAGTCTGGATGGAAATGTAGTGGTGAGGAGTGATGCTCGTGTGTCCTCCCTTACTCTCAAGTATGTCAAGTATACAGACGCGGGTCAGTACCTCTGCACAGCACGCAGTGCCATTGGAGAGGATGATAAGCTTGCATATCTGGAGGTCCGCTGTAAGTATTTTCTTCTCTCTCAATATACAGTAAGTGCTCCAGCCTACTAAATAATTACAGTGTAGTAAAAGTGGCTTACACTTTTATTTGACTGAACAAAATAAGCATTTCCTGATTATATAAACAGCCCATCAAACAGAAGAAAAGTTTGTATGACATGCATTTCTTCTACTAGATGCCCCTAAAATCCACGGTGCAGTGGCTGTGTATACCTGGGAGGGAAATGCTGTTAATATCAGCTGTGAAGTCAAGGCTCATCCCAGCGATGTATCAATTGAGTGGCTGAGAGATGGACTGCAGCTCCCTAACTCAAACACCACCAACATTAAGATATTCAGAAGTCCATCAGCCAGCTATCTGCAGGTACAGTACACACACACACACACACACACACACACACACACACACACACACACACACACACACACACACACACACACACACACACACACATGTGTCAAACCACGAGTTACACTTCATAAAATAACTGTGCACCTATACATCGTCCTTCCATGTGCACACGCATACACACACATACCCCTTGTGTCATCAAGATTTCATGAGCATAGAAGCTCGGAAGTGAAGGGGGGTTTTCTTTCAGCTCCATTGTGGAAAAAAAAATCTCATGAATAATTCAGCAGCAGGAAAGCTCACAGCAACAAATAAAAATAGGCTACTCTAATGGACAAACAAAAAGGTCACCTTCAGAGTGTTTGACACACAAGTCTGTTCATCTGTTCTGGTACAATGCCCTTCATATATTTGTTTGTTGTTTTCTTCCTCCAGATAACCCCCGACTCTGAAAATGACTTTGGGAGCTATAACTGCACTGCTTCAAATGAGATGGGCACAGAGTCCAAAGAGTTCCTGCTCATTCAGGCCGGTGAGTAGTGACTCTGAATCATACTGTAGAGCTTTTGTTATTTTTGTGTGTTATTTGAAGTATCATCGATTATATGTAAGGTGTTCACTGTATGAGAATGCTTAGGACAATCCAAAGTGGAGGTACATTTCATTGTAGCACATAAATTAAATTACAAGGCTTTTCCAGGCTTCAGGCTTCAGGAACAGATTTTTCACCCATATTGAAAACCGATTAAACCACAGCATCTACCACAAGGTGAGACTGCACAGAGCAGTGTTTGTTTAGGTGTATGATAGATTTAGATGAAACATTTGCATTTCTACCCTCTGGTTGTTTGGAAACTGCAGCATCTCTGAGATTTCACTTAGTGTTAAGAGGAATAAAAAACAGAATGTATTATTGTGCTCATCGAAGGGTATAGTGTGCAACATTACATTGTAACATGAACTCGGAACTCAGAACCAGCTGATCCCAAAGACTGTATATTCACCAACACATTAGGCAAATGGATCAGAAAGCAGAGAGATAATGGCACTCTTAAACCACAATCTGAAGTAAATGAATTGAAAACACCACATTTTTCTCTTTAAACCGAACATGGGCAACCACAGTAATCACGGTGTGCCTTTTCATTTTGAAGATCAAAGTGATTCATCACAGAACTGTGCTCACAGCACAGTGCGAATTCAGAACAGCCACCAGTCCTCTGATACAATTTCACTGTTTTAAATAGTTTAAATATTGTCATTTTCTCTCAAATGGAGAGTGCACTGGTGGGTGAGCTAATATTTGGTTGTTTTGATCACCAAACTTAACTAAGAGCAATATCAGTTAGTTGTGTGCTTTACAGGTCAGATTTATTCTCCTGAAATCCAAAATTTAGGAACCTATGGCCTATGCCTTTTAAATGAGGATATTTACATACATTCAAACATTAGTTGTGCTAACTACAAGGTGTCTCATTGGTGCTCACAGTTTTCTTTCCTTTTCTTTATGCTATGTTATCATCCATTTTAGGCTGCCTTGGGATCAGCTTGTTTGTGCATCAGTTCATCATAGGAGAATCTAAATGCTTTTCCTACCTTTTCATTTTCTGAAGTAATGTCAGGAGTTTTCAGCATTCAGTGTCATTTCTTGCAAAGCTGAAGCAGATTTTAGATGCATTTTGAGCTGCAAGCTCCTAAAAATCTGTTAGCGTAATGGAACAGTGGAGTCTGACAGCGTTGGCGTGCTGCAATCTTACCGTTTTTGTTGCAATCGCACTGCATTTCCTCCCTTGACCAGAGGTGCCATCAGCTCCATCCATCAGTGAGGTGAGACCCTTCTCCACCACGGCACAGATTCAGTTTGAGGAGCCAGAATCAACCGGAGGTGTTCCTGTCCTGAGATACAGAGCGCAGTGGAGGACTCAAGACAGGGGCAGATGGGTGCACCGGGTCTATGAGGTCCAAGATGGTAAGACCACAGATCAAAACAAATATGATGGTGGGACTTTTCACATAGAACATTTATTATATAGGGTTACATAAAAGATTTAAAAAATAATGTAAACCATGGAATAAGACATTTGGAAATATTATTTTAAGATGAAATAGGCACTATTAATGATAGACCTTTTAAATGGAATTCCATTGCTAGGCAACAGCATGGGTCCTTGTTAGCTTCCTGTCAGCTGATGTCATTCATATTCACTGCAACAGTAAAATAAACTGGGAGACATTCAAAATGTTTATGTTTACAACAGTAAAATAGGCTTTATAGAAAGTAATCCTAATCCCAAAAGTAATCTATACATTATTTCTCTTTCTGTGTAAATCTGGGTTTTCGACCTTTTAGACCATTTCTAAATAGTTTAATCTGTTTAAACTTTGTTGGGATGGAACGAGAATCGAGCTAATCAGTGTTTACTCGTGATGTAATTAATTATGCATGTGTTGTTTGAACTGGAGTAGTGTGTTTGTTTCACTGCTAATCAAAATTATCAAGGTGTTCTCAACAGGGATTGTTCCGCCTCTGATATGTTGTCACAGGCTACTCTAGTGAGGCAGTGATCACAGGCCTGAGGCCAGAGACCGGCTACGAAGTGAAGGTGTCAGCCATCAACGGCAAGGGTGAAGGTGAAAGCAGCCCTGCCGAGTTCTTCAAGACGAAGCCAGTCCGTAAGTGTCAAATGTTGCATAGTTTACAGCACACTGTAGAGCTTTTATCACACATTTTTGACCCGTGTCCACAATCACATTACACAAAGTCCTCTCTTCTATGTCTGAGAGTAAGAAGTGCTTGTCCATCCCATTACTGATTTGTAAAAACTCTTTGAAGTGTAGTCAGCTGCTGGACAGCAACACACAAGTCGCCACTGTGACTGTTTGGACAGTGTCACAAAAGCTTCCAACAGTGTCTTTTCAGCCAACGTTTGTCCTCTTCCAAGTTTTTTTCTTTTTTTTTCAGGATTACAATGACAGCAGGAAGTAACTCACTGACTTCCTTGTTTTCTTTCTTTAGTAATTTCATAAAGTGACCTCAAAATCTAAAGGTTCAGGAAACATTTTTGTCATTTAGTCCAGCTAATTTAACACCATCTTGCTGTTTCACACTTTATATTGCACTCTGATTTCCCCACACAGGTCACACTTGGATCCAGCCCCACAATCATTTCAAATCCACAATCTTATAGTATTTTATTAGGCCCATTCTGTGCTCGCAAACCGTGAATTAGAATATGATACAGAAAGTTATTCATTATTCCTTTCAGTAGCAGCCTTGTAGTGAATCCTGAGCCCATTATTTAGTTTTTAGCCCCCTCTGTTGGTTGGAGAGGCATGACATAATTCAATGTTGTCTATGCGATGATCATCTCCTCATATGTTCATTTTTCTCATTTTAATAATCTATTATTTATCCATTTGCTCATCTGTCTGTTGTATCCATCAGGCCATACTTACAAAAGTAAGTGTTTCATTTAATTTTGCTCAGCTCTTAGTTTCATTTTCACTGACTTTGTGTATTAGGTGGTTTGAAATGCTGTTCATAAATATCAAATCTCTGTTATTAATGTAACCTCACTAACATCAAGATAGACATTTTTATAATTCATATCATTTTATTAGTATACTTTTAGAGCATTATCTTGTTTTGACTTCACTGCATTATTTATTGACTTTATGGTTGATGTTTCAATAATTGCTAATACGGGGCTAACACAGCCGGCCAGATCCATTATGTTGTGTTTTTTAATAGTTATTTATAACTTGGAAAAACATTGTTGGATGTCCCTTGATTTAGTAATTCAAAATGAATTAGAAAAACTGCAGTCAATACGATGGACTATTTTCCTTGAAATAGAAATTTGAAAAACATGTTTCTACGGCTTTCAAAGCTATGTCTGAAAACATCCTTTTGGTTTCATGTGTGCCACCTCTGAATGTGGTATCCATTAAATAAAATGTTTTTCTTCCTCATGCTTCTCTGCTGCAATCTGACAGAAATGAGTCTTGCTAAACTCTCCAGTGAAGTGTTATTATTGAGATTCAGGCAGTCATTTGTGCAGACAACTGATTCTGATTGCCTGATATCTTCTCTTTTATGTCCCTAGATGGCATTTTTCATTTTTCCCCTGGAGAGACAGGTTTGTTCTGTAGAGAGGACAATAGATGATTAGTTTACAGGATAACCCGCTCACCCCTACTGATTAGTTGCATTTATAATAACATTAGAGCATAGCAAAATGTGTATATTCTTCTAGCAACTGTAACCTTGTATGGCCTGATTATAAATGCAAACTCCTCTGTGTCTGTTACCTGTAGATTTTATCTTCCCCACATTATTTGAGTGGACAACTGAGTTATCCAAATATGAATATTAATATAATTTTGATTTGCAGCTTGTGAATTTAATTGGTGAAGTGACAATATTATAAATTAAGAGCAAATATTTGGCTCCATATCTTGGTGTAACGTGGGAATGTTTCCATTTGGATTGGGCCTTTCATCAATGATTAATAAGTCAAATTGTAAAAGTCTCCTAAGTCAAGTCTGTTACATGTCTATTGCACTTTTTACATTGAGAACCCAAACAGGAATTTCTGTGCTCAGTTGTGTTTATTTGTAAGAAAAGCTTTGTTGTGATCCCACGTCTTAATGTTTTTTTTTGTCTTCAGGTCATTTACATGTATTATGTCCTGTACCTGTGTTCTGTCTTTAATGTCCTTTCTCTTTTAACCACTCACGTTTCATTTCATGTGACTGTGACTGTTATTTGGCTTGCATGGTTCTGATGATCCCCTCCACTCTGCAGAAGGTAAACTCACTGTTGCAGATTTTTTTTGAAAGAAGATATCTTTACATGAAGAAACCCACAGTTAAACAACACATTACTTGCTTCTATGCAATCATGTAATACACGTCTATATCCATCCCATTAATCAGTCGTGTAGACATTTGCCTCAGCAGAATAAATGAGAGAGAGCCGGAGTGATATTCATGGTAATATATAACAGTCAAGAGTGTTTAGTATCAGCATCACTTGGATGTATTGATAGCCCAACCTTAAGGGATGTTACTGCTCCTATTTTAGAATGTGTCCCTATAAATCAAGTGTGTAATAAACACAGTTTCCTCTAATCACAAGAGAATCATCGTCAATGTGCCTGCAAAAAACTGCTCCTACCAGCAGTTTACTCTGGTTCTCAATCAAGAGTTTGTCGTATTCATGCTGAGAGCAATAGCTACCCTGTGCGGTGTACTCTCCATATTGTTAATCATGTTTAACCTTAGCTTGCATTAAATCTACTATCTTGCCGATTTAACCAAGTTTTGAAGTAAACAATGTTATGAGTGATGAGTATGAACACTAACCATTATACACCCCTTTCCTGTTGTCTCTAAGTGACTATAGTTTATTTATGCAGCACTTTCTACACCAAGGTTACAAGGTTCTTTACAGTTACAAAAAAAACAACAGAGAAGACAACCAAAGATTGCTAAAGCATAAGAACAAATAAGACATAAAAGTGTGTACTAGCTTACAACAAAATTACATTTGGTAACTTCCAGTGACCAGCAGCAATATAGAACAAGATAAGAAGATAGAAACAGCATAATAACTAATAGAATGGTATTGCACAACAAGTTATGTGTGTACAATAAATTGTCGAAATCAGGACAAGGAAGTATCAAATGCTTTTAAGACTAAATAGGTATGGAAACACTCAAAGTATGCTGATCTGAGCCAAAGGGAGCCACTTTGTGAAACACTTTGCAAGTAATTGGAATAATTTTGATTTCAGCACTGGTTTCCTCCGGTATTTAGGAATAATGCAGCATAAATAGAAACTAATGGTGGACGTGCTACAGCTTCTTGGCTAAACAAGAATAAGGTGCATTACAATAGTCAAGATGCGAGGAGACCAAACAGTAAATGATGTCTCCAAGCTGTTGGAAAGAGGAGTTTGCTTACTTTGCAGCGTTTCTTAATTAAAATATAACAGGACCGAATACCTGAATAAAGATGTTTCTCAGTTTTCACATGAGAAGTTTAAAAATAACCTCTAAGTTTATGGATACTATGGAAGCCCTGAAAGGCAAGGTGAAAAAAATTGTATCTCCTATGTAGGAAATAGTAACTCGTACGTACAAGATAATCTTTGAGGCTTAATTAGGCTGTTTTGAGGGCAAAAAAAGCCAACCTTAATGAAGTGCCTGACACACAATACAAAGGGAAGTCAAAGTTCAGCTAAATGCACCATATTTTCAATATCAAAAGCAGACAGCTGTAGTTTTCCGGTGATTTAAAAAGATAAACAGGAGATCCATGTATGTCTGCGCGCATGATATTACACACAGAGCTGGGAACTGGCTTTGAGGCCTCACTTCCCTACCCGCGATAATTGTTAAGGTTTAGTTTCACTGCAGATAGATAGATAGATATACTTTATTGATCCCAAGCTGGGAAATTACACACAGTGTGAGTGTGATTGTGTGTGTGTGTGTGTGTGTGTGTGTGTGTGTGTGTGTGTATGTGTGTGTGTGTGTGTGTGTGTGTGTGTGCGTTTGTGTGTGTTTGTGTGTTTGCGCGCGCGTGTGTGCGTGTAGTGCGGACATCGTCCATGATGTGTGATCAGTAAACTGTATATGCGATCACACATCATGAAGGCATATCCGCGCCACACACAAAGACATCTGACTTGACAACTAATGTTACAGTATTGCCTATAAGTGCAATTTAACCTTAACAATTAAGTGAGCTGCTCACAGCCATTTCCCAGCTCAATGCATAATTTTATGTTCGCAGACATACCAGTCGAAAGTGAATGCAAAACGTGTGTCCAAACTTTCGACTGGTTCTGTAGATCTTGTGTTACTCTTCCTAAATCACCTGAAAACAATGGCAGTCTGCTACAGTTAAAAAACAAAGACCTAATGTGAAACAGCCATGCTCAGCACGGCATTCTCGCCCCCAAAACAGCCTAATTAAGCCTCAAAGTTTATCTCATAAACTTTGGTTTTGGTCAACAATGCCCTGATTATTTTTTATTTCACCTTGCTTTTTCAGGGATTCCGTAGGAAACTAACTTTTAATTAATTTAACTGCAGATAACTAGGAGACATCCAGGATCTCATTCAAACAAGAGTAGCGAAATATTAAAACAAGAAAGCGTCCCAGGTCTCACTGATACGTAAAGATGGACATCATCAATGTAGCAATGATAAGAGACAAACACTAACAACAATAACGATAGTGTGTCCTAAAGGGAGAATAAGAGCGGTCCCAGGATGGGATGGCCCTGAGGAACTCCACAGCCCAAAGAAGCACAGTCACTTTGTCTGTGATGGATAAGATGAACTAGCAATTAGATAAATGAATCAGTTGTCATCTGATACATTTCTATTTGACTTAATTGCTGTGGTTACATGTTAAGCAAAAACATCTTTACAGGTAAAACCCATTTATTATAATCAGACATGCAAATGTTACATAAGCATTTCATTAATAACCCTTTCTCCTGAAGCCTTGTATGACACTGGCTGAATGTCAGTCAGCAACTGGGACTGAATCAGATAAGCATGAGGCTGTGTGTCATTTGGTAATTAGTCTGATTTGAGACATAACCATCCTGAGGCGAGCAATGAAGGAAGGGCAAGTGATTTAAAAGGACAACAACAAAGGGGCCAGTTTCAACATTTTGACTTTCATTTCTAATCAAGGTTTTCGTTTTCTTTGCTCCACACTTTCAAAGGTACTGGTGGATTGACAGAATCTTCTCCGGATAAAATAACCCCGAAGTTCTCTAAACCTTTAAGTAACCTCTATCTTGCTACTGTGTGCCTGTAGGGAATCCCGATCCTCCTAAAGTCGAAGGGGCACTTCAACCCAAAGGCAACTCCCTTAAAGTCAGCTGGATCAAGCAGGACGACGGTGGCTTGCCCATATTTCATTATCTTGTTCGCTATAAACCAGTAAGTATGACGATTACACCTAAGATCAGTCTGTCTACTGAAGCAACTACTCTGATAATCAAATTATAATTTAAGCATTTTTTTTTAAATGCCAACAATTCTTTGGTTTTAGCCTCTAATATATGAATATTTGCTTTTCGTTAGTCTTTTATGATAGTAAAATGAATATGTTTGGGTTTTCTGGGAAACTTTCACTTTTTTTTTATCGGTTGAAAAAAGAGGTTGAGATTAATGGCAGATTAATCATCAATGAAAAGCGAGACGTAAATTGCAGCCCTAATGAATTTTTATGAACCTCCATAGTTCTAATATCCTAAAGAAACATTATTTAAAAGGTACAAATTGTTCTTGCCTTGTATAAGCCTTCATTGTAATGCATGTAAAGCTGAAAGGATTAAGTTTATCATTAATCAGTTAGTGGACTGACAGAAAACGAATCTGAAACTATAACAATAATCCATTAATCAAAATAGTTTTCAAGCAAAAATGGCTAACATTTTGTTGTGAGAATGTGAGAATACAGATCATAGTAAACTGGAAAATAACAGCAATTCTGTGAATTTGGAAACGTCACAAATGTTGGACATGTCTTATATTCAGACCAAATGATTAATGAATTTGTCAAGAAGGTGAACTGTAAATTCATTGAAAACCTAAATAGTTGTAAGTTGCAGCTCTTAAATCGTACACTTTTTAGATCCAGGTGTCCGAGTGGAAACCAGAAATCCGACTGCCCAGCAGCAGCGACTACGTGGTTCTCAGCGGGCTGGAGTGGGACACTGAGTACAATGTCTGTGTGGTGGCAGAGAATCAGAAGGGCAAGTCCCAGCCAGCTACCATTTCCTTCAGGACGACCACAGAGCCAGAGGCCATCACAGGTACCCTCCCTCAGGTCCCTCACACTAAACTGGAACTAAACAACCAGAAAACTGTGGAGCCAAACTCAAAGCTCAAAACCAGGGTGTCAAGCTTCATTTTTATCTCTCTAGCTCTGAAAGGTAAATGACAACTAAATAAATCTACAGAAAAAAATATATTTCCTGGACGGCGGTGAGCCAGAAATGATTTTACGGTTGAATTTGTTCACTTTAAAGTTTTGACAGCCCTTGCTAAATGAGCTTGAGTTTGCACTCTCAGAACTGGGACAGGCTCTTTCCACAGAGGATGAAACGATTTCCTCTGAAGTATTGTAGTTTTCCTTTACCTTTGTTTACTCCTAAAATAGCAGCAAGGGTGGATAGTTTATCCCTGTGTGGAAGATGCCTTTAAACTGACCCCTGATAACCACTGATTAACTTGTACCTTTAGGTCTTAACTGCAGCTGAAGGTTTTTTACCAACCATGCAAAAAAAAACACAGCGCTTGTCAGATTTACTTTAAGTGCTAGACACAGCAGAGTGCTTTACTGAAACATCGCCACAGACCATTATGTCTTCCTCTCACTTCTTTTCTAATTCATTTTCCAATCTAAAGCATTTCCCACTGAGTCACCATCTAGTCCACACGGTGTAGTTTCCCCCTTTGTGCTGTGCTTTTGCTTTGATGGGTTTGCTGTATTTTTTCCTTCCCACGATACGAGAAATCAGTTTCTTTTTTTCACTTTTGGTTTGGACTCATTTTCACGTTCTCTCTTCCTGTTTTCCCCACCCTTCTCTTTTTTCCTCTTTGTTTCCCTTCATATCCCTCCCCCTCCTCCTCCTGCCTCTCCTTTATTCTCTTTCCCTTTCTGTCTTTTATCCCCTCTCAATGTTCCTGCTCTCTTGCCTGGTTCTGGACATTGGTGTGGTGGACCACGTGAACATTTTCGTCTCGCCCTGTGTGCATTTTGGTGTGGTTGGGGTTCTGCCGCCCCCTCCTCAGCCAATCAGGGCTGTTCATCTGTGACATGCACTTTGGCATCACTCATCTTGTCCCTCATCACTGTACACCTGCTCTCATAGTTTTCGTGGGGAATTCACTCCATAAATGTCGAGGAGAGCTCGCCTTTCTCTGGCCTGGCTGTCTCTCTGGGCGCTTTCACTCCTTAAAACAGACTTTCTTTCATGACAGACGTGTCTCTGTTATGGGTGAGAAAAGGGTGCTGTGTAGCTTCAGAACAGACCAGACAGATGTGCTGAACCAAAGGCAGTGGACATCCTCCGCCTCCCACAGATGCCCTCTGCTCATCATTAGCACTACTAGTCTACAGCACTAGACAACAGAGAGGACTGCCAGTTTACAGTCATGAACAATAGTAGAATTGAAATTAGGTTATTATTTTAATAGATAGCACTAAGAACAGAATGAAGGTTGAGTGCTGGGCCTGTCTGTTTACATAAACACTGTACTATATTCTTTAATTGCTCACACAATTGTACTATAAAGGTTTGTAATATTAATGTTTACATCAAGGCAGAAACACCTAATTGAAAACTATTGTAATAATACTATTGAAACTTTTTGACAAGCTGTATACAGAATTATCACAAGAAAACTGTTATTTTTGTGCTGTTTACTAAGACAAATGTCCAGATATTCATCGTTCATGTAATGCATATCAAGTATAATTCAAAAATACCTGTTTTTATACATTTATATTGGAGGGTGCTTTACTCAGCTGCATCTTCATTAATAATTGGTATCTAAATAGTTAAATTAATCTATAAAAAGAGGATATTTTAGAGAGTTGACTTTAAACAAAGACAAGATGCATCATAGCCTTTTTGTGGTATTTGGAGATGCCTCACTTTCATTTTGTCCATAAAATATGCTGCATTTCTGGTTAACTGTTCTTCTTTCTAATACCAAATAAATGGGTTAAATATATATTTATATTTGATGTGTTTTAAACGACAGAAGTTTGCATTTAAATTTCTCAACACACTGCAAGTTTTATATCAATAATTGAACACGCGCCAGGATGCACAGTCTACACAAACATCACACTGCATCTAAACTCATGCCAAGACAACTAGAACGTATCAGTGCTCATAGCAGGTGAGTTGTTTCTTGTTTGTGGTTACAGTAGCATAGTTGCACTTTCATTCAGTTGTTCCTGGCTGTTTCTTTAAAACTGTGTCATGCTACAGTTGTTCAGCTCTCTCCCTCTCTTGTCTCTTGTCTGGCAGATTTGGGTGATGAGGCGGCGCTCTCCATGGGAATCATGCTCTGGGCAGGGATTCTTGTTGTTGCATTTGTACTCCTGCTGCTAGCTGTGGATGTCACCTGTTACTTTGTCAACAAATGTGGGCTCATCATGTGCCTCTGTGGTAAATCAGGCACAGGGACCAAAGGGCACAACTTGGAGGAGGGCAAGGCAGCCTTCATGTGAGTACCAGTGACAACAACAACAGCCGCAATCTGTTAAGCAGGCAGCGTTACCCTAATAGACATTTAGGTTCAGTTACACTGAGGGACCCAATGTTTTTTTCACATACATACCACATATACAAACAGAAATATTACCCGACTCTGCAGTTCCCCTCTACAGAGCCTCTTAAGCATCTTTCTAATGACTGTTTTGTTTATACGGCCGGTAACTTTGCGGTTTTGTTTCAGTCTTACTGCTTACATCAGCATCGTTTCCAGTCGTAACAGGCATCTGTTTTCAGCAAACAAGCTCTGATAAACACACTGAGCGCTATATGTATATTATATACATATATTGTACTCTGTTTACACCTGGCAGTATGGTCTTTGTGCACAAATGAACATTCTGGTATATAATGGGATCAGTTTATGTATTTAAACTGATCACAAGCGTCATCAGTAGCTCTCTGGATGATAGTGGAAGGGGAGGAGAATGACTGACATCACACGCTGGATGTCAGGTCCGTGCACTGTACATCCGACAAGCCAGACTACACCTGACATTAACATGTGATCTGGCTCTCCTGATGCAAGGTGTAAATGCACACAGAATAACTTGTGAACAGAAGATAATGTTATCAGCAGCAACATTTTAATGGGATGCAATTAAATTAGCCATAACAATATGTCAGTGTTGTGTTTACAGCTTGTTGCTTTGCCTCCAAGTGGCCAAAATATGTCCATTTCAAGAATAAATAAACAAAGAAGCTTTTGAAAGACAAAATCAATTGACATTAAAAAGAAAACAAAAGCCTGTGTGATGCTCTTTGAACCATTTTATGTGATCCATCTGTGATGTTAAATGTATTCCAGGCATTTTATTTAGTTTTTTTTTTGGTCAAGTTGTTCTTTATCTTTTTGTTGTTTACATTTTGTCCACCTCATCAACTTTACTTCTTTAATCAGTGACTTCCTACGTTCTCAAGAAGGCCTTTAAGGGCTGACATCGAACATGATTAAGAATCTTAGCTCGAGGTTTTATGTTTAGGCTGATAAAGAAAGAGACAACTGCGAAAGGGCTTTCCATTAAAGAAAAACTGTTGTGCCTCTTGAGCAAAATCAGCACCCTGTGACTGCAGTACATTATGGTCTGCTCGCTCAGTATCCATCAGAAAAATACACAAATCAATAAAACATGCCCATAAATGAGATGAAGTTTTTAGAGTGGATTCCTCCTTCAGTGAAAATATCAGGGGTGCTTGGTTTAAGTGAAGCATTGAACAAATACTCTCACGTGCACATTAGGGCCGTTTTTAAATCAATTTCACTGGAAAGTTGCTTCGATTTGAACTACATACAGCCACAAGGGTTAGCCGACTGTGATATTCAGACTGTGACTGAGTTGAAAAGATAATCCACTTACAGTCTGTGTTCATATAATTACTGTCTACTACACGTGACTAAAGTACTTTTGCGCAAGCCTCAAGCAAGTCCCAAGTCATTTTTTCTCAGACAAGCCAAGTCGAGTCCTCAGCTAAAGCTGCAGTGGGTAAAAGACAAAAAAAAACACCAGAATTTGCAGCAGAGTGAGTTCTTTTCCTGCAGCTCTCCCTCTCCTCTCTGCCCTGAGTCAATAGGAAATCTCTCTGAAATGACCTGTGATTATCCAAAGTTTCCTGTTACGGGCTAGATTTTCTCAAGCTTGAAAACAGAACCAGGAGGAGGTGCAGAAGTCCAGTTTTCTCTCAGAACACTTGAATTACAATATGATGAGAGATTGTTGTGGGTTATTTTTTCCCAACATCATGAGGAATAAACTGCCCACCCTGGCTAAAAGTCAAGAAAGGACATGGTATTAGTATCTATTTAATGATGAAATGTATGTTACCCGTTTAATAAAGTATGATAATGCATTTAATTTATGTTAAGATTATTGATATTCAGTGAAATACATGTAAGCAAACAAAACACAAAAATTACTTTATAAAAGCTTATTTACTGTATCCCTTAATTTCTTCTCAATCAAAATGCCAACATTTTATTCTTATGATAGCGAACACCAGCCCTCACAGACACCAGGTAATGTTACACAGACTGTCAAACATTTTCAGTATTTTATATGTAATATCTAATATTAAATAAAGAGTCCAAATCACAATGACTCAACACCACATCTCTGCTGTCTACTGCTCTTGTATCACCCTTTCTCACTGTGGCAGACATGATAACTGTTGCTATTTTAACAAGATATTTGTCTCTCTCCTGCAGGAAAGATGAGTCCAAAGAGCCAATAGTGGAGGTCAGAACAGAGGACGAGTGCACGGCCAATCATAACGCAGCAGGACCGACAGAACCCAATGAAACCACACCTCTCACAGAGCCAGAGTGAGTAAAAGCTGGATGTACAGCACACAGCTTTTCTTTTTTTTTTTACCGCTCAAGTCTTTTTAGCTGTTGTACATTGCACTCCACTTCAAAGAATAATAAGCATCTTATTCAAGAGGACACAATTTGAACCTTTTTTTTAAAAACCAAAAACCAAAAGTTCAAGTCATTCTTGGGTGGAGTCCACTGAACTGTGTTGCTTTTCAGTTTTTAATTCCCTTTCAGAGGGATTACTGCACTTTGTGTTTCTTCTCCAGCCTTTGGAGATTTTCTGTGTCATTGTATCAAGGTTGAAGCAATACCAGTTAAAGACACGGAAAGGCTTTTTTGTCCTCTCGAGTGTGGTCAACTCACATGAAGCCATTTGACAGCCTCAGCAAGCCATCCCTCATTATCAGCAGTCTGGAAAAATGAGATGATTCAGTATGAGATGGTCACTGGTACTGTTTAACCCTTATAGGTGGTTCTGCGTGGTACTGTAGTTTTCAGCAGGACAACTGGTGCTTTTTTTAGTACATTAGTTTTCCTAGTCAGTGTACTCCATGTTGGTGTGTGTATGGGATGTATCCTTTGATGTCCACTCACAGCATGACGCCTTCGTTTTCTTTGTTGCATTTTCTCACTAGGCTTAATAGTTGCTGTTTTTAAGTTGCTTTGTCTATGTTTGTGTGAATTTCTAAAGCCAACTAATCCCTCTGCATGCTCTCGTCCGAGCCACCCTTCCTCTGTCACAGTCACCCTGGTGTCTAGTCTGTGTGTCTCTGTTCTCTCCCTGCTCTCTCAGGCTGGCGGCTAACACTGCTGCTCTGGCACTGGACACCCTCTCCTCCGTAGCCACCAACTCTGACACAGCCACTGCAACAATTGACCCCGCTCAGGACAGCCCCTCTAGCGAGACCACTACCCTCACTTGTAGCCTGTCCACCCTGCCCAACGACCCCTCACCCACCCCTGTCCTAGCCCCGGCCCCGACTCCAGAGTCGAACACGGCCCCGTCCACCCCCCTCATCTGCACCTCCGCTGTCGAAGCTAAAATGGCCCCGCTAGTAGAACAAAGAGGAAGTAACACCCCAGAAGGACAGGAGAAAATAACCACTCCTCCTTCTACCCCTACACAGACTAAAGCTCAAAAAGCTGGGACACCAATACCACCAAAACGTAGACACTCTCCTAAACTTGCTGCCCTGAACACTAAAGGTAGCCCGCCCGTATCTCCACTGGCTGCGTCTTCTCCCACTTTCGAAACCAAGAAACCTGCTCCGAGGCCACCAGTCAAAAAGATTCCCATACAGCCACACACCGTAGCCTTAGACACCGAGATGCCTGCTCAAACTGCCGCCACCGTAGCAACTGCTGCCCATCCAAAGCCAGAACTTGATCCAAATACAACTGCCCAAGACCCTAGTGGGTTTAGCTTTAATGCCTTCAACACTAACAATAAACCTGATGACCGTAACACTGACAAAGATGCTGCAACTAGCACTCCTTTAGTGATCCACGGTGCTCTTAAAGAACTGGATGCTGAAGAACCTGCTCCTCTAGTTACAGACGTCCTCTCTCCTTTACCTGTTACTCTCATCTCTTCAACTCCTGCCCCCCCCAGTGTCGAGGCGCTGGTTTCAAATGATCTCCTCACATCGCCGTCAGACACGTACGACTTGGTAACCTCTAACGTGGGGCCCAAAGGTGCGAGCTTAGAGTTAGAGCTGACAAACGGGACAGAAAGACCTTTCCAGCCGCCCGCAGACCTTATTAGCTTAGAGAGCCCGCCCTCTGCCCCCTCTCTGCCCAATGGAGAAGGAGCAGACGTCCCCCACTCAGGCCCAGTTCTGGAGGCTTCAGAGACTCTGGCCAAGACTGCTCCTCCTGTCAACGATGAGTACGGCTCCCTCTAGAGGTTTATCTATGTGTTTGTGTGAGTGTGTGCGTGTAATTTGTATGCCCATTCATTCACCACCGCATCTTGCCATTGACCACACAATATGAAATATTGTAATGGTAAACTGTGGTAATGACATTGGGTTAATTAAGGTCATGTGGATTGTGATAGACGAGTGATATGATGGTTCTGTTCTTTACGCTTGTGTGTGTACAGTTCTCCACTGTGGGCTCTCCAATTTTGCAACATTTACCACAAGAATAGTTAAGCCCCTTTCAGACATGCACCTTATTATTTTACATGTCGGACTCATGTAAATGTCACAGTGACAGTGTAACTAGCCCGATAACATTTCTGTAAAATGTCTGAATTAAAGGCTGTCAGATTAAAGATTCAACAATCTGACAGCCACCTCTGATGAACGGCTTCGGAAACCCCCTGATTTTTTCTGCGAATTAATGAAAGCTGACAACCTGACGGGCGGAGTGGAGAAAGTAAGCAGTTTGAACTTTTCTCTCTCAAGGGCTCTTTCATTTTTTACACAAATATATCCGTCACCTTTTATCTTTACAAACACCTGCATCGCTATAAATACATTCCAGCAGAGACATTCTGAAAGAGTGCACTGTTATCCACAAATTTATACGATTATCCCGTCTCGCTCCCCTCTCTGACGGCCAGCTTTTCACTCCACCTTTGAGTGTGACCCGGCCTTGACATAGCGGCTGCAGCAGCACAGTTAAATACACAGTTAAATGAAATGCACGTCTCGATCCATTTTTGTAAAATTGACAAGTGTATCAATTAATTACCCTCCCTTATATACAAAATATTAGTTTAATAGATGGATTGATTCACATGATTCTCATTTTTTCAGCATATCCATCTGGGAACTCTCGTTTGGAGATCTTTTGGGAAGGGGCGAAAATACTGGTTGTTGATTGGATAAACCATCTGTCTATCACCGACATACAGGCTTGCTAGCAGCACCAGGGTAATGCTTAGAAAGTAAACAACATGTCGGTAAAGGATATTTGCCGTTTGTGTAATGCGAATTTAGAGACACAAGGTGCCCGATCCATATTCCAACAGAAGGATCCAAGAGGAAAAAAACGTTAGCGAACGGCTTTCTCGATAGCTGCGCTCATCCCATCCGTGGAAGCTGCCATGTTGTTTGCTCTGAACAGTCACTTCTCGTTCCATCACACTTAAATCCGCCTCAAAACCAACGCTGATTGGACGGCTCCAAATTTTCTCCGTCACACGATACCAGACTGATCTGCGAATAAAATACAATGGAGCTCACAAGATTACAATGGTCTCACAAAGCTAGAGATTCGTCACCTCAATCTCTAAAAAATGGGATTTTGTGGCAAAGTAGATGTTTTAAAACTTTCTAAGAACAAAAATGATCAGGCATGTTGGACACTGGAAAATATACAGGAGAATTCTCTAATAAATGATGAAATTGAGAACATTTACTGGGCCATCCTTCTTTTCACAACGAACATTAATTAAGTCTCTTATAAGAAAATGTGTCCATCACTGATGCAGCCTGTGAACAATAGACACTCAATTCCTTCCTTCCAACTCAGCGGTGCCACTACTCCCTCTCGTGCACCAGATGGCAACATCGCACAAGCACTGTGGCCTCTTCCATAACGGTGCCGTCCTGTCTGAATTAAGCCGTAACAAACTCCTGTGTATGTCTGTATGATTGAACAGTATCATTAAACATAGATAGATAGATGAAGCCAGAAATGTCACACATGCCATATCTGAAAGGGGCTTTACTTCAATGACTGTTGTGTCTCAGAAACAAGTGTATGCCTCTGAGTGTTGCCTAAATCCTCACCAACTCTACAAAAGAAAACCGAGGCTAGACGGTGTTTTCCTGCTCAGATGAGAGGAGAGGAGCTGCAGGCAGGATCCAGATATAAGGCTGTAATGCTTTAAGATGCCCAGGGCTTATTTACTCTGCCATCATATTCTCTTTGAAGTAAAACAGACAATATTTGCTAAACACTGTGTTAGATGAGGAAGGCTAGTTGATACCAGATAAATTATACGGTTATGTCATTATCTGTTTTTGTAATTTTATCTGACTGTTGTCAAGGTGGTGAAGAAATATGTAAGAAGACCTCTCAATGCAAACAGTGTCTTCTTACATATTTGGGTGAAGGTGTCATTAAGAATAAATGGTTAAAATTGTGTTCAACTAAAGTGTCTGTTTGCTGACATGTTGTTGTTGTTTTCTACCCAGAGATGACCAGATGTTTTTATTTTGCACTTCCTCCCTTTTCTCCATTGCAGGAAGATTTTTTCTGAGGAGAAAGGGAAACCGGAGGAGGCAGACTTATCGAACGACCTGACGGAGATCACTGCAGAACACAACAGTGTCATACACACAAATACCACCGAGAGCAAAGCATGATGGGCCGGGGGGGAAATCCCAGCCCGGTCCAAAACATTTTGCAGCAGCAACGAGCGAGAAACACTGCAGGAGTTTTGATTTCCAGTGCCCTTATCTGCATATTCAACACAAACAAACACACACACACACACACACACACACACACACACACACACACACACACACACACACACACACACACACACACACACACACACACACACACACACACACACACACACACACACACACACACACACACACACACACACACACACACACACACACACACACACACACACACACACTTGTCAATTGGTTAGAGCGCACTTTGACTGTGTTTTCATTTCTGGTTTCATTCATACACCCATGGAGTTTATCATAAGAGATTTATTTTATTTTTTTATTGTTATTTTATTTAACCGGTCAGAACGATGAAGGACAATCTCTTATTACAGTGATCGCTGGGTTAATATATCAAATTAGACTCTATGTTCTGTGCTTTTAGTTTGAATGCAGTTGCGAACAAGTATTGGATTATTATGACAAAATGTTAAAAAAAAAAAAAAACTGACTATATATAGAACATATTTTTCTTAATTTCATCCTCTAATGTTCAAATGTAAAACTGTTGCATTTTTATTTTTAGCTCAGACTCTTAATTTGTGAGCTCGTCTCATTAAATAGCTTGTTCTGCATGTCTGACCTGCAAGTGGTTGTAAAATTTTGTTTACAAGGTGTACCGTTACACTCTGTAACAGGGATGTTTCATCTCTCACAGATACGCTGGCATTGATTCAACAAAGGCCTGACTTAAATGTTCGGATTATAACCATATTTGTTGTGGTTATAAATTCAGTCTATCACTGCCTTGCCACAGTGTTGGTTAAAATATTTGATTAAAAAAAACAACCTCATTGAACACAAACAGCCAGCCAAACTGCTGATTCTCAGCCAAGGGTTGAAGATCTTGAGCTAAATTTAGGCCATGTATTTGTTTTTTGGGGGCGACTACGATAGCAAGCGCTTCTTCCTCACATTAAAGCAGATCAAAGGTCTGGCTTCGTACTTTGAGCTGTGCTTTTGAAGCAAAAAGAAAATAAATAGTATGCATTTTTTTACTAT
Source organism: Echiichthys vipera (assembly GCF_963691815.1). NCBI lineage: Eukaryota > Metazoa > Chordata > Actinopteri > Perciformes > Trachinidae > Echiichthys > Echiichthys vipera. The sequence goes on from NC_139830.1 coordinate 20,322,091, forward strand.
TTAAAAACTACAAAGATTTATTTTCCATTTCCTGCCTGCAAGCTTGTGCACTGTGCCTGTGTGTCAGTAGATTGTCTTGTCATCAGTTTCTATGATAATCTGCATAGCTTTGTCGTGAGAGATTTAGCCTATTCTTTTGATTTAATATATTGTATTACTAGAAGAAAAGTATGATAAATGGACTAATGTGGTCATTATAACACGTGTAGTGTATGAAACTGTCCGTCTCTGGTCACAGCACTATATATCGCCAGCTATAGTGAAGGGAGGTGTTCTGAGCCTTGGCATGAATTCAGTCAGTACTTTATAATGTATAACTACAAGGCAGATAGACGTGCCCCTGTTTGTTTGGGTGAAATAGTTCTCATATTGATTTTAATGAGTGTTACCTTTGGGACTTGTTCTGGCATTACCACACATTGTTTTTTATTTCTCTCCCCCCAGTTGTTATTCAAGTGTTCTGTAATGTGGTCTTTGAATTTTCTTTTCTTTTTTTAAGTTTGTGTCTTTTTGTACAAAAACCACTCACTCCAGAGCGACTGTTTGACGAGTTCAGGATGAACACTGGCAGGAAGCAGGGTGGTCCCGGCTGAAACAGGAGATCAAACTGTTTAGTTTAGTTTTTTTTTAAGGAAGAAAAGCTTTAGATAATAGATATACAGAGAAGTGAACACAGATCTGAAATACAGAAAGAAGAAGAAGACGAGCTTTACTCACCTTGTTACCTGACCACCTTGCTCCCTCGTCACTGGACGCTCCTTTTTGGTTTTAATGGGTCAAACTCAGAAAATATCTGTTCTGTACAGTCTTTACAAAATAAAAAATGATTTCTGAATCTAACTTTGTCCTGGCCTATCTTCTCATTAGTTTCAGTTACCTGTTTTGAACACTAGATGGCAGTAAATCCCTTTTTGTTGGCTCTGTTGTTTTCGCCATGTCATGGACACAGGACTATTTACAGAAAGGTTACAGTGCAAACAGGTTATGTTGGGTCTGGAAAAACCCCGGGCTATTTGTTCACATAGATGAGGGAGCAAATAAACACATGTTACATAATGCATGTTTGTGCGGGAGTAAAGTTAATACTTCCAGGCTAGGATGTCTAAATACTATGCAGCAGTGAGGGCTTGATATTTTCAGCTGTGGCACCCCCCCCCTCCCCTCCCCTCGGTACCTCTAATGAGACATGAGCCCGAAACAGACGGAGCTGTGTCAACGGCCACAGCGGCCTGCACTGACCCGGCAGGGCGTCCTGTTCCACCCTCCACACTCACAGACTGTCCGCTCTTACCTAAAGTCATTTTCCCCCGCTGTCCTGGGAAATACCAACTGGTCTGATCTCTAAATCCACTCTGCATTAACCGGGTTCTGCTTCTTCTTCCAGGACACCACGCTGGTCCTGACCTGTCAGTAATTCAGATGCCCTGGACATGTCTCTGATTGCAGCCTTGATGGAGAGACGAGGAGCAGAGGGCGAGCGTTCAGAGCCGTGACGTCGCCCCGGTGACGGTGTGAAGCCAGTCAGGTCGGCAGCACGCAGCCGTGATGAAACAGGAAGTCGAGTGACGTGGCCTTCAAAGTAAAAGGGTGTACGTCGTCCGTAAAGAGAGGAGTGACGGGATTGTGGTGCAACAGGAGCTGTATTAAAACGTCACGCAATGTGTTCAAAACAAAAGCTGTAGCCATAGAAGGTCATTTCTTTTATAGTTTACTTGGAATCTGAGGTATTCTTCAAGCAGTGGAAGTATTTAGGTCATTCACACAAACAAAAGCAGGAAGGATATTACATTCTCATGCCAGAACATGTCATACATGTAAGGAACAATATAAAGAACGTGATAAAGGCACCAGTAATACACAGTTAAAAGTATGACAGTAGGAAATGTATTATTATTACTCAGGGTGTTGCACTTAAGGCCCATGGGGTCACCTTAATGTCTTACATATATACACATACGTAGATTTGGGGGTGATGCACGGGGTATGCATATAGAACCAGTCAAAAGTTTCTATACATACATGTATATACTAAGACCAAGTGGGCCTTAAGTGCAGCAATACCCTGAGTAATCGTACAAATGACAATAAAATATTTAGCCTACAACAATAAAGAAATACCACACTACACGCATTTAATATATGAATAAAAGGAATAACTTCACCCTCCGAATAAGTGTTTGTATACTCCCCCTGTGTTGCCTTGAATTCCTGAAGAGCATTTTGTTTCTCTTGCATGCCCCCACGGGGAATGAAGACTCCAAAGGCAAAAAATCCCTTGTTCACTGTGAGGGCGTGCAAGACAAACACATTTTTCTTCAGGAATTCAAGGTAACACAGGGTGAGTAGGCTATAAATAAACCATTTTTTCTGAGGTCGAGCTATTCCTTTAAGTAAAAGTACAAGTATCAATAATGGAGTAGTCCTTATGCAGAAAAAAAACTGAGTATATTTGATATGATATTATTATATTATTGGATTATTATTACTGACATAGTATCATGTCAAGAACATTTAAATGTTGAAGATGGACCAGGTGGAGCTCATTTGAACTATTTCATATATTGCACTGCAGTTTTATTTATGTAAGGAATTGTATTTTATATCAATAAAATATATGTTTTGCATGTAAAAAATGAACCTGCAAAGTAATTAGTAACTATAGCTGTTTAATAAACACAGTGGAATAAAAGTGTAAAGTACCATGAAATATTGGTCGCCAGGTTAAGCATCTCAAAATTGAGTAAATGTACTTACATTTTGCCAATGCATTCTATAGTTTAAAACTTACACATGAAGGGTGTTTGAAATGATTATTCCAGTAGTTTTAGTCTCAATACTTTGAACTCATTTTGAGTCAGCATTGAAGAAATAAAAAGAAAGAAATCCTTCAGCGTTTTACCCTCGAGGATTTGATTCCTGAAATAACATTCAGACCCTCATGTTGAGAAAATAAAACACAGAAACTGTTAACAAACACTTGAGGCTAGAGACTGAAGGGGGAGGGTTGTATTATTGTGGAGTGACATTCTTGACCTCAGTTGACCACATGGGTCAGCAGCTTAAAGCACGAGGTCAGCAGGATGCCTTAGCCTTAGTATTTCTAAAATGTTGTCTACAGTTTTCATCCAGAAACCATGTTGAAACGATTATTCAATGATAATTAAAACAATTACACATTGCAGGTTTACTTGCAACATCTCAATATTCTCCAGTCAGACATAAGATTGAGTTGTGTCACTTATTCTCCCCTCCCCCCACGTCCACAGAATTGCTTGCACACCAGAAAACCACTCCCACATTTTTGGGTTGACTTCAAAAGACAAAAAGTGTGTTCTCCAAATGTGTCTCTAAACATTTTCATTCCCTGTATTTTCTGACTAGATTTGTGAAAATCCTGACAGAAGAAATGAATTAGTCAAACTGCATTGTCTTTCATCAGTCGAACCTTGTATCCAGATGAAAATAAGGAATGCAACATATTTAGGAGGTCTGAGCTAAAAACATGACAGGAAACCTTTGTGTTGAAGCAGAAAACCTCCACCAGAAAAGAAAAGTTCCTCTAGTTCTGATATCACACATATCATGCAGCCTTTAAGATTTTCTACTCAGAGATGGTTGCTAGAAATGCTTTAAAAAAAAAAAAAAGATAAATTAAATTGCACTTATTTTAACAGATTGTTACCTGAAAATTGGTGAAATTGTAAAGAAAAGGTTTCATTTGCAAAAACAGTTAAAGATCATAGTGAATAAGCCATCACCAGTTTGACCCGTTTCATAGATCCGTCCCTGGATTGCATAAAGAAAAAAACATAATGTAGGAAAATAAACAGTTCTGGTTTTGCAAATGAACCCATTAAAGAATACAAAACGAATCTGTTGGATCCACTAATCCATTTTGTGCATGAACACCTTATATTCTACCAAAATCCCATTTTACACCAGAAGTTTTGCTTATTCCCTTGTTATTTCTAACGCTTTAAACAAGTGGAGCTACATGACATCACGGTGTAACAATAACCATTATGTGCTTACCAATTTGACTCCAAAGTCTATCATCATTTTAATTTGATAGTCTTAACATGAATTTAACGTCAATGCTCTCGAAAAAAAACAAATCACTGTATTAAATAACCCAAATTCTTAAACTTGGCAGCAATATAATTGTTTTTATCAACTCCGCATGTCATCGGTTAACTATATTTAACGGTAACGCAACATGTTGTGATCATATGTTTCAACACGTGGTGCTCGAGACGGGTTTTATTTTGAAAGTTCCGCTCGGAAGTGTTGTCTTTCCGCCGCGGGTTTGACTCTCGTGGCTCGGTGATGATTTGCATACTTGGAGCAGCACTGAGTTTGGAGCGGGTACTGTGAAATGTGTAACCATGATGTTGCGTGGGTAATGAGCGGAGGACGTTAGGAGACAGAGGTAAGAGCAACTGTGACAGCCGACACTTTTAGCGTTCCTGCCGAGCATTTCAGGTCAGTCCGCTCCGACCAACTACTTTACAGCCTCACACTCATCTGGACACTTCATATCTGAAATAATGTCAGTTGTGTGTTGTCTTGGTATAATATCGTTTTTACAGCAGACATGTGGAAATCAACCCTAAGTTTTGCCGCAGCCACATTCAGATCTTTACGAACTTAAGCCCAGACTGCTTCGACATACTGGACTATTTCTTTTCTTTTTTTGATAAATTGGATAAATTGTATTTTTCGGACAGCACGCGCTTCCCCCAAACACCGCGCGGACAGTAAATAAGGCGCGTGGACAGGGTTAATTTGTCGCAATGTGTTGGGATAATAAAGGTGGATTTGTGCGTGTGCACCTGATGCGCTCTGATGTTGCGGTTAGTTGAGGATGCAGCCTGTCAGCATCACTCGAGGCGCCGCTGAGTGGTCCGGCAGCAATCATCACACACAGTCTAATCACCAGCCCAGACCGTCGTTTAGGGGCTTTAGAGGTGGCGAGGATACACGTGCGCCCCTGTCAGCTTTGCGCTTCATTTTCACGCCTTCATCAATTTGATACTTTTATAACTTATTTAGTGATTTTTAACAGAGCTGCTTAATTGTCTTAACACGTCCAATCACGAACGTGCGCAGCCTTAATTAACTCATCAGCCCTGCGAGGCGTGTGTTAATAGCGGGCCTACCTGTTGAGGGCACGGGTGCGTGTGTGTGTGCGTGCGTGTGTGTGTGTGAGGAGCTTGATAAATTGAACCGTCACCTCTCAGTATGCAGACGTTATTACAGAGACGTGACCGCTCTCAACGAGACCTCAGACTAATCACCGCAATGGAAACTGTTGCTTTGTGCTTATCGACCTGTTGTCTGCTTTTGGTTGTTAATTAAAATAAATAAACATGTAGGCTGCATGGTGCAAGAGATCAAGTGGGGGTGGGGGTGGGTTACATTTCACTTGATTGTATTTCATTTGATATTTTTCTTATTTTATGTGTTATTGTTATTATTATATCACAAATGAAAGTGTAAAGTATAATGAACTGCTTTTTGCGTCACATTGTTAGTCAGACAGGCACTAATGGCCCTCTACCCTCCGCCACCTCACAGACCCACAAACCAGCTGAAGGCAAGTGAAGCAGGCAGGACAGCCACACCTCATGCGTGGGCTCGGCAAAGGTCCGAGTGGATACTGGTCTGACAAACATGGGTGTGCTCCAGCTCCACAATCCCACTCACCCCAGCACGCTTCTGCAGCGCGCCAATCAGATGCGCCTGACCGGCACCTTGTGTGATGTCATCATCACGGTGGACGGCCAGGAGTTCCCGGCACACCGCACCGTCCTGGCCTGCACCAGCAAAATGTTCGAGATCTTGTTCCACCGCAGCAGCTTACGCTACGCCCTGGACTTCCTGTCCCCTAAGACCTTCCAGCAGATCCTGGAGTACGCCTACACCGCCTCGCTCCAGGCCACGGCCGAGGACCTGGATGACCTGCTGTACGCCGCTGAGATCCTTGAGATAGAGTACCTGGAGGAACAGTGCCTGAAGGTGCTGGAGACCATCCAGGCAGAGGAGACCGAGGAGGTGGCGGTGAGGACTCACAGCTCCGGAGACCAGAGTGACCACAGCCGGGCCAGGCACTGGAGGCACATGTTGATGTCCAAGAAGCATTCCATACAGGATGGACCCAACCGCATCACTCCCACCGCTCTTCACCACCTGGCGCTCTACCACATGGCGGAGGGGAGCTCTCCTGGCCGAGAGCCCGAGTCGGCTCCTGAACTGAGCCCTAAGCTGGACACAGAGGTCGACATGGAGAGTTCCCAGCAGCCTCACCGCCGCAGTGCAGAGCTATCCCAGGCCTCATTCCTGGATCCTGGCAGAAGTATAAAGTCGGAGAGCATGCAGGTGGATGATGCCAACGGCTGCGAGGGCAGGTCCTCCAGCACTGGGGAGGGAAGCTGCATGTCAGACCATCCCAGAGATGAGGGCCCGGGGACGCCCCTGAGAGGCAGCGTGATCACCAGCGCCCGAGAGCTGCACACAGGCCCTGAAGACGGGGGACAATCGGTGGGGAACTCTCTCGACTGTTTCCCCGGGATCTCTGAGAAACATCTGGCCTCCATATACTCTCTTCCCTCCAACCACACAGGGGAGGGGATGCTGCCAGTGTCAGTTTCAGTGGCCCCGTCCCTGGGCGTGCCGCTGGATCCGAGAGCCTACAGCGGCCTGCTGCAGCAAGGCTTGCTGCACAGAGAGCTCCTCAGCAGGCTGGGCCAGTTTGCAGCAGGGATGAGGCACGAGGGCCAGGCTCAAGGCCAGCAGTGTTGTGGCGAGTGTGGGCTTCAGCTCCACAGCAGGCAGGCCATGGAGCAGCACAGGTAGCATGCACAAAACATCCATCAACACAGTTTTCGCACATTCCTGCAGCATATCACTATATTTTCAATATATTTTAGTATCTGAAGTAATGGAAAATGAAACAATGAGAACATTTGTATCCAGTTGGGGTACATACAATCTAATAATCACTTGTTAAATCCAAAAGAAAGAGGGCATAGTTTTAGTCTCAGTGCCATTTTTCATTACACTCACTGCTCAACATTTTTAATGACAAACGTGTGTCGCATCTAACAAAAGATGAAAGGGATGTGCAGGTGCATCATGTGTGCTTGTGCCGTATGATGAATGTGAGCTAAATAGTTGATTATGCTGTCAGGAAAAGTACTGGACGCGTGTCACTTGAATCAAACTATTTCTTAGTCGGAAGGACCCCCCCCCCCTACCCCTCCCCAATCAGGTTAAAATAGTATGAGAGTTAAAAGCTGTAAGGAGCAAAAGCAAATTGTTCATTTATTCTCAGGGACACCACTCATGTCTTAACAGTGAGACGTCTCGGGAAGTTTTGAATCCTGTGAGCGATTTGATCTAAAGAGGCCTTGTTGCCGCTGTTATTTACAAAGCCTTATTTTCTAAATTCTGTTTTATTGTTTGTGCAGAAGCGTGCCTCACACAACAGGCTGTCTCCCCGGCTATTTGATATGCATTCCTTTGCATCAGTAGAGAGGAGCCTCTCAGCAGGGACCAGGCTGGACGCTTCAGCTAGATGATGGATAACTTCTGCTTCATGACCTGCTTTGCTGTTTTCTTTATTCATTCGTCCTTTATTCACCAGCTTGTCAGTTTAGATATTGTCACCGTACACAAAAAGTTACCAACTAGCTCAATGACAACTCTCATTAACTTGATTGCAGATGTTTATAATCGTGCGTGCTTGGCAGCGTTTGACTCATCACTAATCATTAGAAACAAGACCATCTGTGAGCCAAAAGTCCTAATATGCAGTTAGCTCATGATTAGGATCACAGCCTCTTCCTGTCCGCGCCCGCAGCTGACATTTCAGCCTGGTGCTGCTCCAGAGTTTTGTTGAAACCTCCCGGTGAAGCAGAGCATCCTGTGGGATATTTAGTGATGCGCGTTGCTTACTCACGGAGACAGGCGGATGTCCGCAGGTTGAAGAAGTTGCATCGCCGCCACAGCTTAAGGATGTAATGAAGTTTCTGTAGGTCTGTAACCAGGTCACTGAGCATACACCTGCTCTGCAGATTGACATTTTGTAGTTTGTTGTAAAAGAAGTTTCTCCTGGGACAGTTTCAGTGCTAAAAACTACAGAAAATAAGCAGATCTGGTGGTGATTTCTAGCAGTCCTAGGAAACAAAATAGAGAAACGTTCCAAAATTAGAAATCTGCAAAAAAAAAAAAAATACATTTAAAGATAATGTCTTCATAACAAAATGAAAACTACAGAGGTTCAAGTCGTTTTTCAAGGTTACTGAAACATCTGATTGAAAATAATTATTCTGCATGTGTGAACACAGCTCGTGTTTTCAGTATTCTTAATACATTTGAGAATAATTATTACCATTGCAGCCTTTTTAGGAATTAAAACAATACCATATTATTTTTACAGTATTTTTAATTTTTAAAAATGAATGGGCCGTTTTAATTTTTTTTTATTATAGGGGGAGATGAGGAATGAATACAACAAACATGTCGAGCTGGACTCATTGTGATCACATGACCAGTACCTTAAACCTCTTGGCCACCAGGATGCTCCATATTTTTGCCTTATAGTAAATAATTGTGGAGAGAAATAAGGGAATATGTACATCGCGGTTACATAGTTGACACATCAGACATCCGGATACCCAAAATAAAGGTTCTCACTTCACATCATCTTTCACTCAAATCTTCAAACTTACAGAAAAAATCCCAAAAGCTGTCTGTGCCCATGAGAATGTAGATCCAAAAGTATTGTTCGTGTTGATTTCATGCATGCTGAGTTACATCTCTGGACTCATTTATTTTGACCACAGAGTGTGTTTAATGGTGGAGTCTTTTTAGACTGTTAGCAGGGTGATATAAGGATAACAGTACAGATGCCTTGCATGCTTGGATGTGTGTGATATGATATGATAGGTTTTGCTGCCGGCAGAGCTTCAGCGAATCATCGTCTTCTCATTTTCATTGCAGTTACAGGAGAAGTGCGTGCATGTATGTGCATGTGCATATTATGCTGCGGTGTGAGTTGATGTGCATGTACTTGGAGTGTGCGCCCTTGTGTGCGAGCCCAGTGTCTTGCAGTGCTGGCGGGTGGAGGCACGCGTATGTCTGCACTCTGAAATTAGCCAGATATCCTATTGTCTGTGTTCTTTTAGCATTCATGCGTTGTGATTCACAACTCCAAGGGCCTCTCACACTAATGATGTTGCATTCAGCGAGGGATTCTTTCCGGAATTAAAACATGCTCCTCTTGTTACGAGGACAATGATGCTTCTGGGTTTGGGAGACCTTACAGGAAAAAAAAGGCGCAGAAGCGAGATACTTTTTATTATCACGAGTGCGTTCTCGTCTCTGTTAACACGCTCGCATTTGTGTTTGTCTTTCCACAGGAGGCTGCATAACGAGGAGAAAGGCCACGGCTGCGAATACTGTGGCAAACACTTTCAGGACAGCATGCGGTTAAGGATGCACATGCTGTCTCACACAGGTACTTAGTAACTCTTACACTCTCATCTCAGAGTATTCATTGCTTATGAAGCCTCTTGATAGTGCGGCCTTTCAAATGCACCTGTTCATACTACACCCCCCCACCCACACCAGTTAGTGCTGCTCCGAATACTTGGATCATGCTTTATTTTCCATGCTTAGGTCTATGTACCTCTCTCACTCTCCCTCCCCTCTCCCTCGCTTTCTAGTCTCTCTCTCCGTTTGAATCGTTTCTGTGTTTTTTTGGAGACTCTGGCAGCTCGCCAGCTCTGCCCCTTCTGAGTGATGACATCATCAGCTGCCGGCAGGCCTGGGTGTTCTGCCAGTGTTCCGAAGCGTGTGTGATGGCTCGCTCGCAGATGTGTGTCCAGGAACACACTGTACCCAAATGCAGACTTAATCAGACCTGACTGCTCTCCCAGCTACTTTATCCAAAATAGAGAAAGAGGAGCAGAGGGAGGGGGGGTGTTAGGGCGAGGAAGAGGGGGGATCAGAGACTAAAAATGAAACTAAAACAGAAACAGAAACCTCAGTTGGAATATGTGTATAGACAAGGCGAGGTCCCTGTCCTCTCCGCCTGCTCTCTCTGAGGATTGTTCTGGAATGACATACTGCTGACAGATGAGAGAGAATCTGCTTCTTTAAACTTCACCTGAGTCCTCCCTTTGTACCCTCTGCATAACCCTAAACACGCACATTGTCTTGCATTACTCGCAGACCTTTCGACAACACGCTTTGATTTTCAATGCGCAGTGACATCCACAACAGCAGCACCTTTAACCTAATTTGAATTTTTGCATAAACTCTCCCCATCCCAATGTGTCAACCCATAATACAACAAAAAAAAAAAGAGATGTGGATCTCATTTCTTTGTCACTGTGTATTTCGGTATAGCAGCCTTAGATCCTGCTGGTTGCTAAGGAGCGAGTGCTCCACTGCTCTAATGGGCTGATTTGGTATTCAGCTCGATGCTGGCTCTTATTTTGGTATGCCAGACAAAGTGTTTTGATGGAGGACGATTGCAGCCGCGTCTGGAGACAGTTTGATGGTTTATGGATGAGAGCACACTCCGTGCCTTTGACTGCACAAGACAATGCACTATGTTCTCTTCTTCCCTTATCACACAATCTCACACAACACAACACAACCCACCACACTGGACAGCGTCACACAACATCAGCATCTACAACACTGTTCTAGTGTTACCCCTATATAAGACTTCTCTCTCCACCAAGTTTTATTTTTTGCTCTGTGTAACAAAACGCACCATTCCCAAACAGTAACCAGTTTGTTTTCAAAAATTGTTGTTTTTAGATATGAACAGATTTGGGGCTTTTTTTTTTTTGCTATTTGTGTGCAGCACTGGGAACAGTGGCACAGTGTCTGTGTATAGAGGCATCGTAAGAGTTGAAAGAGGACCACATTTAGGCTGTAGCGCTCAGAGTTCCCAAAGCTTGTGGGTGTTTTAATGAGTCATTTTAACTTCATTTAAAGCCAGCTGAGCAGAAAATAGATCAGTGAATGAGCCCTGGGCCAGTATGGATCTGCAACCGATTTACATCTCTGTGAGAGCCAACCCACATCCAAACAGCTGTGTATGTATGTGTGTGTGTGTGTGTGTAAGAGTGAGAATGTGTGTGCGTATCTGTCCTATGTGTCTGTCTGTGCAGGTGTGAGGTGAGTGCAGAACAAGGCTTGAACATTTCTGCCAGCAGTATGCATTCTTGTGTCTTTCATTTCTTCATCAGAATAGACAAGGGCATTCCAAAGGTGAACTGGGAACTGTAGTTACAGTGCATGCGATGGGATTTGGGGTGTTGACTCTGAAGTGTTTTTTTTGATAAAGGGATGTGCCGCAGGCGGGAAGCGTCTGCTGTAGAGAGAACACCCAGTCCTTCTGTGGCCTCTCAGGCAGACAGTCTGCTCACTGTTCAGAGACTGATAACAGGGCATGGTAAATAAAACTCTTCAGCTGGGCTCTTTTTTGTCCAGAAGAAGGGCCGTTGCACCCTGTCTGGTGCTTTTGTTTGTCCTGAGTTGTGTTTTTATGGCGCTCCTCTGCTCCATTGTACTCTGTGCATTTGCTTCCTTGTGTTAACACCTGAAAAGCACAAATGTGTGACAAGCAATGCTCTTTGGTGACTTTTGAAATAGGGCGTCTTTGTTCCCATTTTGTTGCATTTCCCACAGTTCTCTTTAAAAGCCAAATCAACTGACTTACTCTATAATTACCAACGCATATTTGTGTTAACTGTCTGATCAAGATACCTTATTATACATGTGATTTTATCTACAGCTCCTGCAGAGGCGCTGGTGTGTGATCAGTGTGGAGCAACATTCTCCTCAGAGGATGCTCTGGAAGCCCACAGGCAAACACACACAGGTACTTCATAAACATGTGTGCATGCACTTACACACACACACACGCACACGCACACATTATATCTAACCTGGACAGTATGCATTGAGCTTTCGAGTAAGCCATGACTACGGGACTTGTGATTGTGGGTCTAAACTTGCCTGTCATGTTGGCTGGGTTAAACTGTTCCTGTCATGATGCTCCATAATTTATCAACATGGAGGTGGGAGGCCCTCTCACATATCCCCCACTAATATCTCTTGGCATCCAAACCCACTGCATGCCACTTTTCGCTTTACAGCTCCAGCATTACAGACATACTACCAATACCTCTGGCCTAACAGTGCCTGTGGAATTATTTACCTTAAACTAACACTCAACAACAAAATGACAAAACAACGAACAACAAAATTCCGTTTTTAAGTCATCTCAAATGAAGAAAAGGTTGGCACGACATACTTGTCGAGTGAATTTGTGGCATTCTGTAACAGCTGACATCAGGATTCATTCAATGTTCTTCTTAAAAGTTGTTTGTGTGGCTGCACAAACCTGGATGGTGTCTTGTGATTTATAATCTGGACTCTTTAGAGTTTGGAACAACCTGCCTGAGGAGCTGAAGTCACTTTCACCTTTTAAATCAATTCTTAAAACCCACACTAACAGACTGCTGTATTATTAGTAGCAAGCAAGTGGTTATAAAGTGAATTATAGATAGAAGAAAATGGAAATTAGAGCCGCTTTCACACATGCACTGCAAACCTGAAATTATGTAGACATTACCCGGCAGGGCTGTATGTGAGAATGCAAATGTCCAAAAATTACCTGGACCGGACATCAAACTCTCTGTACAAAGAGTGTATAATCTCCGAGTGAATACCAGAAGAAAACAAACCTCTGACGGGGAAGAAGATTAGAGTAACAACCCTAATTGTTAATCAGTATCAATTAATATACAGTACTTTATCAACTTCAACTGTATCTTTATTCCCCAGTTGAAACATAAAACCTAATAATATAAATGCTAAATCTCACCACACAAGCTAACATAAAACAAAATGTATAAGTTGCCAGATTGTGTGCCTACATTTTGTGGTTGGTTAAAGGAAGCTTTAACAAATCTGATCAAATAAAACCTTTAATGACTTAAAATATCATGTATTACTTAAGGTGGTGTCGTGGTTAGCACTGTCGCCTCACAGCAAGAGGGTTCCTGGTTCAAATCCTGGCTGGGGCCCTTCTGTGTGGAGTTTGCATGTTCTCCCCGTGTCTGCGTGGGTTTTTTCCGGCTTCCTCCCACAGTCCTTTGACATGTTAGGTTAATTGATGACTCTAAATTGTGAATGGGAGTGTGAATGGTTGTCTGTCTCTGTCTGTCTCTATGTACCCTGCAATAGACTGCCGTCCTGTCCAGGGTGTACCCAGCCTCATGCCCAATGTCAGCTGGGATCGGCTCCAGCTCCCGCGACCCCAATAGGTAGAAGCGGTTGAAACTAGATGGATGGACAAACTAACATGATAATATGAAGCCACAACCTGGCAACTTCTTAAGCAACCTAGCCTTTACAAGTATGCTTTGTAGTGAAGCGGCACTTTACTCTTGAATATTATCCCATTAGCATGAAATACGAAAGACTTTAAACTTTAAAATGACACTGTAAGTAAAACTGTAAAAAAACAAACAAAAAAACCCAACAACCTGTTTTATTGTCAGCTGATACATATGCCTGACAGTGTCTGAATACACACCTTTTCTGCTACTGTCAGAGAAAGGTGATAACCCTCTCAGGAGCATTGGCATGTAACTGTAACTCCAGGTGGCACACACAGTATGAATACTTAATGGATGTGGACATGGAGGGGTGTTAACGATGCCCAGAAGTTTCTACCCACATCTCCCCAAGTTGTAAACATCCAGAGCTCAGTTTCAGCTTGGCAGTGTATCAAGAACAGGGTACAGGAGGGCATGACTCTCTTATTTTTGTCGTGATCTCCAGTCGTCTGGTGTGACGCATGACCCTTTTTTACTGTAGCTCTCACAGCCCATACCTACATGAGCTACAGGTGATTTAATCAGCTGTTCCGAAGATACGCTCCAACTACATGAAAATGTACTCCTCCTGAAAACACATATTGTTTCGGTGGCGATCATGCCGCCTCTGCTTTAATTCGCCATGTGGCATAACCAGTGAGCCAAATGAATGTCCTCTCAGCAGATTAACACTTTAATTAACATCAGACCTCAGCAGCTGCAACACTGCTGTCCACCTCCTCTGAAGGGAAATAATACTTGTTTTTGGGAGGCCTTACTCTGAAGCACTTTGGCAACACTGGCTACAGTGACAGTCTCTAGCTATTTTGATATGTCAGAGGTGAATGGCCGTGGGTTGCTTAAGTTAGAGATCAAAGAGGGGGAGGGTTGTGTGTGTGTGTGTGTGTGTGTGTGTGTGTGTGTGGTTGGGGGCTGGGGGTGGAGTGGACTGTGGGAAGGGAAGGGGGCAGGGGGTATGTGAGGACTTCCTGAGGGCAAGAGGATTGCTGCTGGTGTCTGATGCCAGAACTGAGGGGAAAACAACATCATGTGCTGCTGTTTACTCCTCACCACAGCACTGTCATAGTCTCCTCTGACCTACTTGTCAGTGCCCAAAATAAAAGAATAGATCCGTCTCCGAATTGCTCTCAGAACAAAGGGGTTTGTTTCATCTGAGAACGTCAAAGGCTCTGGGGCAACGAGCTCTCAATTTTGGAAAACCTGAGACCGTAGCTTATCTAAAGCATTCACCGAAATTGAGTGTATATGCTTCAAGTCATGCTGGCTGGCCATTTTGCCACCTTGCCTTCAAGGCAAAGGCCATAAGAATGCTCCTTTGTGTACTCACAGCAGCTGCACTGTTTCCACACATATACAGGCTGCTTCATCAAGTGAATAATATTACCTTCTGTCCGAGCCCTAATTAAACAGTCCTGTAGTTCATCAGATACAGCCAGGGCTTTATAATGCAGACCTCTTAGCTGGCCTAATTGTGTGTCTGTCATCACACTGCACCCTCCTGTTAATACCTAGTTGTAATTCATACAAGCCTTAAACTGAAATGAACTGCGCTCTGTTTGTGCCCCCCAATATACACAAAGCCTCAGGATGCCTTGTCATTTCCCAGTTAGTGAAATATGGAAGAGAAAATATTGTAAACGTTCCAGGAATCGAGGCGAATGAAACCACGTGACCTCAATGAACCGATCCATGGAATGGTGGTTAAACACGAGCAACGTATCTCTTGTTGCATTAATTATTGAGTCAGTTGTTCCTCACTTGGGTAGATTAGCAGTCTGCTGATGAGCGCCCGGGGTCATTTAAGGTACCGTAGCGTTTGTGTATGTACTTCTCGAGCTTCCACAACCACAGGGAGCTGTCCGCATGAACACATACAATTGAGTGTCATGTGAGGTCTAGCACATAATGTAGCCTGCATGACTGTATGTTTAACTGGGTGATATCAGTGAGCCAGCAGACAGTGAGGACACTGTATATACACTGAGCAGCGCCCTAAGGACACAGTTTTTGTCTTCACATCGCATACTCTTGCAAGTGGACATGATCAGCCATGATGTAATATTGTAAATTGTGAAATCTGTATTGAACTCTTTTCCCTTTTGATGGCAGCAGAAGATACGTTTAGCTTTGACTGGGCTGTCATTCACAATTTACCGAAACAAGTAACCCTACTAAATCAAATTCTCCAAGTGTTTATTAAAATAATGCAGTTTAAATGAAATGTGACCAATTATTCACAAATCTATCATTTTAATTTGTGTGCTCCGGACACTGAAGTTAAGATCAACACAGAAGAAATTATACAGATTTGCGGCCCTCACTGAATACAATCTCTTGTTCAATTTGCAGTGGGTTTACTCCCAGATTCTCAGGGTGGGAAAACTTTTGTTTGCCGCTTGAAAAGAAACAGGCTGCGCTTATTTGTGAATGAAGGGATTAGCTTGAACACTTCACCCCAACAAGGACCATGATCCTATCTGGTTGCCTAGACACATGGTTTTGTTTCTTAGGCAGCGTGAGAGCGTGGCTGGCTCCCACCTCGGTTGGACTGAATAAGTGGCAAATGTATGAAGACAGACCATGTTAAATCACATGAGCATACACATGGTCTTAGTAGAGATATGCTAAAATTGCATAGCAACCTCAAACCGTCCAAAAATGACTACTCTAATGTGCATTAGATAAGCACCACGGTAATATAATACACACAGTAAATGTTTATATTTCCTGCCTCAAAGCAGATTTGCTGGAAAGTAAATCATTATTCCCACTGTTAAGGCTCCCTCCCACTGAACACAATGCACAGTCAACTCTCCAGCCTTTGAGGAATACCATTGATTACATGGTATTTACCCCATTGAGGGCCAAGGGTCAGGGGTCATCCTGTGCCTTAAAACCCAAATCCCAAGCCCATTGTCTGGTTAAGGGTGAGAAAGCAGGGGGCAATGACAGCCAACTTTAGGGCTTATTCTCTCATAAAGAAGCTCCTCTGCACTTATTACCAAAGCTTACTGGAAAACTCTACAACTGCAAATCCTTTTGCTTTGAAAAGTTAACAGAGCGCAGCGAGGCGAAATGCCACCACTAACACATACAAACACTTCCCTGCCTCCGAAAGCTTTTTTTGTTTACACTTCAAGATATTATTTGTTATTTTTATTTTCGGCGTCGGTTTCGAATCAAACTGAAAACGACTGCTGAGCTGTTGTCACCGAGTGTCAACCTGAGATCAAGAGAGAGATTCTTGTGACAGATTATCTGTCATATTTCTTTACTCAACTTTCAGTATTGTTGGTGACAGAAGTATCTGGATATACATCTGTGAGAGCCTGCGAGTGTGTCAGGGAGGAACGGTTTAACCTCCACAAAGAAACAGGAATGTTAAACTTTCAGAGCAGACAGAATAAAGTACGCAGGCTGCATTAAAACACGCATTTACAATGTATGATAGTTAATAAAGAGAGAGTGGCGAGAGAATGATAAAGTAGCTTTGAAGTATCTACAAGGTGGTTAATGTGTTATTCAGCTGGTTGAGGGCTCAGCTCTGCTCTGCCTGCAGCTTAAGTATCCTGGACACTTTGGAACAGAAAGCACTCCCCCTGCTGGCTGCATCAAATGTTATAAAAACAAACTGAGTAAAGTAGATCAAGGCTTCCACATCACAGGTCATGCAGAGACTGCATTTTGTGCTTTTTAAATGCCTTTAGCCATTTTAGATACATCATTATCCAGACTCCACTGCTGCACAATGCATAGTGATCTGGCATTAGTTAGGTATGACTCAAGCAGAAAGTGAAGCTGGTGAGACAGTGAAAGGATTTCCTGTATGGTCAGCGGATAAGGAGAGTGGGGAGGGCGCAGAGGCGTTGAGAATGGAGGGTCTTTTGTCTTCGACAAAAATATTGTGATCTGTGGGTGAGAAAGGGCAGTGGTCATTAGGCGACAGCATAAAGACAGGGATTGTAGGAGAACGTAAGGAGCCTATGACTAATAGGCTTGGTCAATGAGGGCCTGGACCTCATTGTGTGCTCTTTGTACAAAAGTCCACAGGCTAAAGCCTCTGAACAGGTGCAGTTCTTTCCACCGGATCGCTTCCCTGCAGGATTGTTAAGACCAGGGAATGTCTTTCATCCTGTCTTCTTTCTGTTAATGATTACAATTGATCAGTTCTATTAGTGGCATTTTGGGGGGCAAAATTTCAAAACTAGGTTCGAAAAGAAGCCCCACAATTTCAAAGACGAGGGTTTGTCCTTTTATGCCAAATTATACTGATTCGTGAAATGTGAAGTCTAAAAAAGCATCTTGCTTTGTTTGCGAAAATTGTGATATGTGGATTAGTAAACAATACACAGTGAATGTTTCTGATTTATCCCTGAAAATGTGAATTTGCTTGATTTGTTTCCTTTTCTTTCTACTTTGAACAGGCTTGCCTGTTAACTTGATTGAACCTAAAGCGAGTGTCTGACACTCTTCCCTCTTAGTATGAGTGTGCTGTATCCCTTTCCCTGCGTTAATTCCAATTTAATTGCCAGTTGCCTCAAGGCACTTCAATAACAGTAACAAATGATTTGATTTAGTGGACCTCATCAGACTGCATTTTAAATGCGACACAGCAACCCCACTTGAATTCCAATGAAGTGCTGGCACAGTCCTCTGTTTACTAATGATCCTCCGCTGGAGATGTCTGATTGAATCTGAGTCAGGAGCAATGGGACCTGCTAGCATTGTAAATGATCTGCAACCTGAGCAGACAGAGAAATAAGGACCTCATAATCTCACATTAAAGCCTCAGTCTCCAGGACATGCACATTATGTCCAATGCAGCTGATTAACCAGTCCCTCAGTCTAACCGCATATATGAATTTGCATCAGTGTGAATGCCAGAATGGATTTAAGGCTGGCGTACACACCCTGTAGATCAAGTGTTGACTGTATGACAGCCAATGGATCTTCTTCTTCCATAGCCATTTTGACTTGAGCTACCCTGCCAGCGACTCCCTATCTGTATTCCTCTCCACACTCTGTGCAACAGGAAAGCAGCCCCAAAGAGATGCCAGGTCACACACAGGATTAAACTGGATTGTGTTTTTTCCTGCAGTCCTGCCTTTAATGGCTTGATATCACTACTTAACATTCTGCACAGAGCGCATAGTGTAGGCATCATTTAGGGTGGAGCTACTATCAGCCGCTCTTTGAGCACAGAGACAGAGGACTTCACAGGCTGGAGCTGACTCCTGATGGGGAATGAAGAGAATAATTACACATCTAACACACCAGGAAGGAGCCATTGATTGTATGATTGGCATGCTGTGCATTGTGTGGGAAATTCTTAAAGAAAACAATGACTTTCATGGTTTAAAATAGAACGTATAAAGACTTGCAGTTGAAAGTGCCTCTGGGCTTTTAGGGGAGTTAGTTTAGGTAGAGGCACTTGCTCTTTGAAAGAAGCTTTTCCCTCTGAGGACTCACACAAAGTTGAAGTGACCCAGTTTCCCCACTTAAGGCCCTGTCTGTGTATGGTACTGAAATAACTGCGTGTCTGTGTCTTGTGCGTTCTCCAGGGACTGACATGGCGGTGTTCTGTCTTCTGTGTGCAAAGCGCTTCCAGACCCAGAAGGCCCTGCAGCAGCACATGGAGGTCCATGCAGGCATGCACAGCTACATCTGTAGCCACTGTGAGCGCCCCTTCCCCAGCCACACTACCCTCAAAAGACACTTGCGCTCACACACAGGTAAGGGACTGCTCATTTGCACCATCATTGCTCTCGACAGTGTTATATCTCCCTTCATAAAACATAGGCATTTGCTGTCATGCCTATGTTGAAAAAGAGACATAGAAGGCTGGGTTTATTTTTGTATATGGGTTAATTTCCTTCGGTAACTGGCTTTAAGGTTTAGTCAATTTGCATGCATCCTCTCCCACCCTCCTTTTTCACTTCTCTTTAAGATGACTCACCTCTCTGATGACAGCACTGTACCGTTATGGCCGGTGCATATTTTGGGCAATTTCATCCTGTTTATATTTTGGGTTCTTAGACAGCCTTTGGGCTTCTGCAGTTCACGGCTGTCAGTTCTGGTGTAGTTCACCCAAAATGATAGAGGGAACCCAAATAAATATTGAAGGAAAAGCAAATGGAAACGACTTGTCTGTGTGTTCTACCGAGGGTGAGTCTTAGTGCCGCAGGAGAAGGAGAGATATTTACTGAAAAGATGTCCCCCTTTCTTCTTTTACCTTAAATAACACTCCCAGCTGTCAGTATGGCTTGATGTCTAGACAGGAGAAATACATAATTGATGTGAAGCGACAGAAGTGAAGGGAGTTTTGGCCATGGCAGCGTATCTTGTTTGTATGCCATTCTGCTTGGAAGTAACATTTTGTAAATGTCATCTGCTCCACAGTGGGGTGGGGGATTGGGGAAGATCGGCCTGTAATGAGGAGAGCAATGTATCCTCTGACTTGGCTGTTGCTGTGGACACTGAGATAATGAGGCACATAGGTCATTGGAGATGAGTCAAACCCTCAGCCGAGGAGAGAAATAGATTAACTACAGTATAGAGAACAGAGCAGTACATGCCCAGAGGACTTTTATTAGCTATTAGCAGACAGCCAAGAGGAGTGTCCTCATGTCATAACATTAGCAACGTCTGAAAGCACATTTATTTCCCTGCTTGGTATGCATGTGACTATTTGACCTACGCAGCTGCATATGCACCCATACCATGTCGTGCCAAGGATGAAGTTAGCCTTTAATGCTTCTCACGATAATGGCCTGTGTTGGTGTTGTGGCTACTGTTTGTGACACGACTGTGTTTTCAGGCGATCACCCGTTTGAGTGTGAATTCTGCGGGAGCTGTTTCAGAGACGACGGCACACTGAGGGGCCATAAGCGCATCCACACAGGGGAGAAGCCTTATGAGTGCAACGGCTGTGGGAAGAGGTTCAGTCTCAAACACCAGCTAGAAACACACTACCGTGTACATACAGGTGAGAGTTCAGAGACGTGATTCTGTACCGTTGTTCAATATCTTTACATTTAAAAGGCCAGTGATATTGTTGTTGTTTCAATCATCTAATTGATCTTAGTGACAAGTATTGTTTGTGTATCTTATTCTCCAAAACACATAAATAAGCCACCCTGTTTCAATGGGTGGCATGTTGATGAACACTACATGCCACTATAGTTTATTTTGACCTTGATGTGTAATAATGCGCAGCTGAACATGTACTTTTACTGGTGTTTGAGTAATGTTTGTAAAAACTACAGTGCCCAGCTTTTTAAGAAAATTGCTTAGCCCTTTTAAATTTTCATTGCAACTATGTGTTTGTGACCAGTTTAAAGCTTTCCATCTTCTCAGGGGACAAATTGGCTTTGGGCCGAGTGCCATACTCAGGATAGGGAAGTCAGAAAATATGAGGTCAGACTAATGCATTTATGGTTTTGGTCTTTTCATGGGGATGTTGACAATAAGAAGAGAAAAAATGCCAGTTTTTAAAAACTATTTCCACAGCTACACTGAGTCTAGGTCAGACAGGTCTAAATTTTATTTCAGGTCGCTTTTTCTGAATGCTACCTGATTCCTTGCTGAGGTAAGTGACCTATGTCGTATTTGCGGTGGATGACGCTGACTGGCCAATTTCTAGGTCTAATCCTAGAGCACTAACACACACACACACACGCAAACACAATACTGCAACAAGTACAGTGGACTGAAATAGAGGTGAGTCCCGTTTCACCTGGCAGGCCTCTCTGGCTCCAGGTCTACAAGGTTAATGCTGTATTGTTGAATTTTTCAGGTGAGAAGCCATTCGAGTGTAAGCTGTGTCACCAACGGTCCAGAGACTACTCGGCTATGATCAAGCACCTGCGCACTCACAACGGAGCATCTCCGTACCAGTGCACCATCTGCCAGGACTTCTGCCCGAGTCTGGCCGCGATGCAGAAGCACATGAAGGGCCACAAACCTGAGGATGTGCCAGCGGACTGGAGAATAGAAAAGACTTACCTGTATGTCTGTTATGTCTGAGCAGGACTTGGACCCCACGCACACACACTGTCACTGTTGGGTGAAAACCTCGTAACTCTAGTGTTGCTGTTTTTTCATGCTGGAAAATTACATGTCTCTCTATGGGTTTTAAAAAAGAAATTCACTCTTTTTGGATAAACTGAAAAATGCATTGTGGAAGTTGTCATTTTAGGAGATACAAGGTTTTTACCTGAGAACAGAGACATGCAAGCATGAATACAAATGTGTGTACACACTAGGGCTGCAACTAATGATTAGTTTCATTATCAATTAGATTATTTTTACTACTAAGTGATCAATCATTTAGTCTGAAAAATGTCAGAAAAGTAGTCACATTTTGGTGACAGGGTGACATCTTAGAATAACTTGTAACTAACAGTCCAGTCTAAAGAGATTCAGTTTACAGTGATATAAAACAGAGAAAAGCAGGAAACCGTGATTATTTAGCATTTTCCTCTGAAAAAATGGCTTAAAAACTTAAAATTGTTGACAGTGAGTTTCCTGGCGACTTATTGTTTCAGCCCTAGTGCACACAAATATACACAGACACACAATCTCCCTCCCTCACACACAGTTTTAAACCGTAAAACTGTAAAAAAAAATAAAAAACTTTAAAACTGTATTTCTAAGGAATCCACTTTGGTTCAAATCAAAGCCACAATGGCTGCGACTGCTGACCCGTATGTGTAGCAGGAGCTTATTGATTGATTGATTGATTGCTAAACCATCAGGCAACCAAAGCCATCTTCTATGATTGTGCAGTAGATGTTGAAAATAATTCCACAAAGGCTGGACTGACTGAACTTTGCAACATTTTCTCTCCTTAATTCCTGTGACTTCTCTGTTTTGTTTTCAGTTGTTGTTTGTTTTTTTAATTTTGCAGTTGTTTATTTTCTGCATGTTTTACTTGAACGGCTGCCTCGTTCTGACCTCATAAGCTTGATCTCTTTAATCGCCTTGTCTTTCTTGCAGTGGGTGTTATTGTTTTCAGGTAGCTGGCTTACAATTTGAGTTTCTCCTGCAAGGTAATAGTTTTTGCTATTTATATGTTGTTTATTTGTTACCAAATATGTGCGGGTTTTCATCACACAGTCGGTGTCTCTTGGGATGATTTCTAGTAGAGCGAGCTCTACCTCTCCTCACTTTTAGACCTACTGCAAACTATTCAGTCATCAGTAGTTTTAATTTTTTTAACAAATGCATCAAATTTAAATGGGCGAGCAGTATATAAAAAACAGTCTCAACATGGCTTTTATGTGTAGTTTTTTATCATTAACTATATATACATGTCTTACAAAATCACAGAATCAGAATTTTCTAGCCGAAAATTGAAGAAAAAATGAAAAGAAGTTGCTGTTTGTTTGTTTTTTTACAAAACCTGAAAAGAAAATTCTGAAATTGAATCACTATGAGCAGGTTATTGTTAATTGTAGTGTAGCTGTAATGTACAAACTGTCATGGTATGTTATTCCCTTATGTGAGCCTAACACAGGCCTTATAGATTTGAACATGTTGTATTTTTGTATTACAGTAATTTGCTATATGTTTACATTTGGTATGATTTGAGAAACATCTTAATGTGTGTGTTTTATAAGTCTCTGATTTAAGATCCCTCCCTTGTGCCTCTTTTATAAGTAGAGCATCGATGTGCTTGAGTACATGGGTCTGTGCTATTGGTAGTTGTTTCTGGGTGTTTGTTTATTGTTACTTAATTAAAGATAGACTGCCATGTAGATCCACTTTGTCTGAACATTGCAACTGGAAGCAACATACTGTGATAGTGGCTGATACTCGGAGACAAGCGTGTACTTTTTACATCACAATTGCTTGGAACTTACATCAAATAGTTCCCTTCAAAGTGACAATGGACTGAGATCTTTGGATGAAAACAGTGTGTACAGCAAATCTTGGCGTCTGTGGGCATTACCGATGCCTTCTTAAGTAGCCAACAACACTCAGTGCCATGAAAACACACATTCACTGTATCTATTCTACATGAACATGCACTATAAATGGATTTCCTTGGTGGACCAAAAGAAACCGAGCACTTTTGTTTGAAAAGGGTTTTTTCTTTGATCTTTCTATGTTGTGATAATGCAGATGTCCTTTTATTTGATGTGTCCTAGAAGGATGTGATTAGCATTGTTTAGATTATGTCAATGTCTGTCTACCTCAGGGCCAGATCAAAGCTCGACCTGGTATCCAATCAGGGTTGTTCTTCTTGCCATGTGTGCAGTAAAATCCCTCTTCATTACAGCTTTGTAACACAGTGTGTGAAAGTGTTTTCTCAGTGTGGATTCAGGCACAACTCTGTATGCGTCAGTGTTCGGTGGCATGGTTAAAAAAAGAATAAAACAATTTACTATTTTATGCATCTTGTCTCATTTGCCTGCTGTTTCTGTTGTCTACACTCAGTAGTGAAACCTTTTTACAAATGAACTTACCCGGATGAACAACACCTGTCATGTTCCTAATGTGTTCTATGAATTGATTTTAAACTGGACGTTGTTCAGCAGAGTTATTTATTTATTATGAATTATATAATATTATATACAAGTTGAAACATGATAATGTTTTTATACAATTGAACTGTAAATGATGAGATTGGTCTGGACAAGCATTCTAGCTGGTTAATGTGTCCCAGGAAAGGGAAGTTTGGGGTTCCCTGGTAGAGCTGCTGCCCCCGCGACCCGACCCCAGATAAGCGGTTGAAGATGAGATGAGAGATGAGATGAGACAATGTTTGTGTATAGCGGCAGTGGATGAGAGACTGCATTGTGGCGCTTATAATGTTGTAAGTACAATAAAGCTTTGACAGCACTATTATATTTGATGCGTTATTCATGCTGATAGTGACAGCTGCAGTGCACACCAGAAGGCTCGGTTATAACGTGATATGTTTAACTTATGCCTGTTGAACAGGTGTATTGATAAGGTATTAAATGCTTAGCAACGCATGTTTATCAACGCATGCTTAGCAATGGTCCCTGGTACAGATGTAAGTGAAATAAATCCTTTGTGAATAAAAAGCCAATACTTTATTCAGCTACTACTCTTTTCAGCAGGCATACACGTATATAAGAAAGTGATATTTCAATCTACTCTGTCTACACGCAGTGTGTGTTGAGGCTTACTTCACAATCAGCATTAACTGTGGATCAAAAATAATATTGCAGTTAAAGTTTCACTGTACATATAATGTTAGAAGTGCCACAATGCAGTCTCTCATCCACTGCCGTATTTTACATGATGTCATCAGACCTCATCCTTCATTCCTTCTAATCTTCAAAACACAGTCTTTTTCAGAGTTTGCTGCAGACATGGTAGCCTGGACGGCATGCAGCAGTGTCTGTGTTGATGCCGAAGCACTGTACTTCAACGGGTAGTGTAAAACAAAGCACTGGAGGTGTAATTCAAAAGACTATTTTTAAGACTTTGAAGCTCATAAATCTGCAACTTTTTTCTCGTAGATTTGCTACTGTTTAATCTCATAAATCTGCAACTCCTCCCCCAGGTTCCTGATTTTCGATTACAAGTGAACACAGCATAATGTTAGTGACGAGTTGGGCCAGCAGACCAACCGCTGTCAGCAGCGTCACTACCATGGGGGCTTATTTACATCTAGCCTGTGAATGTCGCCAAAGACACGGATATTGGAATAATCAGCGAAAAGGCAAGTGCTTTCATCAGTCGCTCATATGATCAATCACCATTGTTATAACTCACTCTTTGATAGATAGTAACTTAAAAGATGATTAAATAGATGAAAATCTTACAGAGTACAACTATCAACTGTTTATCCATTACTCTTAGTATTAACTATGTATTTCAACCATTTATCCATTATTTTTGGTTCACCGTTCAGGCTTTCCTGCTCGCTCACAATTTATGCAATATCAATTGCAACATGTGGTGTTCCGGTGTTATAGCTGATTCAGTGTATTTATTCTATTTTCTATGTTTTTCAAATAAGTTAAGCTTCAGTCTTTCCACATATAGAATGGCAGCAAAAGAAGTACTCTAGTGGATAGGCCCCTACACGTATCCCTTTGGCAATCACTGGTCTTACTCCTCTTTCCACAGCCTCGGTGGTGCTAATTCAACCAGAGCATTTCATTTTACACCACAGTTATAGCCGTGCCCATCATGGACAAAGACAATGCTGTTGATCCCTCTTATCGCTTTATTAGCTCCTGCCACAAACCTTCACAGTCTCAAGCTGTTTATAGAGTTTATGTGTCATCTGGGCTTGGACTTGCAAACAGCTGGAGTCACTCCAGGCTCTGTGGTGACCTCGGATGGCACTCTGCCGGAGCCACAGCTGGCCTGTGTTTTATCCCAGATGTGAAAGGCGCTAAGAAGCAGTACATCAGAATTGCTACTGCTCCCTGCACAGCACAGTGAAAGTGAGAGCTCTTATTATTTTCAAGCACCGGCAACATTTACTGTACATTTTTTTGATGTTGGGTTTTTATATTCTTCAAATTGCTTTCGGATTTAACAGGTCAGCGCACTGGTGCAATGTGTCCCTTTAGTTTTCTTTCGCCCTTTATTTTACCATAAAGCTGTGCATGTTTTATTGTGTTATCTGTTTTCTAGCTATGTTACCTCAACCATGTCTGTTAAATTCCAGCCTGCAGTGTTTACAGTTTCACTCTACAAAGATCATGCTCTCTTATTTTCTAGTGCTCTGTATTGTTTCAGCTCACTCAGTCTTGCCACCCAAGGGGATAATTTCAGTTTAATGTTAACTACCGTATCAGACTCCATTCACTTCCTTTCACTGAAAGACAGCATCAACATTGTCAATATACACTGACCAAACACTTCATTAAGTACACTGTTGTACTGTATGTAATACAATCGATTTTTACTTTTTTATGAAGCTTATCAGTTTCAGTTTATGTTGACCCTTTCAGAAAGGTATTATTAAGGCCATAATGGGTCAATCAAAACTGATCATGATCATTTGTGTAAAGGCAGAATTTATGGCAGAGGTGTGGTATCTGATCACATTAGATTTAACCTAATGAAGTGACCAGTGAGTGTTATTAGAAGAAAATCTTTAACATTGCTGATGCCCAATTGCATATTGGACTACAATAACTCCAACGTAGGCAGAATTAAGGTTGTAATATCATCAAACATAATGTTTTGTCCTAGTTTACATACTTTTTTTGTTGTTGTTCAGTGATTAACATCAGCTACTGTTTAGTGGCTAATAGCAACACATTTATAAACACTGCATCAAAAATGGTGCTCTTCTCTGGTAGGCCAAGTGAAATGAAAACCTTCAATGAGAAAGCTGCATTTATTTCGAGGCATATATTTTCTCACGCTGCTTTATCAACTTCTTTCAGTTATCCAGACTGACTTTTAGAATTTTCCTTTAATAATGTCCTCCCTCTTGTGCACATGTTGGGCAAAAAGTAAAAGATGTTCTTGCTTCTAGTTTGGTTTGGTTTTCATTTTTACCTCACTTCAGTCATAGCTATTGTAGTTTGCTAATTACGAGGCTTCTTATGGATACCTGATAATTGTTGTTAAAGCTATAATCCGTAAGAATTGAGATACATAGTTTCTAGCAGTCTCTTTGTCGGTAATATGTAGTTGCAGGCGAGCCTGTTCTTTCTTTCCATCTCGTCACGTTCACAGTTACTATGCGTATGTTTCCCTCTTAAATCCATACACACGCACATGTTCCTATTACACTTCTGCCCTCACTACAAGCCTGACTCAGAAGTTTGAAGTTCACGATTTCTGGTTACAATGAAACACAGCATAACCATTAGTGACGAGTTCCACCTGGGTAGACCAACTGCTGCTGACGGAGTAAAAAGCATTACTAAAATGGCAGCGCATTTGAATATAGCGATGGAATGTCACCACAGACACACAGATTGTAATACTCAACAAAGAGGCAAGTAGACGTGTTTCATTAGTGAGTCATATGATCAACCACCATTGTTTTAACTCACTCTAAGATAGATAGGAACTTAACTGACAATTAACTAGATGAAAATTTTAGCTTTAGATTTTAGAAATTAGCTTCACTTATACTTGACGAGTCAGGTGCCTATATTACTCTCTGTTTCATGTTAAATCAGTGACACTTAGTCTACATTTTATTTTAACATTGCCATATTTGCATATGTACTCTATCAAGAATCCACTGACAGAGACCAAAACAGCCCAAGTCCCAAGACTGCCAATCACTTTTCATTTAACATGACATCATCCATAGGAACAAAAGATTGGTTTCAGTAGCATTGTGACAATCTCTTAATTAGGCACTTTTACTGCTAGTTAGTACTCCTCCTAGTGGTAAGATAAAATGTTTTAGGAATACGGGCCCTGGTTTTTACACTTTCTTGTTTATTCTGCAGCATTAAAGGCACTGATATCCAACTTTTGGGTTTAGGGCCCAAGGAATTACATAAAATTATGTATACGTTGTTTACTGTCTTTCTGATTCAATATTTACTCATTTTACCTTTTTGGGTCTCTAAAATGATTAAAGGAACCAACCTGACAAGGAAAAAAATCAATCTCTTCTTGCAGAGCTCACAAGTTATAGACAAATGAAACTGTTGACAAGGTGTCGCAAGTTGATTTGTTTTAAAAGCCACAAGCCAAAAAGTTTGGTAACCACTGAAAGCAATCTTCTGAACTTGTTTGCAGACATGATTCACTTCAACCATTTTCAAGTTACAGCTACATGCATCACATGCAAGTTCAGCTGCCGATGAGACTTCTTCTCTATGACAACACAAGTGCTACAATGTTGATAAGAGAGCAGGTAAAAAGAAAATGAATAAATTAGTATATCAATCTGCAATTTCAGAGACAACCCTTGTTTATGTATCGGCAAATTAATTTACACAGCTTAAATTACAGCTCAAACCTTGTCTTTTGATTTCTGTGCCGTACAACAAATTTGAATCTATCTTAAATTACTCTTTAACTCAGATAAAACAAAATGCAAGCTGTTCTCTAGAAAACCAACTGATTGTTCCACTTAAGTGAATATGTTGCTACTCTTAATGGGGCACCATTTGAAAAAGTACAAAAGTATTTCTGTCTGGATGACAAGCTGTGCTTCAAAAAAACGAAGCAAACGCAAAACTGGCCTGTTTCTATAGTAATAAAGCATGCATTACCTAGAACTACAAGAAACAATTTGTGCAGTCAACCTTTTTATCTGTTGTATACTTCCTGGATTATGGTGATGTTGTCTGTATGCACTCTCTCACCTCTACCCTTAAACAACTTGATGCAGTCTATAATTCTGCTCTTAGGTTTATAACTGGGGACTGCTTTATAACACATCATTGTTCACTTCATGAGAACGTTGGGGGGAAGCCGTTGGCAGTGAGAAGACACCAGCAATGTATTCTATTTATTTACAAATCACTTTTTGGAAAACTACCTGGGTATCTTACACGTCTTCATAACTATAGATCATTTTCACACTGCACCAAGTCCCAAGACTCTCTGGTCCTTGACAATCATCAAGTAAACACTGAGACTGGGAAAGTAGCTCTTGTTTCACAGAGGTGGAACAATCTGCAGATTGGTGTAAAGTTAGATAAGCATGTCCCTGTTAAATCAATTTAAACCCCTTCTGACGTACAGCAGTGTAAATTTGCCCTTTATGCTGATGTCCTTGGTAATGTACGGTAACTTTTGTGTGCTGTTTTATACCTACTGTAATCTGGGCGTCCTTGAAAAAGACAGCTCTATCAATGGCCCTCCCTATTAAAATAAAGGTTTACATATATGTACACCATCTATTATCTATTTAGTTGTTACTGCTAGCATTTTTTATTCATTCATTTACTGATTTAACTGAAATGTTGAATGACATACGGATTCATTTCTAAATTCTCAATAATATAATCTTTTATTGTCCAATTAAATCCCCATTTATGATTTGCTTTAGTGTTCAACTAATGAATTGCTTTATGACTATTTGTAAGATTTTACAGGGGTGTCATAATTTAAGAGCTCTACAGTAAATCCAATGTCATGTTGATGACCATTGGACTCTTAAACAGATGGGAGTTTAGTGTTAAGAGTTAACAGGAGTTGTAAAAAGTGGGGGAAAGCTTTTAGAGTTTCTCTAGTCGGTCAAATGGCCTGGGCTGAAGAATTCTCTATAACTTTTTCTAGTGTTAATTTCCGTAATGAGAAATTAATTTGAAGCAAATATGTAATTTTGACTTTATAAGCAACAATCATCTCTGTAACCCCTCCACCTCTGATCCCCAGCCTGTCTTCGTTGCAAGGCCACACTGAGTGGAGGAGCAGATTGAGTGGGAGCCCATGTTAATGTAATCTCCTGTTTAATTAGAGTGAGCGTGGTGGGCAGTTAAACCAAACCACATTACCCACCATCTGGTGCGGAGCAACTCTTCTCTTATAACCACCCTCACTGTCATTAGCCTCTAGAAGACAAGACAAAAACACAAACATGACAGCTATTTATTCATCCTGCCACTTTCAATACAGACACAACTGCATATCATTTAGCCACACTGATGAGGCCATACTCATGCTAAGACCTGTCGGAGATGTATTGTTGTGTCATTACAATGTGCTGCACAGTGAAGCATTCAAATTAAAGTAGTTGTCAAAGACTATAAGAGCCACAATCTGTCCAACACGGGTTTTTCTTAGACATTTCTGCATCAACTGTGACCTCCAACAGTGACCTTTGACATATCAAAGAAGGAAAAAGTTTATATGAGCAAGTCATCATTTGATGAACATGGTTTTGCTTTATATTAACACAAAAATAATTTCCAGCTTTAACTCTGACTTCACTGCGTAGTTAATCTTAGCATACATGGAAGTCTTTACATCTACCACAAGAGGGCAGTATGCTACCACAGCTAGCATCCATCCAAGACTGCAGGCAGGGCTCAAGCACAGAGGCTTTACTGCTCCAGAGAAGGCTGAGCTCACTGGCAGCAAGCAGAGCAAACAATTGTTTAAGCACGGTGAGAGTCTGGCAGTGTGTGTGTGTGTGTGTGTGTGTGTGTGTGTGTGTGTGTGTGTGTGTGTGTGTGTGTGTGTGTGTGTGTGTGTGTGTGTGTGTGTGTGTGTGTGTGTGTGTGTGTGTGTTTTGCGAAAGAGGGGGCATAGATGAGTGGTCTCCATCCTCACCCTGTGCTGCATCATGACCTGGTAGCTTACTGTGAGCCTCACTTCTTCTACAAATGATTGTGTGATGACACTGACTGCACACATGGAGAGCCAACAATCTCAGCCATGCTAGTCAAGTTAAAGGTCCGTTCTGTCATTTTTGACCTTATAAATTTGAGCTAACAGTATATCCACATAATAGAGGAGTTTAGCTTTGAGATTAGCATTTAACCCACAGTTGGACAGCCTGTCGACAGGCTGACGTTTTTTTCCAGAGGCCGTAGTGGACTGTTCTTAAGCCATAGTGAAAATCATATGAAACTAGACAATCTAAGTAGTATCAACCATAACACGCTAGCTTTTGGCCTATTCTAAATTAGTGCATTTGAACATTTCTACATACTAGCGTCCCTAGACAGTCTTGGAATTGCATTAATTGTGTCTGACTGGAAAGCTGAGACTCTTGTGGATTAAGTGAGCCCAATTGTATGTTAGTTCCAATCGTAGCCAATTGTATTGGAATGACACCATTTTTAAAAAAAAAACTTGAGCTCACTGTATAAAATGAGCTGCTGTGACCTCTAGGATAATCACAGCCTCTTGAAACTTTACAAACACAAACTAGAGACCTGGAGCCTTCAGCATCAGAATATATGTGACTTCCCTAGGTATGTAGACAGTAAGGGGGTTTCTGAGCAGGTTTTAAAACAGAAGTTCACGCCATCCAATTGCTGAAAAATGGAATTCTTGGTGAAATCTTTATATGTAAAACGTTTTTGATACCGAATCACAGTATGGATTTTTCAATGGTGTTCTTAATGTGGTATTTTGGAGGGATTTTTGACAATATTTTTTTTTAATCAATTATAAAGCCGTAATTTGGAACCAAATCTGTGTAACAAATGGTATCAACCCAAAGACTGCTGCAACATCTTTTGAGACAAAATAGAGCATAGGAAGAATTATATACTTCCATCATAATGTTATAAGCCCTCATTCACTTTATAGAATTATACAACATATATCTCAAATTGATCTTCAGGTTCCCATCTTTCAAATGATGTATATATCTTCTTTGAAGTGTCTACTGTTGACCTGCTATATCCTCCTGAACATCGCCGGTCCCTCACACTCTTAAAAAAGGGAGTGACTGCTAAGGGGTTGAAGCTGAACACATAAAGATATGATACTCATCATTTAAGATTCATATCACATCATTATCCCGTTCGTATGCCTTAAATAATGATGTTCTTCGGCAATTAACACCCATAAATCCGTTCTTAAATCCTTGAAAAAAAGCTAATAACTCCGGATTGGACTGTGATTGCCTCCACACGGCTCTCACAGACCATTACCCAATATGTTCTTGAATAAGTGAAATACAAACAGCCACATGTACGTAGGGCCAGGCCACGATAACAAACAACAGAGGCTCAGATTACAACACACACAGGGAGTTCTTTACCTGCTGAGGATGCCATTACTCCACTATATCTGTACATTGCATTTGTTTGCTGCTATATTAATGCTCTGAAGGTTGAGTACAGCCCCTTTTCTTCAGTGTCAAAGTGATCAGTGATCGTTATCTTTACATCATGGATACATTACAAACAGGAGCTACAAATAGCTAATTCAGCATACACTTAATGGTGCTAATTTGCCAAAATGCCATGCCAAAAAGCATCATGTGGAGCACATGTTTATGTAAAAACATCAAAGTTTTCTATCATTCTTTGAGTGAAAGTATAAACTGTTACGCTTTTCTGTGAAAATCAAAACTTGTTTTGCTATGTTTACAATTCTTACTGATGCATTCAAACCTTTAAAGTTGTAATCCATAAGAATTGAGATACGATGTTTCTAGTGGCTGCTTTGGCGGTCAGATGTAACTGCAGGCGAGCCTCTGGGACCTCATCCCCCAGAGTTCCTTTGGAAACCTAACCGTGTAGACTGTATGACGTCAGCAGATTGGCAGCTCTCACCTGCAAAATGTGGCGTGATGCCTTCATATGCTCCATATGTCTGTTGATCCTCCATTGTAAATCAGCAGGAAAGAAATGTTAATGACGCATAACACCAAGCCTGACTCTAAAATCAGACTTGAACGTTTTGTTAGATTGCACTTTTACTTGTCAGAGGTTGGAAGCTCCACCTGGGCAGACAAAACGCTGTTGACTGACGTGAAACGCGTCACTAACCTTGCGGCACATCTACACAGACAATCAGATGGTATTTCCCTGCAAAGAGGCACAAGTAGAAGTGCTTTCATTAGTGGGTAATATGATCACCACTGTTTTAACTCACTCTTTGATAGATAGTCACATAACAGACATTAACTAGATGAGAATCTTACAGATAATATATTTAACAGCATCATTTTGTCAATCATCTATATTTACATATGTAAAGAATTGTGTAATGACACAGGGCAGCTTTTTTCTTTAAATCTAGATGTTGGGCAAATCTTTGCTTACATTAACCGGAACAATATTTCCTTTTATTTATTCAAAGTTCAGCCAGGTGGGAAATGAGCTTATTTCCTTTATTGTAGATCGTTAATATGTGCATTGAATAAGAATTCAGTTATCTTAGCTTAGTATTAAGAGTGGAAACGGGGGAAACAGCTAGATTGGCTCTGTCAAAAGGTAAAACATTTCACCTATAAACACCACCATAAATCCACAAATGTGTTGTTTCCACTTCTGTTTTTGTACAGACTAAACAAACAAGATATAGGATCTTAATAAGTGAGCTTTAGAGGTATTGGTAGGTGGATTTTGTTATGCATGGACAGAACCAGGCAAGCTATTAAACAAAGCATATTTAACAGGCAAATATATGAGTTTTATCAGTCTTTTCAATTACCACTCAGCGAGAAAGTGAAATGTATTTCCCAAAATGTAAAACTATTTCTTTAAAGAGTTTTTAGTAAAAAAAACAATCCATCCATTTGTAACATGACAGCAGGGTCAAGCTATCAAGCTTGTGTGATAGGACTGTGGTTCTATGACGACAAAATTGCATTTGGATTGTGCTCAACTCTGCCCTGCAACTGTGGGCACACCAACCCTTAATGGCCGCCTTTGCTGAAAGGTCACGGTCGACAGCATCAATGGCACAACTCTCCTGACAGCCCACACATCAATGACTCCGTTTTAAATGCCTTGGTGGTTTGGATTGGCAAAAAGCTCATGAGGCAAATGTCGTCCAAAGCTCTTTTCTGCTCAGTTAGAACCTATTGTGAGAACGGTAACTGAGAGTCCATGTCTGATGTTCAAATTTTGAACGTACTAATGGCTGATATAAGCGTGGAGCTGATCAAATCTCACTACACCAAACAGGGAGAGTGCTTGCCCGAATGAGCAGAGAAAGATAGATGCAACTCCAAACTGGGCTGCAGCCAGCCTCTTCACAGTGGACCGTGGGACATGAATAAATGAATGAATGTAGTGCACACTGGGGTGCCTGTGATGCCAAGGTGGCAGACTGTTATTGTTGTTGTTGGAGGGATTTAATCATGAAATTCAAATTTCTGATCTTCTGATCTGATCATCTTTTGTGTCAGTGTCTAGTTTTGTGTCATATACTTGAAATACTTTATACTATTCTTAATTAATATTTAATGGTCTAGATAGTTTTGGCCATATAACAACAAGTGCAATATGTCACTACTAGTTTTAAAAGAGCTGTTCACTGAACTTTATGATCATTTAGGAGGCTGCAGTTTGTGGTGTTGTGGAATTGCACTATCCTATACTGAAAGATGTGTGCTTCCAGTAGTTTGTCCAACCCATTTATATCGGAGGGTTAATAACACTTTAGAATTGTTTAAGTGTAACTGGGGCTGCAACTACATTATCAATTAACATGACCCGTTTTTGACTTGGTTATTTGGTTTGCTTGTCTGTTTATTTGTCTGTTAGCAGGATTAAGGAAAAACTGCTGGCCCAATTTTCATGAAACTTGGTAGACAGAGGAAGAACCCATCTTTTGGAGTGGAACTGTAGTAGGGTGCAGAAACACAAATTGTTTTTTTTTTTTAATTTTGCTAACATTACAAGATATGGCTTGATACGAATTTGTGCTGCATTCATGTGGTGTCAGAATAATCGAAAAAATGACTTCCCAACTGAGAAAATTCACACTACATTAACATTGAGAGATACGGCACGCCTCAGCAGAGGTCTGTGCCATTTATAAGATGTCATAAAATAATGAAAAAACACTGTACATTCTTCATATTGCTTATTGTGTCTTTCTTTCTTATCAACTGCATATCGATATTTAATTTAATTAACATATTTAAGTAACAGTGATACAAAAAAGAGAATTTGCTAAATGTGTTTTAATGAAGACTCAGTTGTCAGTTGTTAGTAGTTGTTTTCTGTCCCTCAATTAATTGATAAATCAACTAATCATTTCGGCACTACAAAGGCTATAACTCAAAATAATTAAACAGAACCATAAACCATGCAGCTTCAAAGGTTTCAACAAAAACATAAGTGTAAAATGATGCAATGGAACTGTAAAATTACAAATAATGTAATGTACAATGAAAAAACCTATACAAGTTATAAGCACCACGTTTCAAGGGAAGACTATATGATTGGAGTTTGCCTTTAAAACGATGAAGAAGTGCTGAAGAATGGCTACAAAAGGAAGAAAACACAACATAAAATTGATGTAAAACTGATATAAAATACTCGGCCAAGGCACATTTTTCATAGCAAGGACTACATATAAATCTGTAAAAAATTATACATGTAGGATCAATCGCCATTTCATGGAAGAACTGATCAGGTGCCTGCATATCCCCGCATGAAAATGGCTTTATTTATCATCCAATGATTTCTAATAAAGTGAATGGCAGCTCTGTAAATCACTGTTGAATCCGCCGTCTGAGAAAACAAATTTCACCAGAAGAGGGAGACAACAAATCCCTGTGAAGATTACAAAACAGCAGCTATGTTACCAGTTCTCCATGCTCCTCTTTTTCCATCTGAAGAATGGCAATGCTTATATTATCAAACATTATTAACCTCACAACCCTAGTGATATGAATTTTAGCTGTTGCTCCATCACACGCGATTTATGCCGCTCCTGCAATGCTCATTAGTCCGTGTTTGATTTCCAAATAATTCCATATGACACCTGTTAGATGGGCCAAATAGATCTGAGCCATTTCTTGGATTCTGTCTTGACAGCTGGACGAGGAGGAATTTTCTTCCTGGCACTTGTTCCCTTCACCTGGACTCTGACTAATCCCACGGCACATATATGGAAGACACATCAAATATTATTATACCTACAAGAATCAATTTATTAATTTCTTTTCAATTAAGAAAAAACAATCATTTGTGAAGTGAAGACAAGCTTTGATCCACCCCGAAATAATCTTCTCACCATTTTCAAAGAGCACATCTCCATTTTTAATTATTCTTACTATTCTTAGATTGAATGTTTTATCTTTTAAGCCAATCAAGTAACATTTTCTACTGTGTTTAAAAAAACAAAGACGAGATTTGAAATACAGAAAAAGAATATTGATATAAACTGTCTGACTGTGAGCTAGTGAAAAAGGTGAGGAGAGAGGAGAAAGCCTCATCTGTCAGCGGGCAGACAGAACAGACTTCATTTTGTTCTTGAGTGTTGAGAGACGATAGCTTTGGTTTCCAAATGACGGGGATTGACATGATATGAGACTTTTCAACAATCTGCAATAATGACCTTTTCTCCGAACCTACAAACTGTCAGTTAATAACATGTTTCAGGTGAAAATGGATAATCTTTTGGCTCAGGTAAAAAGTGTTACCTAGCAACACCCGGTGTCCTATCAATAGTCAGCTTGGAGGTATCTCTGGAGATGCTCCCCCCTACAAAGACCTGGTTCAGCTTGCTTCAACAGGCCCCGTGACCCCCTGGACAAACAACAGCCTCATTCTCTGCACCACTGCTGACCTCATTGTCTCTTTGTGAAGGGAAAATCCAGAGTTGCATTCTGTTAAATGGCAAATGGTGCATCAACTGCGAGCGGGACGGACCTCTCTGCCTCCAGCACAGGCCTACAGATGAGCACGGACACCGCTGCTTTTTCCTCAGGACTGTACGCAAGGAAAACATGGTAAGAAGGGGAGATTCAATATTCACTACACTTTGCTCCATCTGTCTGATGTGTGAGATCCTGACAACAACACCTCTCTCACCTGCACTGTCACGATTTACAGTAACAGCTGCTGTTGTCAAATGTAGCGTTCACATCAAACTTGTATCACACTTGTTACTGTCACATGTACATATGTTTTTATATACTATATATATCAAATGTATAATTTATGTGCATCTTATGACCCATGGTGCGCAGCTGTACTAAATTTCTAAAGTGCTCTTGCACTATATGCAACTCCGGATAATTCCACATCCAAAATTAAATGTTTATCTACACTCAAGTGCTAAAGTAATACAAGGGTGCAGATGGTGTGGCATTTATTTAGATGGATTTTGTACTGTAATCGTATAATATCAAGTCTGCATCTCGCATCAGTGGAGAGCTTTAATATAATTACTGTAATACTCTCAATATGTTGCTTATAGAAACAAACACACACTTCAGAGTGATGCAAGATTTCTGGAAAAGAAAATAAATATACCTCAAATTAAAATGTGTTGCACAAAATGCAAAACCAAGGCTTCAATTTGCTCATTCAGTCTCACAAACTGAGGCGATACATGACTCCCACACACACACCTGTGCACACCTACAGCTCTGACCACATACACCTGGATTGGTTAGAGAAGGTTAATATCCAGGATTACATTGCTCCTACTTAAATCTGACAGAGCCTGACAGGTGTACTGTTGTTAAGGAGCAAAGAATTTGTCGCAAGTAAGAAAACTTGCCAAAATTCTAGCAAATAGGAACATGCTGTAAATTAGACCTGACATGCTAACTGTACTTCTCATAGAGTCTTGATGGAGACACATTAACAGTGATTGAGAACCCGGCGGCTGTCAGCCATCCTTTTCATTCAGAGAAAACAGCAGGAGTCCCAAGGACCAAGGGACTGCAGGGCTGGTTAAAAGGGATTCACTCTACGACTCACGGTAAGCTCCAGTGGTGCACCACCCGATGGGCAGATTATAACAGCAATCACCAGAGCAAAAGAAAATATGCTACCCTAAGTATAAAGAAGAAGCCTAATTAAGACTAAACCCATCTGCAGTGCAGTGAAGTAAAGCCTAATAAATATTGCTTGTTAATTTCTGCCTCAGCCTCAGTGCTGGGTATCAATGTACTATATATGTAACCGTTGACATTTGATTATTCTTCTCAGCTCTTATCTGGCATCAGGAGGCATTCATTTCAGTCTAAATTGTTGCTTTAGCTCACAGGCTGGTGAGGCTGCTGGCAGCAGTGTGTGCAGTTGGACTCCTGGGAGGCTTAGCTGTAGGTGTCTGGTTTCTAGGTGAGTCACTGTGTTGAGATACAATCAGTAAATTAGCTTAACTGTACTGTGCTGTACAAACGACTGTTGAGACGAAAGCACAAAATGTCTTGTTACAGCCACTCAAGCTTCTGTACACATTCAGGTCACAGCAGAGTCTGACTGATACTGGATTTTCTTCAGTACAATATTTGAAAGGTTAAAAGAAAATTGATATATGGTATATGATATATGATATAACACTTTACACTGCTTGGCAATAAGTGTTAGGTGTATCCGGCCAACTCCAAAACACCATTAACGATATTTAATATATTAAAACAAGGGTAAGCAACAAATGATCCTATTATTGTTTGATGTGTTGTTTTAATGAGTTTTTGTCCTAATCAGCGGAACTCCTAAATATTTTTATCACACCCTTTCCTGCAGAGCAAAATTCACTTGCGCTACCAGACAGGGGTTGTTTGTTCTGGGTACTAATTTAGATCAACATTTAGCAGTATCACTGGCTAATTTAAAGACTGCTTAACTCCATCTTTATCTACATATAGTCAAACTTCTGCTGAGGCCTACTTCCTACTCTCAAAGTCCAGTGGGACTCGGGGACACAAAGGAGACGCCCTTCTGCAATGTGACAGAGGATATTTCTATCTCTGACCCCAGGAAAGGTCTGTGTTTCCTCCTCGCTTCTGTGTTTGTTGGTAGGCAGGCATTCATTTTAATGACTCATGCATAAACAAACAGTGCAGGGTTGCATATTGTTATGAGATTCATCATACTGGGTCGTGGATTACCTTTGAAGTGATTTTGAGTTGAACAGGAGCCAATTTAGCATTCAACAGCTGCTCCTTGTTGCCTTTTGTTCACTCTTGAAGGACGCCCATTGACTGACATAAAAACATCACACATAATGATCTGTTTGTATTGACTACATTAGCATAGATACTTGCAGATTTCCTAATCATTTCCCACTCATAGAAGAGGCTCGTTCATTACTGTTGACTGAGAGTTTGTCTCTGGAGGGATTTTCAATCAATCAGGTTCAGTGTTTTACAGAATCAGCCCGGAGAACTCCCTGCTGGAGATCCAGCTGGGGAAGCTGCCCACCTGGCTGCCAGTGTGCTACGAGAGGTGGAACTCTTCACTGGGAACGCTGGTCTGCAGACAGCTTGGTTATCTGAGGTTTGCACTCCTGACAGGATCACACACCACCTCAGCCCTTAACACTGATTGAGACCGGCATGTCCAACTCACTAACTTATAGTTTAATCTTAGCCTGCGTTACCAAAGTTGAAAGCATAGCTTATTTTTTGATTTGCTAATACCTCATTTGCAATCTTGCTTCACACTTTATGAGTTTGAATTTTCTTATCATTCATACCAATCCATTTTGCATATGTTCTCTTACCAGACTGACCAAGCAAAAAGGAGTGAATCTAACAGATATTGGGCCAAACTATACTGATGGCTTTATACAAATTACCTCAGAACACAAGAGTAATCTGGAAAATATGTGGCAATTCAGGTAAGGCAATTTGTCTGTGGACATCATACTCCGACTACTAACACATTTATCATGCATCATTAGTTACTCAATTTATTTTCATTTAGGGGGAACTGTATCACAGGGAAGGTTATCGCTTTGCAATGTTTTGGTGAGCAAATTAAACTTTACTTTTTTATTGACTTTGCATTTAACACCAAGCCCAGTAGTTCCATACTAAGCCTTCTCAAAAAAGCTTCATATTAGCAGCAGACAGAGTGAATGATGCCACTTGCTGCAGCACTTTCTCACCAATCCAACTCCTTTTTGATGAATGGATCTCTGTGTAGAGTGTGGGACACGAGCGAAGCTGCCCAGGATAATTGGGGGAGTCGAGGCCACACTGGGCAGGTGGCCTTGGCAGGTCAGCCTGTACTACAGCAACCGTCACACCTGCGGAGGCTCCATCATCACCAGTCAATGGGTAGTCACAGCTGCCCATTGTGTGCACAAGTAAGACAGCTGACCTTAACAGCACTAAAAGGTCTGGGGCAACAGACTCGAGGGAGAATAATCAATCATTAACAGCTGTACCAAACTGGACAAATAGCTATTCTGTTTTATCAGTATCTGCCTCCTTATTTATTTTCTCAAATGTCAGCTACAGGCTACCGCAGGTATCCAGCTGGGTGGTCTATGCTGGTATTGTCACCCGCAGCTCTGCTAAAATGGCTCAGCACACCGGATATGCTGTGGAGAAGATCATTTACAACAAGAACTATAACCACAGAAGCCATGACAGTGACATAGCTCTGATGAAACTGCGGACTCCGCTGAATTTCTCAGGTCAGTCTGGGAGGCTCCTTGCAAACTTGTCACATTAAAGAGATAGTAGCACTTCAAATACACATAAAAATGCCAATACTATGGCCTTAGATTACTGTTTTATATTCTCAAGTTATCACATTCCAGCAAACAGGCCTCCATCAGACAGAAAAATATTTTCCTAGTCAAAAAGAACATTTAAGATATCAACAGCCAGTAACAATAGGATTGTAGATATCTGGAATGGGAGTATTTCCTAGTAAGAATGATATAGCAGATATCCAGAATGGTCATTATGAATATCAAAAATGAAATTGTGTATATCTGAAATTGAAAGCCTTATACACATGAATGGTAATAGTGACGTAATTTTTCCCAAGGAAGAATTGCATGGATATCTGAAATATTCTTTTTGAAAAGGAAGAATTGAATTACAGATATCTACAACAAATATCCAGTCTAGCTTAGACAGACCTATTGGGGTCGCGGGGGGGCTGGAGCCGATCTCAGCTGACATTGGACGTGAGGCGGGGTACACCCTGGTCAGACAAACAGAGACAGGCAACCACTCACACTCTCATTCACACTCTCATTCACACCTACGGGCAATTCAGTCATCAATTAACCTCACACGTGCATGTCTTTGGACTGTGGGAGGAAACCGGAGAACCCGGAGAAAACCCACGCAGACACGGGGAGAACACGCAAACTCCACACAGCTGGGATTCAAACCAGGAACCCTCTTGCTGTGAGGCGACGGTGCTAACACTATAATACTAAATTCCTCTCTGCCACCACAACATCTTAAAGAACCAATAAAGATTCGCTCCAGACATGTTTTAAGACATATTAAACAATATAAATATAGTACTCATTTACGTCTGATATGTTCTCTTCACAAAAAAAATTAAATTAGGTTTTGAAAAAAATACATAGCATATTGCATCTACTCCTTATCCCCCTCTATTGAAAAATCCAGAATACCCCAAAAGGCTCCTTTATGTGCACAAGAGGTTTCAAGTTTTCACATCACATTTCTGTGAGTTACTTATTGGACCACATTTTCCCTTTCATAAAATCCTGATTGTTGGTGCATGTTTTAAGCTGAGATTTAAGGTGAGCCCTGAGCAATTTCTCCATTCAGCAGATTAATGTGCAAGCAGCCTTTTAGTGTCAAACTCTGCACATTCATCATTCTGCACAACAGTCAAGCAACAGACACATTTGGAGGGAAGGGAGACTTAAGGGACCTAATTAACGATGACTTCTGAATCCATACATATTAACAGCACAAGGTAAACGTGTGGGAGCCTGTTACAAGACAAAACCACAACAGGGGGAATCATTTAGTATGTGTACATCTCTCTAACAGCGTGGCAGACTATCATTAATAACTATAAAAAGGATCTGATTGAAAACTCCTACTTTTAAGCAATCATGTTATAATTATTATGTTCCAACTTGTCAGAATTATGATGTTAATGTTCCCTTTAACTAGATACAATTAGGCCTGTGTGCTTGCCTCAGTACGACTATGATCTTCCTGGAGGTACACAGTGCTGGATCTCTGGATGGGGATACACACAGCCTGATGGTGGTAAGATGCTACAGCACTGCTCTAAAACAAATTTACATCTACTCCTGCAGTAGATGTAAATTATTATTATTACTCACACATGATGACAGTGTGCAAAGTGTATTGACAGAGCGGTATTAAATGTGTCTTCTTGCCCAGTGCACTCACCCGACACCCTGAAAGAAGCTCCAGTCCCCATAATTAGCACGAAGAAATGTAACAGCTCCTGCATGTACAACGGAGAGATAACACCGCGGATGCTTTGTGCCGGATACACAGAAGGGAAAGTGGATGCATGTCAGGTCAGATGCCAGTTTTGAACACTACCTTGCAGAGGCGTCTTAAAGATTTATCCTCTCTGTTATGTGATTTGTCTACGGGGAAATGCTGGCATAATGAAGGCCGTGAGAGTCTGCAATGAACAGTGTTTGTGTCTACCTCTCCAGGGGGACAGCGGGGGGCCTCTGGTTTGCCAGGATGAAAATGTGTGGAGGCTGGTAGGTGTTGTCAGCTGGGGGACAGGCTGTGCTGAGCCCAACCATCCTGGAGTTTACACTAAAGTGGCTGAATTCTTGGGCTGGATCTATGACATGATTGAGGTAAACAGACTTTTTAGAAATTCTGTGGTAGGAAGTATTTGTACAGTAAGAGGTACAGTACTTTATTTGAATTATTCCATTTGATGCTACTTTATACTTCTACTCTACAACGTTTCAAACAAAATATTGCACTTTTTACTTCACTATATTCACCCATTATAGATTAAGGTATTACATACAAAACATATGATCATCTTATCAAATATGATGCATTATGGAAAGGACTGAGTCAAGATAAAAATATTTTTGAGATGAGTTAGTTAGTCAAGAAAATGGTGAAAAAAAGCCCCTCAAAATTTCCCAGACCCAAAGGTAATATCCTCAAGATGCTTATTTTGACCCACCAGCATTTCACAATCCAAATATATTCAGTTTACTATCATATAAAACAAAGAATAACTGCAAATAACAGGAAATCCTTTCATTTTTAGAAGTTGAAATTAGCAAATGTTTGACATTTTTGTTTGAATAATGATTGAAATAAATACTTGATCTAGAAATAGTTACAATTAATCAGCTTTTATACTTTCGATCAACTCATCAATTAATTGACTAATCATTACAGCTAGAGCACACAAAATAGGTCATATCAGCTTAACCTTGACCTATTTAAATGCTAAATTAAAAATGCTAATTAAAATGCTCAAACAGAAATTAATACATCAATAACAACGATACTAGCAGGGGCCCTTCTTCTGCCTTATGAGTACTTTAAATGTGAAACTACATTTTGCCGATTGCTATGTAAATATGACTATCTTACACCACTGCAAAAATATCAGAATTTCATACACAGCCAATATTATCAGCAACAAGGAGGAAATGGAAGCTGTACAGTCGGATATAAGCACAGTTGTTACACTGCTTGCCAATAATGACTGCTTTTTCTTTGCAGAATTACTGAGGAGGAGTCCTGAAGCACAAGCAGAGGATGCTACTGATATTACTGTTGGAGACATTTGGAAATCATAGTTGATATTTTTACTTTTCAATGTCGGTTATAACGTACACACAGAGACAGACTGGAGACATCAAAATGCATTTTACGTTGTATTTTACATGTATTGAATATAAATTATGGCTCTTGTAACTCTGTGTGATGTGATTATTGAGCTGCAGTTCTGCATCTTTAGCGCCAGGTAGCGACAGTGGAACGTTTCCTCTCATCTAGTTTCCATAGCAACTGACAACACCAGCTAAGCTAGCGTTACTTGTTAGTTGTAACTTTGACAGAAATTAACTATTTTTCTACATTTGCGTTTGAAATTTAGAGCCACTTTCAGTCATTCACTCACATTAATCTGTAATACTGTAGACAACTTGGTTTTGTATCTTCAG
Organism: Echiichthys vipera; assembly: GCF_963691815.1. NCBI lineage: Eukaryota > Metazoa > Chordata > Actinopteri > Perciformes > Trachinidae > Echiichthys > Echiichthys vipera. The sequence continues at coordinate 20,365,953 of NC_139830.1, forward strand.
CGTAAGTTAGTTAACGTTGCGTTAAACGCGTTGTTTTGTTATTAGACAGGTAGTTAGCATTTACTAGCTAACTGTGGCTGAAGATGTCCTCCACCGCCAACACAGGGGATGCTTTACAGCAGGTCAACCAGTTTTGGTCCATGCTGGATGATCTTTCTCAAGATGACCCCGCAGCTTACCGCAAGTTCATAGAGAAACAGATGAAGGAGGGGGCTGAGTTCAGTGCTCCGCCTGAGCTCGACTCTTGCTTGCGCACTGAAATAAAGGTAAGTTTTTTTTGTTGTTGCTGTTTTTTCAATGAAAATCTTTATTTCACACAAAATTACAGTCAGTCAATCAGAGTGTTCAAACAATCCAGATGTTCATAGACACAGACACCGACAGATAAAGGGACGGCATTAAGGAATAAAGTATATAAAAATATATATCAATAAAATAAAGTAAATATATAGATAAAGCACTTCTTATTCTGGGGTAAGTGAAAATAAGTTCAAGTATAATAGTGTGCCTTCACTTTTCTTGTTTAGCATCAGTGACAAGGTTTTTATATGAACATTAAACTCTTCTATGGAGACATTAAAGTTAGGAAGGGACTTGGAAAATGTCTTCTCGTGGATGTGGAATCACGAGGTTTATTATGAAGCAACCTTTTTTGTCGTCATGTTTACATTTTGAAATATATCTCCACAAAAAAACTAGAAATTAATTTGTTACAAGGGTAAACACAATGCACAATTTTAAAGTGAACCTCTGATTTTGTTTGAAATACAGAATTGAAAGCGGCATAACAAGGCTTTGCACCAATTTATGCCAGCCAGCAAATTAAAAGAAACTTTCCTTGTGGTGAGATTTTATTATGTGTCTGTTACTGTAATACTTCTCTTTGTACATTTTCTATCCATTATGCCAATCCTATCAAGCTTTAGGGAATGTGTCTGAACCTTAACATTTTGAAAACTCAACTCAATCATACCTGTGGGAATAGCCTTTACAATAGAAACGAAATAAAGGTAAGTTACGTCTGTTATGTCTAATGACTTACATCAAAGCAGGGAAAGCACGGGTCTCGTCAATATGGCTACGTTCCGGCTGGCTAGATATAAAAACAAATTAAATGCAGCCATTATGAATGATATTGTTTACACCTCTTTATAAAAAAATATTATTAAGTTAATATGACCATTGTGACAAAAGTTGATTTAACTACCTGTCTACTAGAGCTTCAACTAAGGATTTTTTTACTAACTGTTGATTAATGTACATATTTTGTAATAGCAAAACTGTCCATCACAAGCTCCTAAAGTGCACTGTAACATCTTCAAATGTCTTATCCGGTCCAGTTAATATAATAATATAATAAGTGTATTTATATAGAGCCCCTAAAACAAAAGTTTACAAAGTGCTTTGACAGACAAAGCCAAGGCAAAATCACATACAAATCCATACACATATACATATATACACATCAACAAAGCAAGATGAACGATAGGACGCTCTGAACAAACAAATGAATAATAAAAATCAAATGAACAGATGATGGTGAGGTAATAGTATAGCACCCATAAATATTCAGTTTACTGTCACAGAAGAGTGAGAAAACAAAATCACTTCTATAATCACTAATTCTTTGCCATTTGTGCTCAAAAGTGTTGATGGACTGATCATTTCATTAACAAATCCCTTCAGCTCTACTTTCTACCTCTTAATTATTAGGGGATTAGGTGTGTTTTGACAGACGGTACGTCTGTGTCCTCAACAGGAGCCCAAAGAAGGGTCACTGTACATCAACATATGCAGCTGGAAACGTGTGCCTGCACCTCAGGATCCCAGCAGGCCATTACCTGTGTGTGCTGGAAAAATGGAAACAGACACAGATGAAGGTCAAGGTAAAAGACAAAGCTGTGCTGCATCACAAGCTACAGAACTGATACATTATTCAAACAAGAGAAAAACATAAATTGTTGTTGTTTTTCTTTGCAGGTTGGTACACTGTGTTGGAAGTGGCATTAAACCCTGCAGTGCTACAGGAAAGTAAGAAAGACAAAACAGAAGTGTATATGTTGGCCCTGAGCTTTGCCCAGCAGCATCATGGGATGAGGTTATCTCAGCAGTACACTGTTGTTAGCCGTAGCCCAAAAAGTAGCGTAGATGACTTGCACCGCAGGCTTGGGTTTCAGCAGTGGCCTAGCACCTTCAGACAACCAGACACAGGTAAAGCAATAAGTCTTGCTACAAGACCTTTATGTCAGAGCTATTTCGCTTTGCTGCTGCAGGTCTATCATTTTTCACCTTCTACCAGTTTCTAATAATCCATAGAGTTCCTTTTTACAGCTTGTCAGACCCCAGCTGACCTTCTGCAGCAAATCTCCTCTCTAAGCTCAGAGGAACAACATGAGGAACCGGCTGCCAAAATTATCTGCAGAACTGCGGAGCACAAGAAGAAGGATTTGATCCAGGTCATCTCTACTACATTTGTGCAGCCTCAGAAGCCAGAGTACCAACTTGAGGTGAAGACTGACGCTGAAGGAATTGCTCACAGCATGGAGCTGACAGTGGAGCTGCCAAAGGTGTGCTCCATGTCAGAGTGCCAGCTGAGAATCTCCAAGGTAAGCGGTTACACACAAGCTTGAACAGTTATAATGAACCACTTTAGAATCCAATGTGTGTCAGTGCGAAGTTGGATATCACAAAACATACATATTTCTACATTTGTGAGTCAAACAGTGTGCTCAATGTATTTTTCTCCACAGGACGACGTCTTACTAGAAGTGGAGGATGTCTACCATTTGCTTTTAGAATTCCCCAAAACTGTGATTGAAGACACTGCGTCCGCCATCTTTAACAAAAAGAAACGAAGGCTAATTTTGAGAGTGGATGTTTTCTAAACATTTGCCTCAAAGGAGAAACAAATGCACACACACAAATGATCAGTTGTGATGGGAATATGCTTAATAAACTGTGAAGCTGATGTAAATTCTAGTACAGATAAAACCACAAAGAAAGTAACCAAAATAAATTAACTTCCTGCTTTGCCATCTGAAAAACCTTGTGAACACATTACTACAGAGAGACTCATGCCCTGCCTCAAAATCCAGCTACCAAACAGTTTTCCTTGAAACAAATATGTCATATGTCCCTTTGTGCTGTGTGGGTTGATCTGCAACAGCAAATGTAATTCCTAACCACAAAAAAAAAAGTACTTTAATAACAATCTGTGGGTCTTGTTTATTAATGTGTGGGTGTATGAGTGGAGGTGTGTAACGACTAAGAGCTGGTGTGCAGTGTCATTACTGTACACACAGGGAATAATTGACAACAAAATGATCCATGCAATAATTCATGTTTATTAAAACATCAAAATTGATGCAGAACAACAATATCACTATTTGGCAACCTGGAACATGTGAAAAATGTCAACAAACACTTTCATTTTAACATTTGCATACTATGCACTGATTACAGCTGTTTTAAGGCACAGCTTGTAACATGTTATTTATTGTAAATCGCATTCACTTCATTTCGTATTACAGTTTCAGGTATCACATTACTGACCATTAATTGGTAGTCTCACATATCCATTTATGAGCTGCAAACAATGTCTGATATCTATTCCTTAAAAAAAAAAAGTGGTACCCAAATTCTTCAAATGAAACATTCACTTTTAAAACGTGGTTTTCTATCGAAATGCTGTTATGTCCGTTGGTCCCAGTTAAATGTTTTATAACTTTTCTCTGTTATGGCATCACAAGTATTTTCAGTGAAATCCTGGTCCAGTGGGAATAACTGAGGTTTGTAGTGGTGATCTGTGGTCTTCGGGCTCTACCTCCTCTCTCCGTGGTCCTCCTCCACCCACGCTACAATCTTTCCTTCCCAGCCAGGCACGACTGCTCCATCCTGGAATACCTGAACAGCCGACATCCAGGATTTACATATCTAAGAGCCACTCACATCTATGACATACAAATGTCTGGAGATAAAGTGAAAATGACTACTCAGTCCTGCAGTGTTTTGAAGTATAGCACAGCCACGGCTATTATTAGCATATCTTACTACATAACTGCCATTTTATATTTGCCTGCTGAAGTTGATGTGAAAAGAAGTAGGGGCTATAATTTCACTCTTACGCCTACCTCCTCTTTCACTGTGCCAAACTCCGGGTCGAGTGCCTTAAAGTGGTATCTGAAACTGCCATGTCTGTCCACAGCAGCCTTAAAGTCTCGGAGTGTCACCTCACCCAGCCTGTAAGAGAACACTGTCAGTCATGAGCTATGCACACATGCACCCACACACGCATTAAGCTTTTCTAGAATAAACATTTATTCAGCAGTGATACTGAAGCATCTAAATGGAGCTCAGGTCATGCCTGAATTAAGCCATGTGTCTTCAGCGTGCAGCTCTGACTAAAACAGCAATTTGCTTAAAATTGATGCACACTACAAAGAGGGATCATACAATGTTCTATAAAGTGTTTGTTTTTTCACCTTTTTGGGATGTTTATCAGAAACGGAGTGAGAGACCGATCAGTGAAGTAGAGCACTTTGGTGGAGACGGTGCTGTCCAGTCCCGGGCTGCTGTGTGAGTGTGCCATTTCTGGAAATAATCACATAAAATCAAAAAATACGGTTCTTCACTACCCAAGTCTGAAATGGCTCACAGCCAATAATGCTCTCTCAATACATAGCACTGTAATTAAACTGCACAATCTGATTTAGCAGGCAAAGTTGAGATGTTGCAGAGGATGACAAATCCTAAACACCCAACAAGGATTTTCTTTGTCTCACTTGAGCTCTGCGGCCAGGAGTCACGGTCTGTCGAGTTGGCTCTGCGTCCTGGTGATTTAAATTCCTCCTAGAAGAAGAACCAATTATAGTACTCGTGATTAACGGTTAAATGTCATCTGTTGCTGGCTCCCTCATCAGGTGACATGTGTTGAGAATTTTAAAGATTGACTCTGGAATGGTGCATGTGTGAAAGTGTGTACCCCTCTGTCCTGTCTGCGCTGGCTGTCCAAAGTGTGCAATCGGTCCATGAGGCTGGCCACGCCCTGCTCCAAGGTGTCCAGGGTGTGATGTTGGGGGTCATGGCCAGAAAAGTTGTCCCTCAAACTACGTAGTGCCTCCCTGACGAGCTGCAGCTCTTCACCCTGTGACAAACAGCTTCTTACAATCAAACAGTTAAGGCAAGAAGAATGAAAGCTTATTTCCACCAAGAAAAAAAAAAGGATAAAAGCCATGATACAAATACTCATGGTATATTTATGATGATAAAATTTTGACTTGCTAATTCAAAGTTAGAATTTAAGTTCCAGTTGACCATCTTTCTACTCCTCTATGTCCAGGACCACACCATCTTAGAATTTGGCATTCATTTTGAACTCAACTTACTGGTGAGGTTTCACTATAAGCCCCCCCATATATATATTTTTTTTTTAAAGATTCTTTTTTGGCAGTTTTTCAAGCCTTTATTATATAGGACAGAAGGGAAATGGGATGAGAGAGAGAGGGGGAGACTTGAAACCCGCAGCCGCTGCCTTGAGGACCTTCAGCCTCTTTACATGTGGCGACTGCTCTAACCACTGTGTCACCTAATATCTCATTATTCTAACACACCGTTAGTTATTTTTGACATTCATCAGTTTTCATCAATGTTTTTTTTCCTTTTTAAAGTGAGTTTCCAAAGGATAAGCCATCAAAATCAACACAATAAACAGCAATAGACAGAAGTGATTAAGGACTGAAATAAAATAAGCGTACGTACTGGTGCTATGTGTTGAAATACTGCAGGAGATGTTGAAGAGTTACTGTAACCACCGCTTTCACTCCTGAATGTCTGCAAAATGGTAAATAATACATGTAAATATGTAAATAAGACAGTTGAGGCTGGAGACATTCTATAATTAAGTTTAACAAATACCATGAAAATAAGACACGTGTTGCCAAAGACTGATATAGCTTATTCCTCTGTGCTTTAAGCCCCCATTGATGTCCAAAACAACTATTTAAAACACATCAATGAGCTACTGTCGCACTGAGTGACATGTTTCTTCATTGCTGTAAATACCCACCAATTGTGTATTAATCTACAGCTGAAAATAGTCCTCAACAAATGCATAATATACTCTTGTTTGAATAAAACAAAAAACTACAATGCCCAGCTGTTATAGGACATTACGGACACGTTCTAAATATAAATGTGAAAAGGAATACAGCCAGCCTTATCCACTAAATCAACTCTTATTAAAATGTACTTTTATTACATTTTATTTTTTACTTAAACTGCCTCTTCCTTATTTATTTAATCTCATATTACGGGAGGGGTTTCTTTGTTTTATTCCGATCCAGTTAATATCTTTTGGTAACTGATTAAAATTTGTTTTTGATTTTTAGAATTGGTTGATTTTAATTTGCTGCAGTGTGAATTAATTTGTTACCTTGATTTTGAAAAATAAATTGTGTAAATAAATACTATTATTATATATGTCATTTACATCCAAACATACATTGTTGAAACACTTGAAACGTATTCCCATCCCTACCCGTCCAAGGCTGACTTCATGGGCTTTATGTTGAGCTTCGTCGAGTTTCTGCTGCTGTTGCTGCAGTATTCTGTCTTTCCTCCCGAGCTGCTGCTATTGTGTCAAAGAAAATGGACGGCATAAGTCTGCATATTAATGTATGCATCCAAAAAATGCACTGAAATGTAAATAAAATAAAAAATGTAACCTCGTATTCAGTCAGCAATTTGGTCCGTTCACTCAACTTGTGTTTGAGCTCTGACTACAAACAGAGAGATACAGTAAATACGGATAAATGAGTGCTATATTGCTCGCACGTACAGCTGGATCCACAGGTCACGCAAGTCAAATATTTTATTGTGTCAAACGGAATTCATCACTTGTCTCACATTTTCCCCTTCCAGCTGATCTTTGGCCATGTTGCACCTCAGTAGTTCCTGCTTTAGCTGCAGCACAGCATCCTCCTGCACTGCCAGGCGCTGCTGCAGAGCATCCTAATGAGAAAGAGGGGGAGATCAAAGAAATTCCAGAAAAGACCTGAATACAGATATGCTACATTCACCTGTCTCATTGACAGCCTACACCATCCTTTAAACTTGATTATATTTGTAAAGAAATGAAAATATCTATATGGTGTGCGATAGAAACTGCAGAAGTTTGGGACAGCACAAGAGTGGAAGGGATTGATTTATATCCTTAAATCCGTTTTAATTCACACACAAAGGACATGGTTTGAGTAAGAGGTTTACCTTGATGGCCTGAAGGTGGCGCACCTCCTGTTTGTTTCTCAGAAGTTCCCTCTAAGACCCACATAAATGAACAGCCGCATTAGAAAAAGTGATTATTTTCTTGTAAGGCAGCTCATCTATATTAAAGCTAATTACATTTACTAACTGTACCTTGAGATCAAGGGCTTCCTCCGTGCTTTGGTCCAGACGACTGCGGATTAGAACCTTCAAAGGGAGATCGTATGAGCAGCATAATTAGAGAATGGAAAAATGTCAGAACGTATGAGGAGTCAATGGGCCTGCATGACTGCAGGCTAGCAGATCACAGAGATTCAATTGTGCTCTACAGTAGCCACTCTCGAGGGAGTGATGGCTGCAAACATCATCACAACAGAAGGGCTGACACTGACACTTCACACAGTGTTGCTTTCTCGAGATAGCAGAGAAAGGGCACCGTACCAGCTGCTGTTCAGCGTTAGCCCGGTTATCTCCAAAGCTCACAGATCCATCCTGGTCCTCCTCGGGGAGGGAGCCATGGAGCAGCAACGCCTGTGGACAAAAACACTTTGTTTCACTTTTTATATTTCCAAATAACTCTCTGGACATTTCCTTCCCAATCTATTATAGAAACAGAAGTGCTTAAATATTGTTATATAAGAGGTTTAACTTCATATATGTATGGTACACTGATGTCAGGGTCAAAAGATTCCTCAGACTCCTCAGATGAGAAGTATGGATACATGATCTAAAGGAGGAGATGCATGTGAATGACCTGATGGAGGAATGCAAAAGGCTTAAACCCAAATAGTGAATAGACAGTACAAGTGGATAACCCCAGTAACCAGAAGCAGATCATGCTTGTGTGCAAGGAATATTACATGGCCCACACCGACACACTTAGAGTTGAGAGCCTTCAGCCAAACAGCAATACTGCTGACAAAGGCATTCACACTGCATCTGCAAGCTGGTAACAACTTTTAGTTTTCTAAATCAGAAGCTTCAACATCTGCAGCAGCAAAGAACACCATGTCTTGCTGTCAATGTAATTATTTTCTTAGTAGATCTTGTTGTTCTTTCCACTGTGTTTGCACTATCATATTTACATATTTCAGTTTTTGCCGCTATGCAATCCAGTAGCAGTAAGGTATTGAAAATCAAATTGACCTTATGAATGTGCCCATTGGGACAGCTGATTCACAGGCCAATCCGGGGCCCTTGCACATGTGCATTTACCACACCTGCCATCACCTTTAAACAAATACAATGCAATACTTTTCCTGACAAGTGTGAAATGCAGTGAGCCATAAATTTACTTTTTTAGGAAATTTGGAAAAACGCACATCTTACAAGCAAAATATTACTTTACAATGGAAGAACTTTCTTTTCCTTTTTTTTTTAACTCTTTCTCTTTCAAAAAGTACACTTGGGTTCATGACTGAAAAAATTATTTATATTTATTACCAACCTTTGTGTGTGTTTGTGTGTGTGTGTGTGTGTATGTGTGAGAGAGAGAGAGAGAGAGAGAGAGAGAGAAAGAGAGAGGGAGAGAGAGAGAGAGAGAGAGAGAGAGAGAGAGAGAGAGAGAGAGAGAGAGAGAGAGAGAGAGAGAGAGAGAGAGAGAGAGAGAGAGAGAGAGGGAGATAGTGTGTCATCATGGCAAAATGTGTGTGTTTCGAGCGCCAGATGTAGGGGATAGAAAATTGTGAGGGGGGTTTGGCCCCCCTCTTTATGCTCCTGGCTTGAAAATGGTGCAAGATGCAATCACGACGATTTTACAGGTGTGAAGTTGAAATTAAAATGAGGGCCAATCAAAAATATGGCTGAAAAAAAGCAACACATGCACATATACATCGACACACAGAGTGAAGGCCTGTAAGCAGTCATAATTAAATAGACATGGCAGATAAGCCTGATTTATTTCTGTATTTGTATTTGTAAATAAAGCAGTTTGGCATTTGTATACTTGGCTGCACAACAAGGTTCCCATTTCAGCTAATAAAGCCAGTAAATTAAATTGGATTGAACTGTATCAAATTGAAATATTATTGAAAAGCCTGAAGGTGTAGACACATACTTTTTCTAACCCGCATACACAGTACACAGCTACATACACAAACCTATTCAAAGTAGAACTCTACTACTCTAAAAAACTGTGCCTTGATAATCAGAGTGAATATATTTTAAAAGTCTTGAAGGACTAAAGTTATTAAAAAAGCAACGGCCTCTTTTAAATATATCGATATGATTTACTAACTCATTATACATACATTAACATTTCTTGCAATTATTATCTTATTATTTGATTGTATTTATAGTTTCAGAGTTTGATATCACTTATTGGGCAACAAGCATTACTGCACACTTACTTTCTGTTACTTTTGATTTCTTAAATGTATAATTACATATATCCGTATGACGTTATTTGTGTAAAGTCACCTGATGAATTTGTAAGTACTGCACACAATGTGTTGACTTAGCTGCACCAACAACATGTTAAGATATAGTTAAATACAAAGAACTACTCAATGCATGCTAACATCATTATTACAAAACATAATGTATATCACCTATTATTTTGTATGTATGTATGTTAACTGTATGATGCAAATATGGAAGACATACAGTAATGATAAAGGCACAAGGTCATTCTTTTTTTACAATAAAAGCACAGATTTGCAATATTTAGCAAAATTTCAGATATCAAACATTCGAGGCCACTGGTTCAATCATCACAGAAGTTAATTTGCATACACACATTATTTTCTGTGAAAGAATAGAGATAAGATTATCAGCCTGACCCGCAGTTGAGGAAATTATAAATCATGTCCAATTAAAATGGACAAATAGAGGTCTAGTGATCTATCCCCTCTCAGCTAAATTTTCCAACGATACAAAGGTCGGGAGCAATTCAGGTGTTGATTTGTTTCTCCATTATCTAAATCTTTATAATTTTATTCATATTTTATCAAATGTCTCTACATGTAACTTATCTTATTTAACTTTCTGTGAACTCTTTTTTGCCTGTATTCTTACATCTACCTCATATACCGTAATTTCCGGACTATAAAGCGCACCTGACTATAAGCCGCACCAGCTAAATTTAGGGGAAAATACAGATTGCTCCACATATAAGCCGCAGGCGTTTTGATGTGTAATTACCGTAGTATATAGGGGTTCCTGCTACCACGGAGGGGATTGTCGGGACAGAGATGACTGTTTGTTTACAATAAATCTTTCAATCATTCAATCAAACTTTCACATCTTTGACATGGCGAACAGCATTCGTGCAGAGTACAAATAATACAACGGTGCAAAGTAATACAAAGTGCTCGCCTGTAACCCGGCAGTAAAAGTGCAGTCCCGCGGCCGTTTACGTTATCAAAATAACCAGCCATTCATTGATGTCAAGGGTACGTGCAGCAGCTCTATTTCCTTCTTTGACAGCCAGATCGATTGCCTTTAACTTAAAAGCAGCATCATATGCACTTCTCCGTTTGTTTTCCATGTTGAGGGTGTTTGCATGAACACTTCCTTCGCGCAAACTGTCGCTGAAGCTCTCCTACTCTTTGTTTTGCTCTCGTTACCTGGCGCCAGATGTCTGCCTCGGTCTCGCGCATCCTCGGTAGTGCGCGCCACTGGTTACCATAAGCCGTAGAAAAGCCGCACCGTCGTATAAGCCTCAGGGACCAGAACGAGGGAAAAAAGTAGCGGCTTATAGTCCGGAAATTACGGTATACGTATTTGACTAAGAGTTTATTACTTACTGTTTATTGTTTTTTTTATAGTTTCTGTATTTATTTAGCTAAGAGTTTGTTGGTTATCCTATACTGTATTTTTTTATAGCTCCCTTGTGTTTTTGAAAGCTGCTGGAAACTTAATTTCCTTGCGGGAGTTCATCCCAAAGGATCAATAAAGAGAAGTCTAAGTCTATGTCTAAATGTATTGATCCAGTTTGAAATGCTAAAAAACACCAAGTGTGAGCAGAATATCAGAAGTCTGGAACAAGGCTATATTTGAGCTGTTACCTCCCTCTGGTGCATCTGTAGTCTGTGTGCCTTCTGTCAATGAGTTCATATTAAAGATTCAGTCGTTTGTTTTATAAGTGTGTCATCACCAGGACTTACCTGTAGGCGGTACACCATCCTCCTTGCCTCCTGCATCTCCTTCTCCAGCTGCTCCTGGTGGGCATCCAGCTGCTCCTCCCAGGACCTCTCTTCCTCCTGCACATTGTGCCCAAGGGAGGGACACAATCCACACAGAGACACATCCTCTGAACGGAAGAGAGGTAAAGGGGAGATTAGGCAAGGGAGCTTTTTTTTTCCTTTCTTTGCATTGCATCTAATCTCGCTCTACAAGAGTTGATGTGCAACCATCCAACCTGTGACAGATTTCTTCTCCGTTAGCTCAGATTTGTCATCCTGAGGTTCCCCTTGGTCCTCAGACTTATCATGGAGTGTTTCTTCTTTAGGGGTGTCAGCAGACTGGGTGATGACATACTCCTCTTTGGGGGAGTGAGCAGGGCTGGTTGAGCTGAGGCTGAAACAGATGGTGGGCACAGGCAGGAATTGGTGTGTGTGTTTGAATCTCTGCCAAATGAATCGAAATAAATGAACCTAGCAACATAAAATGGAGATATACGCTTTAATAACTCCCCAAAGAGTGCAAAACTATGAATTAAACAGACCTGGACTACATATTGCAAACCATATCTGCTTTTAATATGCAATGCTCATCAGAAACAGTGTATCACTGACTATTTACAAATAATAAAATGAATGAAAAGACATGACCGAACACAACTGAAATCTACGCAGAACATACACAGTACGAGCAGGCATGTACAAAACTGTGTGATTCCCCCCCCGTCATCATTTACAAAACATAAAACTTGTATGGTTTGTGAGTGGCTGGTTTTCTTGTAGCTTGTATGATTCTGTGTTTAGTGTTTTCTGAGAGCTCCAGCTGCTTGGGGTACAGACCGGCTGTCATCTTCACTCTGCTGTGTTTGTAGAAATGGGATAGAGCTACTGTGACCTGTGACCCATGGCATTATGCATGGTCCTTTAACGCAGGATTCCTTCTCCTTCCCCTCTGTGTCTGCATGGGAACACATGCCTGCTTCTGCAGAAACAGATCCAAACTCTTTGCTTGAGAAGGGATAGAGAAGCACTACAATTCATCACCCTGCTCCTGAGGTCAAAAATCTGAGGGGAAAAAAATGACTGTGGACTTAACTGTGGGATAAAACTGTTTAGAAATCAAAGAATGTCCCAAGGGATTATATGCACAGTTAAACATGTTCTTCCCATACAGATGCAGGGAGAATTAGATTGTAGCCGATGAGATTTTTTGCTTATCTAATAGCATTACGATGCACAAGCTAATACCACAACAGGCATTAAACTGTAACACTTGTATTATCTGCATTCAGTTCAATCATGGAATAATTGCACGTTCCTCTGACTGCTTACTATAATGTGCACCTAAGTTCTGTCTCTCAGCCACTAAACAAACTGGAAACAAGTCTAAGAATCAAGTCTAAGAATCTGCAGTCATGCTACTGTAGCAGCTTTGTGAGGCTGTACTTAGGTCCAGCTTTGAGTTAAAAGCTATTGTCAGCATGCTAAATGCTTAAACTGACAATGTCAACATGCTGATGTTGAGCAGGTATAATGCTCACCATGTTCACCATCTTAGCTTATCCTGTTAGCATGCTTAATACTAAATACAAAGTACAACTGAGGCTTATAGGAATGTTTTGCAGGTATTTGGTCATGAATCAAAGTATTGGACTATAAACAAATTTGACCTGATGATGACATTAGGTGAAAAGTTAAGGGATCACCAAAGTTATTTTCATCCTGAGGGGAACAGGGATGGCTCTGGCTCAGAGGTAGAGAGGGTCATTCAAAGTACACCCCAAAAAATGTTTTCCCACAGATGGTTTCAGTCATTTTAGGTAGTTTTTATTGACCTTCTTGTGAAGAGCTACTGGCAGTTGAGGGGGTGACGACGACACAAGTGGCGACCGCATGTAAAGAGGTTAGTGGAGATGAATAGAGTTCTCTTAATTTCTTCATTAAAAGAAGAGAATGGCATGGGAGGCTTTTCTCAATGGAAAATATGTTTTCTCTCTTCTCCTGGCTGACCTGACAATAGTTTGATAGACAGATGGTTCATCCAATCACCTGCCAGGTATGTTTTTAAAGCACCTGCCTTTTTCCAATCAGTTTGTAATGAGGCCTTCTCAGATGGTTCTACGTAACAAACCAGTGTTCCTTTTTTTACGTCCTCGCAATGTAGCCAATAGTTGTTGAGATAGTTCAGTCTGGAACTAAGTGACTGGCAGACTGACATTGCTATCCACTTGCTAGCATGGCTTAAAAAAAAGTAAAAAGATTTAATTTAAACTTTTAATTCAGGAGAGTTTGGTCACATGGAACGTTCAACACACTGAGAGTTCCCTCCGGCTTCAAACGAGTAATTGCAACCACTCACATAAAAAACATGAACCGAGCGTCTTATCAGATGCAGCCGTGATTATCCCAAAGTGTTTCTGGAAAGGGGATCAAAGCTGCTGCCTTCAACTAATCTTGTCATTTCAGACGATGACATTATCAAGATACCCTCTATCATTGTCTCAGCGTGCAGCAGTTCAATAAACTAACACATTCATTTTCGATGCTCGCTGCTGTCTGATGCAACAAAAGAACACATACATACTGATCTGGAACATATGGGTTAAGCCAAAGATTAAGCACTTGGATTTGCAAAAGATGAGCTTCAGTGCAACAGATTAACATCAGCAGTGGTGGAAAGTTACATTTACTCCAGTAATGTATTTAGGTGCAAGTTTGAGGTACTTTACTTTAGTATTTCTATTTTATGCTGCATTATAATTTTGCTTCACAACATTTCAGAGGGTTCAATATTGTACATTTTACTCCACTTAATTTAACTGACAGGTGTAGTTATTGGTTACTTCTCAGATCAAGATTTTACCTTAAAAAGACATATGATATGATATAAATATATATATGTATATATATACATAAATATATATAAATCCTCAAATATGATGCACTGTTAAAGATTAAAGCAGTGCTTACAGTGACTCCTTATCTAAAAAGCAATGTCTGCTTGGGGCCTCTTGTCATGGTTCAGATGTCTTTAAATTGTTAGCAGTTCCATCAAAGAGAGATTTAACTTCTAAACTTCTCAGATGGTTTCATTTCGATAACTTTTTGAGTCTCACAAAGGTATATTAGTAGGTATTTCTCTGGATTAGTGTCTCTTGCGGACAACATGGCTTTTTCATCATTACAACTCAACTCCTTACATTTGACTAGTGTGACATTAAGTTAAATATCATGGACATAATCATGAAAATCTGTATTAACCATGTACTTGTACTTCAGATCTGATACTGTACATACATATCTATATGCAACCCCACCTTGACTGATCCCTATTGACCTGTTTATATTTTTATGTTCCGTGTTCACACGATTTTGGTATTGTATATATTGTATATATTTTGGATTTGTGCCGTATTTGGACCTTTTTGTTATTACTATCTTAGACTTTTATATTTGCACTATTTATATTTGCACTCTTCCCACTTTGAATTGCAACTGCTGCACAGCAATTTCCCTTTAGATAAATAAAGTTTCATCTTATCTTATAATTATCCAATATTTCAAATAACAAAACAAAGATAGAGAAAGTCCTAAGACTTAATACACATACATCTCTGTAGCAGAAACTTGTTTTTTCCTTCTTTTTTTTCTCCCATTAATCATCTCACGGCCCCTCAGATTTATCTTGTGACCCTTTTAAGGAGCCCAACCACTCAACTAAGATACTGAAGTGCATATAAAGTGATCGAAAATAGCTTCCCCTGGACCAGCTACAACTATATGACTACAACTGTAAACTATAATAACGGTAATAAATTGAAACAACTTTATCAACAAACTTGTGATATTACATGAAATAAAATCAGTCGAAGGGAGCTTTACTTTTGATACATTAAGTACATTTGCAGTAAATACCTTTGCTTGAGAAGGATTCTAAATGCAGGCCGTTTACTTGTAATGGAGTATTTCTTATATTATGGTCTATGTACTTCTTCTACCAACAGTGTTCAGCATGAAACATATAAAAGGATTAGTTGAATGCATTTGCCCATAGTTGGCTTGTCTGGTTAATATTGCATTAAATCTGGGCAAAGATGGTGGCCTTTTAATAAAAATAAAATAAATATGTTCACAATCCAAAAGAGTGCCAGTACGATTATGCTTTATTTTAAGGTCCTTGTAATAAGTGTTAGTAGGCAATAAGGGCCTAAAACCCTTATAAGATCCTTATTAACATTATGAGTTAATAAGACTATATACGTCTAATAATAGCATCATAAACATGTTTTTTATTAGATAAAAAGACATGAATAAGCACTTATAGGAAATAAATCATCATACGTTTATTAGCACTTAGCTATGCTTTAAACTTAGTTTTGCAGCTACAGATCTAAAGCAACAACAATGCCTTGTTAAGATGAATAATTCTTCATTAAGCACTTGTTAAAGTTTTTGAAAGACATTTAAGGAGAGAGGCCTGCAGCAAAGGCTGGAATACACCGGGAAATGACGACGCACACACTCTACCAAGTGAGCTTCCGGGGCTCCTTGTGCACTTATTAAGAGTTTAACAGGGTCCTTTGCTGCTCACCTCTCTCTTTACAAATATTTAATATTTGTTATTAAGTGCATAATGAAGGGTTTATTAATCCAAACACGACATTGTTCTCTGCATAAGCATAGTGCAAAGTTAACTTCCAATAAATGCATAGTAATATATTTCTTATAAGTTCTTATAAATCTAAGAATAAACATGATTATGATGTTATTATTAACACTTGTATAGTCTTATTAAAACATAATGTTGATAAGCATCTTATAATGACTTATGCAAGGCCCTTATTACCTATAGACTCTATAAATTTTCTATAAATGCTTATTCAAAAGGACCTATTTACAGTATATGTACAGTATATATAGTGTTCCTTACTATAGGAAAAAAAAACATCTTGTAGTTGTTTTTCTGACATTTTCTGACATTTAAAATGTATGATCTTTATCCAAATCACGAAATGGAAGAGCCGGTAATGGACGTTAGACAGTGGTTGCTAGGCAATAGCAGCTGAGCTCACACAGACAGGGACACACCCACACCTACTGCACCGTAAACACTGAGAACAATAACCTGCACAGTTAGGGTATCCAAGTCATATTGTCATGGTGAAATGCATTACTAACACTGAGACCAAGATGATCAGGAAAATGAATGGCCTCCTGAATTTAGGTCTGATGTATTTATGTCTCTGTTTTTGATGCACCCAGACAAAAAGCAGTAGCCTGGATAGACATATTGTTAAAAATAATAATGAGAAAAACAGCTCTTACCATTTCATCTGTTTGGCTCCCATGCTGGTGTTTAAAAGCTTAACCTCCCATTGAGTCGCAGCCCAGCACCTGGGTGATGCTCTGCTTCTCAGTCAGGACCATAGCCCAAACACAGCCAGAGACAGCAGGCAGGGTAGCAGCCCTGAAAACAGCAGGCAGAGGCGTCTCCACGTCACACACTGTGTTCAATCAGAAAAAACAGCACGTTCAAATCCTCTACAGCAGCATATTTCCTAAAACATAAAGCTCCAAATCCTAATCAAAAGCCATGAGCCCTTCCCCTAAATCATACCAAAGCTCAGTCCTAGCTGGCAGAGAGTGAGTGACAGAGATGGAGGGAGAGAGGATTGGTGCTCAGCAACACCAGCGACTAAAGTCTGCCTGGTTTCTCATTGCACTCGCCTTGTGCTTGAGCTCACCAGCTCCCATTCAGGAACACAATGTTTTTTTGTTCTTTGCGGACGAGAACTGATGCAGCCCTTGTGCATCTTTTTCACCCTTTTTTCTCTTGTCTTTTTTGCATTTATTCCCTCTGCCCTCCCTCCCTCCTTCCCCTCTTTCTCTTCTGCTCCGACGCACTGGCTTTTTGTATCGGTCCTTCCTTCTTTCAGTGAGCGTGGATGTCAGACATGGCTCTGTCTGGGTGTGTTTACCCTCCCCCTCCTCTCCCTCATTCCTCCTCCCTCCTTTCTTCACCGCTCTCTCCTTTCACAAGGAGGAGGAGGGAGGTTTTCTCCTTCCCTCTCATTTCCCTATGCTTTTTCTGTACTGTATGTCACTGCAGCTAAAATAAGAAGCAAATCTATGTGGTCTGTTGACAAAATAACAGGTCTGCATACCAGCAACATGCCCCACACACCCACACACCCACGCACACACACACACACACACACACACACACACACACACACACACACACACACACACACACACACACACACACACACACACACACACACACACACTCAGAAGAAGTATTGAGGTACATGGAAATAAACAAACAGAAAATGGTATTTGTAGAAGGAACACAGCTATTTTCACACTATTCATTATGGTGTACTGTGTATGGTGAACAGCGTTTTGTACTGCAATTGTGGCAAAATGCCTTAAAGAACATGAATTGTTTAGAGAATGCCCTGAAACATTACAGCCATTAGATTAAACCAAAATGTAAGAAGTTTCACATTTATGGTTTCATCAGCAGACAAAAGAAGCTAAAGGTTTTCTATGACATGAGTGTTAACTACTCTTTTTGAAAGGCGTTTTTGGCTGAGCACGCTGTCATTAGGTGGTGAGAAATGTTGCTGGTGTCATCAGTAAGATTGTGAAATAGGTTTCTGCGGCAGCTTGCAGTTCTGCCCAGAACAAAATGACAGTGTCTTGAATTCTGTATGAGCACCACCAACACGTGCTTTAATGAGCTACTTCACTGTCGAGTGATACCAGACTAATGCAGCGTTAGATTTATACTGTATGTGGATCAAATAAAACTCCTTACACTAGGATCACTAGTTTTACGCAATAATTAAAAGGACACAAATAGTTTAAAACCACATTAAGCTGCTATTTCTGAATAAATATTATTGGGTTAAGTTAAACCATAACGGTTAGGGTTACCAAAAAAATCCCACAGGATTAATATTAATAATAACAAAAAGAAAAGAAATGTGAGGTCCATCCACGAGGGTCATATTTCAACTCTGTTCTGTCAGTTCACTCATGTAGTAAGACTGCCAGTAATGTAGCTGCAAACACTTTTATGGGGAGACACTACAGGCTATTGGGCTAGTTGCCTCCTACACTTGTCTACTGTCAGACTATTGGAAAGAAAACAACCAAAATACATAACAAGGTTTTCACGCTACTACACATTGCCTATCTGCATCTTTAGATTTCTACTAAATTTACCAAATATTAGCATTAGTAAATGCGTCTTTTGCATAATTAAGCATAAATCGTAAAAATCTTGTAATCAAGAAAAAATAAATAACTTTACTAAGTTAGTAAAATGTAAGTAAACAACTGAGGAAGTTTCATTGAGATATCTATTAGTTTAAATTTGTACCCTATTAACCTGCAGTGTTCTGGAATCTAACGATGCACATCTGTCAGGGCTGTTTTCTCAAAATTCGTTTTTTTTCTCATCTGCTGAAAGCTTTCATACACCAAACGTTCCACTTTCATTCCAAGCTGTGCTCTGTACTGTACTGTAATATAAATAACTGTAATATGTTATATATTTTGAGCCTGGTGTTATCCAATGTTCATATTTGTGTTTGGAAATGTATGCAAATTAGCACAGATTTCATGAGATTTGCATGTTAAAACACAAAACTTCAGAAATCTTATTCTAAGTAAGGGAATATAATTGAAAACAACATTTTGGTGCTTCAGTCACTCAAACATAATACCAAGTTCCAGTATGTATTACCTAGAATACAATTAAACCACTATTATATACTATTATTACAGTTTTAAATTAAAGCAATAATAAGATTTTGTTGTGTGTTGATTACAAAATCCAGTTATGTTTTTATGTTACCACAACATTAATCAGTGCTTTAAGGCTTTATAAGCGTCACATAAATGTACAGTGGGGACCCTATGCTCACAGGGAGTTTTTGTAAGTTATAGCCTACTGCTACTCTTGTGCTCCTGTTGAAATATGTTATGGCTGTTTAGTAATCTGGTTTTGTATGAAATTTGGGTAGGAGTTTAAAAAGAAGCAAAAAGGAAGACAAAATTTAGCTATGCTATCCTGTGAAAGGCAAGTGATATGCACATCTGCGTATGGAGGGATTAAACAGCTCAATTCAAAGTGGCTCTATCCAACACTAGAGAAAAACAATCCGTCTAAGTATTGTTTCCAAAGTAGAAGAGTTGTTGGTAGAGTGTGGCTAATCCAGAAGCTCCTTGAAACTTTTCAAAACAGTCATCATAAAGCTTCAACTATTTCCTTTTGCACTCATTCCTATTTGTTGAATGTTTGAATGCTCCAAAAATTGAAAAAAGGCAAGGACAAACTCGGGTACAGGACAAGCAGATGGTGGACGGGGAGCGAGGAGGTGAGAACTGAGCCGGTTTTCCACAGGGACAGCATGCAGTCGACCAATTTGTAAATCAAATTAGTCACAAAAATAAGACAGATTGTTTTCATGGTCAACATGGATTCTGATTGTAAATGATTGGGCCTGCCATAGAAAATATTTAGCCACCTTTTTGATTTCAGTGACCTTCAAACAGATATGCTCGAAGCACCGTGGTCTGATTTGTCCCTGAGAATCCCATCAATTTGTTTTGTCAGATATAATTCAGAAAAGAAGTCTGTGGCTGTTTGTTGTTCAGGAAATAACACTGGAGTGAAAGAAGGTCGAAAGCCAGTCTCTGTCATTAATCAGCTATTGTCCAAAAATTATTGCACATTAAATAGCTGCCATGGGGAAAATTAACTGTTTTACTCTGAAATTATCTGAAATTATAAGCACTTGTGCCTCTGCGAAGGCTGCACAACCTCTTACCTTTGTTATCTATAAATAATGGAAAATATTTGTTAAAGGTTCATCTTTATATGAATAACACTTTTTGTCAAATTAACTCAGTTGTCTCACTGCTGGACTAATTATTATAAACCCTGCTGTTGATATATTCTAGTTATGTACTGTATTATATTATAGCATATGTTATATGATACCATATTACATTGATATTCTATTTTATGTTACATTTCTGTACTACAAGTTATATTATACTATATATTATAATGCTGCACTATACTCTATACTACTTTATATTACTTAATACTATTATATTATATTACTACACTACTGCATCTTACACTCTCTCATTTCCCTTTGCCGCTTTATCATAATGTACCATATTTTACTGTATTTTGTTAACATGACTCTTGCTCTTTATTCTATAACATTAATATAGACAAACACTGAGTTCCGTCACTTATATCATATATTAGCCTGTACACTACATAGACCTAATGGCTCTACTGCTTTTACTCACACCACTTTATCAGCATCATTCACTTCACAATTTTTTCTTTCATACTCTTGTATTTGTATGTATGTGTGATTTGATTTTATTCTATTTTAGTTTATGTAGATCTGCTATTTTATCTCTGATACTTTCTATACTTTATTCATTTCTGTTGTTTCTATTGTTTTCTTCTGCAACAAACACATTTCCCCGATGAGGTTCAATAAAGGTGTATCTTATCTTACATTATCGCATTTTAAAATAGTTCATGAGAAAATATATTCGATTCTGGATAAATCCTAGATCCACTTGGATTCAGTTCAGTTCTAAACACAAATACTTCATCAACTGCTAAATAACAAATCATAAACAAATTAGATTGGAACAAAAAAAATAATACATGGCTGAGGAGAAATAAATAAAATCCAATAAGATCTAGCTTTTCAGTTAAAAAACACAGCTGTTTCTGTCAGCGGGATATTTGGGCTCAAAGAAGCAATAACTGTCGCCTACTTGTGCGGTGGAGCAGCAGCAGCTTCAAAGTCGACTCTGTCTATTAAAAATATTCTATATCCACTATAACTGTGGCATAAAGCTGGCAGGAAGTCATCTAAAATGAGGTCTGATATACAAAGATGAAATAAGATGAAACTTTGACTCCCATCGGGGGAGAATATTTGGAGCATGCAATCATCTTCTCCGTGAGTGGTAATGTGGAGCAGCTTGATACACAAAACCAAGTAGACTGCTTATTACATCCTCTAATTAGGCGGGCACTTAATTGAGCACCAATTACTCATTATCATATTGTGTCTTTAAAATATTAGGTATTCTAAATAGGCTGAAGCCCAATTATTTATTACAAAGTGATCCATCCTTCCATATACCTATGTGCATATATTACCAGAGTTGTTCTTGCAGCTAGGGCCGGCTGTATATAGCATCCTGTGTGCCCCTTTGAGGACTTTACATTACTGGAACTTACGCCCAGGACATGTCCAGCCTCCCTTAGTACAAAAGCATAAGCAGGGAATTGTTTATCATATGGCTTAAAATTAAACAATCAACTCTATTTATATTTATTTTCAATTAAAGAACAGATATAAGTATTTAGCATAAGTCAAGTCAAGAACTGTATAATGTACGTGTATTTACACTTCCATAAATCTTGTATAAATGACACAGAAATTAAAAATGAAATATCCAGTGGTGGAGTAGTAGTAAGTAAGTACAATTACTCAAGTACGGCACTTAAGGACAATTTTGAGGTACTTTATTTGAAAAAAAAAAAATTCTACTACACAACATTTGCCTAATAACTTTAGTTATTTATGTTATCTGCACAAACGACCCACTGACTCACTACTGATACACGTGCACACGGACCCTCTGCCCCTAACTCACCTTCACCCTCCCCCTCCTACACTACACACGCCCCCTGTTCAGTCGCCCCTGAGGCACAGAACAACATCCACACCATCAAAACCAGAATTTCACACAAACAAATTACACCCAGGACTGTTTTTAGACCACACTGTGTTTTCAACATTCCTTTAGAAAGACATAATGAGCGCATGTTCAACACAGACATTAAAATAGCTGTGCTGAACGTGCGCTCTCTTTTAAACAAATCCTTTATCATTAACGATGTAATTTTAGATAACAACCTAGACAGCATTCTCCTTACAGAGACATGGCTTGGCACTGATGCACCTGTTGTTCTCACTGAGGCTTCCCCACCAAATTTTAACTTTTATTTTCTATTAGAGAGGGACAAAAAGGAGGCGGAACTGCGTCAATCACCAAAGACACCATGTTGTCAAATGAAGTCTTTTTAACAAATATTTATAACTTGAGTATCATGCCATTGTTTTTAGCAGCCCCCCCCCCCCCCCCCCCATCCTCTGCATGACAGTCTACAGACCACCCCGCTATTCCGCCTCTTTAACAGTGAATTCTCAGAGCTACTGTCAATAACACATAGCACTTATAACAGAATACTAATAACCGGTGATTCTAATTCACACATAGATAATTCCTCAGATCCTATGTCAAGAGAATTTTTAAACCTTCTTTATTGCCTTGATTTTAATCAACATGTCACGCAGCCGACCCACAGCAGGGGGCGCACCTTGGACCTGGTCATAACCTATGGCCTGTCCGTTGGTGCGCCCTCTGTTGTGGACCTGGCTGTGTCTGACCATTTTTGTGTGTTTTTTACAATCACCAGTTTTAAGCAGCAGGAGGCCCCAGTGAGAACAGTGAGGAAACGCTATCTAACTTCTGAAGTGGCTGCAAATTTCATCCAGATTTTACAGAGCACTGCAGAAATTTTACCAGCACCATGTGTTTTATTGTTGACAATTTTAACCATAAAATAAAATCAACGCTGGACTTGGTGGCTCCACTCTCAATATAAAAAAGTATTACAAGACAGACACCCCCATGGAGAAATGCAGAAACTAAAAAACTAAAGAGAAACTGCAGGAGTGCTGAGAGGAGATGGAGAAAATAAAACTGACACAATTGACCTTTTAACAAACAAAAGTTTTAATAGATCCTCCAAAACACCAACTGACGCCCTTTGTGAGGACTTCGCAGACCACTTCAGAAATCCAATCAATGACATCAGATCGAGTCTTTTACCCCAACAGATTTCCAATGTTGACACACCTGGATCATTGATTTTACCCGAGGAAACACTGGAGAGTTTTGCCCTGGTTGATGCGGGGACACTTGGTCCAGGCCTCTCCCAAGTAAAGTCCACAACCTGCCTATTAGATCCAATTCCCACACCGTTTTTTAAAACACTTTGTGGATACTTTGAGGATCAGCTGTTATACATGATGAATTGCTCTCTTCAGGCTGGGGGTCTTCCCGGCCTCCTTTAAAACGGCGGTGGTGAAGCCCCTTCTAAAGAAGAGCAACTTAGATCCCAACACATTTAATAATTATCGGCCTGTATCCAACTTACCGTGTTTAAGTAAAATTTTGGAAAAACTTGTTTTCAATACAGTAGACCATCACATTTTATTAGATAGACTGAAGAACCTGGTCGGCCTCTCTGGAACTGTTCTTAACTGGTTAATTTCTTACCTCACAGATCGACACTTGTAAGTAAGTATGGATGTACATGTTCCTCAGAAACCCACAAAATAAAGTGTGGTGTTCCCCAAGGGTCAATTTAAGGTCAAACTCTTTTTAATCTTTAAATGCTTCCCCTTGGGGACGTCATCAGGAGGCACGGCATCAGCTTTCATAGTTATGCTGACGATATGCAACTGTATATTGCCGTGTCTCCTGATGACACAGGGCCTACTGATGTCCTTTTTTAACTGCATTTTAAGACATGGATGGCAGGGAATTTCCTACAGCTCAACCAGGACAAAACAGAGATTTTACTCATTGGTCCTGAGGGCCAGAAAGAGAAACTTTTACCAAAGTTAAAGAATTTTAAACTATCACAAACTGTAAAAAATCTGGGTGTGATTTTTGACTCTGAGCTCAGTTTTATTCCACACATCAAAAATATAACGAAAATAGGTTTTAACCATCTTAAGAACATTGCCAGAGTTCGTCTGTTTCTTTCTCAGGCCAGCATGGAGGTGCAGATGCATGCTTTTATCTCTTGTCGTTTAGACTACTGTAATGCCCTGCTCTCTGGCTTTCCCAAAAAGAACATTTCGGAGGGTTGGGTTCTTTTAACTTTCTTCTCCTGATTTTATTTGATGTTTCTCTTTTTCTGTACATCTCTGTAAGGCACTTTGCAAAACTTTTCTGTATGAAAAGCGCCATTTAAATAAAGGTTGATTTTATTTGATTTGATGTTACAATTATAGATTAAAAATACAAAATATAATCAACATATAAATGATGATATCAATAACAGTTCATTGATCCCCAGGTGGAAAATTCACAAGTTACCCAGCAGTTTTCTAAAGTAATATATTCAATATTTATGAATAAATTGAAACTAGCCTTACATTTACCAGCTGCAATATTAAAGTAATGTACACATTAATGTACCAATACTCATAATCCACTAATATAATATTAACATTATTCTGAAATCAACAATTCTGTGAAATTAGCACTTTTACTTTTGAGGCTAATACCTTTGAACAAAGATCTGAGTAGTTCAGAATCCATCCCTGACTATGGAGTCTCAGATACATGTCTTGAAGATGAAGTTGCCAGCTTTGCACATTCTAATCAAAACCAGGTTGATTCTTGAATGCATTTGCACCCAGGTTACTTCCACATTAGCTTAAAATTTACAAACTGTAACAGTAAATACTTATTGTATGCTCCCCATGCTCGAGTTGCATTATTTCAAGATGAGTAGCTGACATGCCCTCTCTAGTTTTTACTGAGTTAGTCAGATTTGCACTTGTAGTTACCAAAAGATAAATCAACAGTGGTGGAAGAAGTACTCAGAGCTTTAACTTAAGTAATACCACACTGTAGAAATACTCTGTTACAAGTAGAAGTTCTGCATTCAAAATGTAACTTAGTAAAAGTACAAAAGCATTAGCGTCAAAATGTACTTAAAGTACAAAAGTAAAATAGCAAATGGCACATTTTAGAATATTATATTATCAGATTATCCTAATTGATAAATGAATCTAAATATAACTTTAATGTTGTAGCTGATAAAGGTGGGGCAATAACAATATATAGTATTTGGTTTGTTGATAAAAGTGTGTATTAATAATCTTAATCTATAAAGTAGCTAGTGACTAAGGTTACCGCATAAATGTAGAGCAGTAAAAAGTATTTCCATTTCAGAGGACTGTATAAATGTATAATGACGCAATATTAGTTAGTGGGGAGCAGTGGTTTAGTTCAACCACTGCCCACCAGCTAATATTGCGTCATTATACATTCCCGTAGTAAGCAGAAAAAATCCAAATACACTTAGATAACATTAGGATACATTTGTTAGCAAACAGTTGGGTACGTAGTTACACATCTAGCAGGAATGAGCAGCAGTCTCCCTGCTCTTGTTCTTCTTTGCCACACTTTGGTCTGCCAACAGTAAGAGAAGCGAAAGTACCTGGGCCATATTTTGCTTGTTAAATATCTGATTTTTTTTCATCATCACTCACTCTTTAATATGTGGAGTTGGAGTTGTGCAGGAGTGCTAACTCTCAGTGGGTACATTTTTATATATAAATTTACTTAAATACAATTTTGGATTATTTTAGGTGTATGTTTGAAAAGTGAAAAAGTTTGGTTTAATTTTATTTTGCTACAAAGTGCTCTTTGTTCAAATGGTGCTAAGCTGGAGTCATTAAGAATTATATTTCGTTTTAGTGGATGCTATTTCAAAAAGCAAGTAACCAGTAGGTCCTAAGTAAAGCATATTTTACGGTTAAAACATTTCCAATGTTGGCCTGTGAATGTTCTCATTCGTCCAGGTCATCGTTATCCTCAAAGCAATTTCAGTCAAAAACAATGTTGAATATCACATATCTAAAAATGTTCGCAAAAATATTACATTTAGAGAAACTGACCTGTTACTAATATTCAAACATCCAAAATAAATCTAAGAACGAACAGTATTTATTAATTTGCTGATTATCATAGCTAAATTTTATATTTATAAAATGAAATAGTCCTATTTCAAGAAATCGCCCTCCTATATCTTTCAGAAAATCAGATCTAAATTCACATTTTGAAATGGTATCAACTACTTAAAAAAAACAAAAAACAAAAAACAATTGATCTATGCAGATGTTATAATTCCATAACAAATTAGGTAAATCCTTATGTCTGTTCATGATTGTGTTGAAATGTATGTAGACTTTATCTTATGTTATGGTTTTGTATTATTGTACAAATGTCCTCTACTTTTATTTGTTTCTTCTTTTTCTTGTTTGTGAATCCTGTTGTTTCTTGTGCGAACATTTTGACAATTTGAAGTGAATGTACATTTAAAAAAAAGATGTTAATTGAAAAAATAAAAACAACAACTGCTGGAACTGTTCACGTCTTCTACCACGACGATTGACGGACTTTTGATTGGACCAATCACAGCTCACGTTTCACGTTCAGTGACGTACGGTAATGCGTCAACGTCACTAAGGCGGCTGTACCCTACAGTCTGTAGGACGTACCGGCAGAGGCTGTACCTTGTTTTGTGCTTGTTGAATGCTCCTCGCTCTGGAAAGGTACAGGCTCTACACATTAAACGTTAACAAATGATTGTGAAAGTGTAGTAGTATAAAGTAGTAGCAGTTGCAGATATTAAACAGGTTCTTGGTTTATATTCGAAACATTGTTTTGATGCACAACAGTGTTAGCCAGCGAGCTAACGCTAGGCTAGAGTATTGAGGTGTATTGAGAAGACACCTTTAACTTACTTTCAGATAACGTGTTAGTTTGTCGATGACTTACATTTGTCTCATGCCAGGTATCATCATGTCGAAGCAGCCGCTGGGGAAGACATTATTGAGGAATGTGATCCGCCACACAGATGCCCACAACAAGGTGCGTTTGAGTCCATGTGCTAGTGTGAGAAAGTGGGTTTATTCCACCGTGCTAAAACTGAGACATGTTAACAGAACAACAGCCCTGACAAAACCTGTGTTTATTTTTGTGGTAAGCTGCTTTTTCAATTGAATGATCATTTTGGAGGCTGTAGTCTGAGGTGCTGTTGGATTGTATTGCGTTAAACTGATGTTTCTCTATTTTGGCTACCCTCATTGATATAAGGCTGGACACCATCTTTTAAAGCCTAAGATGTAGACTCAGATTGATTATTGTATAAGAAGCAGAAATGCAGCTTGTCTGCACTGTTCAGAGCAGCTGGACCTATGTAATTTGGCAATTGAGGAAAACAAAACACTTACACGATTAATGTAGCTGGCAGTTTTCTGTGCAGCAGATGCGTTAGGTTTGTCACCTGAAGCTATTTCTGATGCACTCTGGTTACTATTGAAGATATGACTTTAGATAACGGATGTTTGGCAGCCTTTGCAGCTTCACAAACTGAATTTGCAGGTGTTTTTGAGAAATGTATACAACCCCTTTAAGTAAATTAATCCTGTATGCTTTTGCGAATCCAAATAAAGTTTTCACAGGGTGTGTGTGTGAGAGTGTTAGTGTAAGTTGCCTTGGTAGTTTTTAATGTACTTACTTTTCTTGACCCACTGCAGATCCAGGAGGAGATGGAGATGTGGAAAATGCGAGGCTGGGAGGTCAACACGTCCCACCACAAATATTTGCCAGATACAAAGAGCGTGAGGTAGGAACAGTGAATGTCTCAGTTTAATTTGAGCTACCTCAACCTAAGTGACACCAAAGCTCATTTGGGAGTATGTTTCATTATTCAGCTCTCAATTTGGAGAGCTGTTACTGTATGTTGTCATTTGATTTATTGGTGATGGTTGTTTTAAAGGGGCCAAATGCACTGTGATCGAGTGCCAGATCAGCCTAGAGACCTGAGTCGAAGCAGAGAGCGAGTCTCAGAGTATGAAAACAGAGAGGCCCGATACTGGAGTCGAAAACTGTATGACTTTGAGGCCAATGATTCTGACAGGTACAGTACATTATTACAGCTAAATATGTTTTATTTTTTTTGCACTTCATGGGAAATAACTTTAGAAAATCTCAAAATGGCTAATTTCTGAAATGTGACCAGACAAAAGTAGATGTTTTTCCCCCCTAATAGTATTGTACGCAGTGCACACTATATTGTAAATGTAGGGGAGTTAGAAAGATTGACAAATATAAATTTTATGTGTTCACATCACAGGTGGGGACATAGTGGCTTCAAGGAGCTTTATCCGGAGGAGTTTGAAAGCGACAGGTAAGCAAAATTCAACACAGCATCAAATAAGCACGGGATAAGAAATGAGCTAGCCAGATATTTGGCAATGTACCTCCATAAAGTTGAGGTTCATGTGGGAGGAATATCAAAAAAATATATTGTCACTGTCTCATATCAGCCAACAACCTTCATTAAATATAATTCAACCCAATTTAATGAATACAGTATTATATTATCAGTAGTGTTTCAGTCCTCACACAACCACCTCAGTGATCATGCACATTTTAATAAAACAAATATGGCATTAGATCCTCCTTGCTTGGTGACGCCATGCAATCTTTTCTTTAAAGCAGGCTGTCTGTTTGAGGTCAAAGCTAAAATGACCCTGATGACATCACAAAGGCTTATTTTTTCAGACTTTAGAAAGCTCCTCCAGAGCCCCAGAAGAGTACTAGCGGAGGAGTACTCACCAAACTTTATGTGTAAAATTCAGTGGATTGCCCCTCTACACCATTATATCATACCTGCTATACCTGTCTAGCCTACATTTATTTTGTTCTATTTGTCTTTTCTTTAGTGAAAAAAACAGTGGCTCAAAGAAGATTGGACGCCACAAAATGAAAAAGTCCAAGTCTACCACAGAAGCAAGCTTATCAAAACGATCGAAAAAATCCTTTCGAAAGAAGAAAAAGAAGAAGAAGAAGAAAGATGAGGAGGAAAAGCACAAGAAAGCAGAGTGCTCAAGCAGCAGCAGCAGCGATGACAGCAGCGATACCAAAGACAAGCAGCGGAGGAAAAGGACTAAAAGTCAACACAAAAACAAGAAAATGTCAAAAAGCAGAGGGAAAAACCTGGACAGCAGCTCAGGCGACAGTAATAATGAAGGAGACAGGGAGAGGCGGACTAAAAGGCGCAAAAAACGAAAGCAGGACTCCCACAAAGACTCGGATTCGGGGCCAAACTCAAAAAAGAGCAGGAAGAACTGGAGAGCAGCAGGTGAGAAGAGCTCAGATAGTTCTGGAGACTGAGGTTCAAAGACATGGACAGACACACAGTTCAGGTAACGACCAACAAGACCTCTGCAGATTCCTTTTTCCTCACCTTAACTTCACAGAGGAGGGCTTTCCTCTGTAGGGCCATTCAATATTGTACTTTATTAGACATCAACAAACCTCATCCACCTATGCAGTGGCTTGAAGCACACTGTACGGCAGTGCTGGCAGCATGAAGAGGGAAGGTGGGATATCCACCACCTGCCTCATTAACAATTCGGTCAGCTGCAGGCTCATTGATTCATCATTGACTCCCACCTCAGACTGTCTGCCTCACATGGAGACCTGTCCTCGGTTGACCAGGTTTTCTTTACAGCACACTTTATTCAAGAAACAAGACAAATTATGCAACTTTCCTTATCAATTATGATAGAATATGCATTTGCTTTTATTGTGTTGTTTTAGTTTTTGTAAATTTTAATATTTGTATTAAGCACATTGTCATAGCTGAAAAATAAATATCTATTTTGCAGTTTTAAATATTTTTTGGGTTATTTAAAAAAGATGGTATATACTTTTTTTTTAACAAGTCAAGTAATATTCCTTTTTCTCTCTCATTTTTAACAAATCCCATCGAAAGACCAAAACCAACAATGAATTAATTTGACTAAAAAGTATTGTCTGTGTAGCTTCATATTTCTTACTGACTGCATTTAATTCTGTGTAGTCACTTAGAAATATGGGGTATGGGGAAAATGCCCCCCCCCCATCAGCAGCAGTAAACGTCTATATGGAAGCTAGCCACGTTAGCTGTGCAACATGCTGGCTAACAGGTTAACTTCCAAAATAAACAGCATAAAAGGGGCCAAACTCACAGCTTCCAGTTTAAGCCTGTGTGTACCATCATGACCAATAGGGAAGTCAGGATTCTTCTACGTAGACAAATCCCGGAAATTCTGAGAAATCTTTAATAGCGACCGACACCCTTGCGATCAGAGCTGAGCACAGCAGAGCTCACGTCTATATGCAAATACTTCATTATTTGACACTTTGGTATTATTACACGTGACTATAAAACACTATAACTACATTCATAGGTCAGAAAAGACGGAAAAGCATCATAGGTCCTCTTTAATGTGTACATTAGAGGTTCCATTAACATAGTAAAGTTTAAGTAAGTATTTTTTTCACGTGTTTGTATTTTTAAAATGTAAACACAAATAGAAGCCAGCCTTGTCCTTTAACGGGAATGGTAATACATGTTGAACTAAGTGTCACAGACCTCACATTGATTCCTAAACTTACTGTAGCATAAATGTTTGAACCACAGCTTCTACCCAACATCTAACTTCTGCATGCGTATGGAGCCAAATACAGAAATGCAATGAGGTGGAAGTTTAAATCTAGATAAGTGAGTTAATCATTTATATTTTAACACCTGGAAATAACCTCTGGCATGAGAAAAAAAAAAAATTCCGAATTAAGGCGTCATGGTTCTTTTGATTTGTCGGGCTGTTTGTGCAGAAATACACAGGGTGGCTTCCCCTCCGTAGGCCATCATGGATCAAAGACTGCAGTCCTGTACCAGTTTGAACATGCAGACCTTTTATGATGCAGAATATATACCTTAATAGGCTGCTACTCATGATCAAAGTGAATCAATTTAGTGATCAACTTTTCTGTTGAAGAGCAGAAAGGTTGCTTTGCAATAATTTCCCTTGGGATAAATAAAGCATCTTGAATCTTGAATGTAGTACTTTGGGTGAATTTAATGCCTGAGAAAAAGATTCAAAACACCAAAAAAAAAATGCCCTGAACATAAAAATTTAACACAACACTAATAAACAACACTATTCAAAATATATCATCATCATGTATTGCCTCTGGTCAGTTTCTCCCTACACACTTGTCAGACTACATTTGTATTCCTCATTTTTCTTTAAAATAAATAAATTAATAAATCCGGTAACAAGTAGAAGACCTGTGCCATCTGTGTATTTTTAGATAATCTGATGCTGAAGGAAGTGTTGGTAAACCATTTTGAAAGTGTGTGTGTAGAAGAGAAGCCTGAAGCACTTTACTGAGTAAGTGTCAATAGGCTAAGTGTTCTCTCTGAGCAGCAGAGTGTGGGCTGTGTTGAGCTTGGCTGCAACTGCCCGAATCTTGGAAAAGGAAAAAAGGAAATGAAATCGGGCTGGTCAAATCAGTTTTGACTGAGGTTTTTAAAACACACTGTCAAGGTTAATAAGCATTTGGCTAGAGGGCCAAATCCCAAATTGAGCGCATTTCATGGCTGCATGTATCTAGTTAGGACAACTTATACATATATTAATTATCTAGGAAAAAAACTATTTAGGGCTTTGCTACATTATGACAAAAATATGTTCACTTCATACTATAGCATTCCACAAATGGTTTAGAGGGCAGCAGTAATGGTGTTCCATAATTAACAAAATTCTTATTTACAGTTTTTAGCAATGTTATAGCGCCATAGAAAAAACGCCACTTTGGTCAAGGCAGAGTATCTCAACATTAGCTGATGGATTGCCACTGTAAAGACATTCATGGTTCCCAGAGGATATCCTTAACAACCATATATGGTTTGACGTGAAATGTTTAAACGACTATTGGATAGATTGCCATGAAAAAAATAAAATGTACAGACATTCATGTCGCTATCAACATGAGTTGTAACATGGGTTGGAGATCCTCTGCCCTTCGTGCTAATGTTAGCATACAAACAAGCTAAACGTAACAGCTAAACTTGTGTTCCTCTGCTGCAGACTATGGAGAGAACATCTCTGACTTACAAAGTCTCTCTGTGTTCAGCTCTTGGTACTTGGTATCTGATATGTGGTTTATTTCACTCAGCCAGCCTTACCTACTGCTTTTAGACATAGGAGCTGTGATAAGTTATTGCTCATGCAAACCACATCTCTCCTGCTCTTGCTATTTCACATTAAAAGCTTTCCATCGGCGAACTGGCGGGATACTTTCATTGTGATTCTGCACTATTTGCTCAGCAGATCAGTTTGAAACATTGCAGGGAGAAATAGTACAAAGAATAACATCTACAGTGAGCTGAAAATGGCTGCAGGCGACAGGCTGTTACTGTGGTTTGTGACTAAAAAACTAGTGTGTGCTGAGTAGCTCCTGGCCTGGTCCCCTACTAGGAAAAAAACCTAATTCTGAGTATGTTAGTGGGCTCACGTAGCTCAAAGCACTACAGCGTCACAAAATCCCTAATATGGCGGCAGACACATCAGTCATGTTTAGAAATGAATGCAAATAAAAGTTGCATCATGCTACAAACTAAATAATCAAATCATTTTGCAACTCATACTGTAGCCGTTTCTCCATACAGGGTGTAAGTCGATGCCTATTACTGAAGGGCTCAGCAGCAGCTTTAGGAAAATGTCTGTTTTTATCTTAATTTATGGTTTAGATTCCATCTTTTCTATAAAGTGTTTGAATCTATTCCATTTTCAGGAGACAAACAATATGTGCTGATAAGAAAAGATTAAATGGGAAGTATGTTAAAGGTGCTCTGAAAAATTGTCTCCACATGGCTCTCAGCTCAAGACGTAGGTTTTATCATATTGGGTTGCATGTATCATAACAAACAAACGGAGAAACTCTGATTACAACACACACAGAGGGAGAGTGACTTCCTTCCACTATACTATATCTCCACATAGCAAATAGTTGTTTGCTGCTTGATGTTCTGAATATCGAGTACAGTGCCTTGAACTTCAGAAAAGCAGTCATACAAACATCAAATGTACGTAGGTGCAAGGCTTCTGGAAAACCAGCAACTAAAGGATCTTATTGGAATCGTAACATTGCAGTTTGCAGGTGTTGTTTTTCCGCAGATATCATGTTTAAGTAAGATAACAACGAACCAAACTCAGAAAATAATGATACAAAGGTTGTCATTCATGTCTGAGTTTCAGCACACTTGGAATATGGTTTGTTGAAAAAAAAGTAGTGGTATTGTGGAGCACACAGCGTGGTTAGCACAGATAAGACTTTGCATGTTATATCCACTAAACCATGTTCAGATTGGACTTTTCAAACCGCATTACTATGCATTAAACATAAAGTGGGATCTTCAGTGAAAAGAACCACCCTCACCAAGTCGAGGCACATTTCCTTTGCAGTCGCTCAGAACTGCTGATGAGACACAACGAGCTTTGCTGTACCCCGAGCGTTCGCCAGTTTGGCTGCTCTGGCCAATTTTGAAGGCTGGGAGAAGTCTCAGCCTCCTCCTGCCTAAGCAGATTTTGTGTTGAATAATGGCTGCACATAGGAGCACTTCTCCTGCTGTGAGAAATGGTCAGCAGCACATCTCCACAGTGGAAACCAGAGGTAGATAATGAGGGGATTGACAGGAGATGTAAAATGCATGCACCACAAATTAACAGCTGAGCCTAAACATCTAAAAGTTAAGTTTTATTCTCGCTGGGGAAAAAAAACAATATTTCAGGCTAAAATGTGAATGTGTTTTGACAAAAATTGGTTTAGAATGATGATGGAAAAAAGAGGGGATGACCTGTTCTTAGTGTGAGTCCTCTCAGTCACTGAGGATGCAAATAGGAGATTGAGGAGGATTGAAAACCTCCAGTGTGACTTATCTCTCTGCTCCATGTTTTATCTCTTTGCTGTCCACGCAGCTCAGTTTCATCTCAGCCTGTGCTAAGTAGCTGTAATCAGAGGGAGACGCTGGCAGCAAACAAATATCCCTCATCCGTCTTGATCATATCTTTGCCCACTGTCATGCCTCTTTATGTAACACTTTATTTCACCCCCGTATTATATGTAGTATATCAACAACTTTTAAGTGTTTATAAGTTGATTTGTCAATAACTATGATTCCTTTTATGAAGCATGTGTGTGGCTGGTGTATAAACAGTTGATGAATGATTAACAATATAATATAAAGCAGATATAATCATACAAAAACATCTTCTTATATTGATTATTATTTATCAATGAATTGTCCTATTCACTCTGTGACAAACACCCTGAAGGCCATGAGATGCTAGTAAAAGCTTAAAGGCTTATAACTACATTATAGTGTGTTATAAGCCATTTATTGACTGTTTACATTAAGAATTACTTTGTGGTAAAAAGGTGGGGTTGTAGTAAAGTGTTCCCTTCTTTTCAAGGGTTAAGCTTGGTCCAGAATTAGCATTTTAGGAAAACTGATTTCTAAAAGTAGGACGCTACACCCTCTTTTTTGTTGTTGTTGCTAATAACGGTAATTACAGCATCTTCCC
Source organism: Echiichthys vipera (assembly GCF_963691815.1). Lineage (NCBI taxonomy): Eukaryota > Metazoa > Chordata > Actinopteri > Perciformes > Trachinidae > Echiichthys > Echiichthys vipera. Next base: position 20,400,691 of record NC_139830.1, read on the forward strand.
TGCAGTCTGCAAGTTAATGGGAACCTTACATAGCCTTGTCTCCCCCTAGTGGGACGTAACACATCTTACACCCTTGTTAATAACAACTAGCTGCATTTGAATTCAGCATCACCTTCAGTTATCATGTCCCTCGACGTCCCACACCCCACTCTAATTCTGTGGTTGTTGTGAAGCTTTCACAGAAGCCTTATGAATAGTACTCAGGGAATCAAATATTTATCATCTCAATTTGTGTGTTCCTCCCTGCAGCCGACACACATTGCTGCTCCTGAAGCACAAGAAGAAAACGCCACTGATACAGTTAACCCACACAAAAAATTTAATACCCTTCGTGAGGGGATAAATGGTCCAAACTTTGACATACTAAATAGGGAGAGGTGTGATGACACAGGTTTTTAATGTAAAAACTTGCAGCCAACACCCAAATGCTTTGTAAAAAGTCATGTGACATATGACTTGCTTACTTACATAGTTAGTACACATACACCAATGTTTTAATATACTTATATATGTCTTTTTTGTTTGTTGTCTTTTTATCTAGACCAGCCAGATACAGTGCCGATTAATATACAGTAACATCTGGAACAATACCTATTTAACATCTTACAGTCCGACCGTCAAAGATGAATCCACGGTTGGTTTCCAGGTCCATCCTCTCTATGCTAACATTAGCAATCGGCACGTGTAAAATCCTGTTCTCTTTTAATTATTTTTATTGTATAGACTGGTGGTGATACTTGTCCTTGTATCTCGTGTCTTCTGTGCAAAAGTTTTTTTGTTTTTTTTTTGTCGTTGAAAGAACCCAAAACATGATTGACATAACAGGATACCTGGCTGTTCACTTTACAGTTATGATGATTTTTTTTTCTTTTTAAACAATTAAACAGTCACATCCAAATGCCACACCCCACTGGCATGTTACAGAAAAAAAAGGAGAAAATTAAAAATCCAAAGAAATGCTTCCCATCATCAGGGTGGGAGGCAATGATAGAGAGGACGGTTTATGACTAGAGTGAGCAGCATCCTCCATTCGTACATTTTTAGAATAAGGCACTGCTGCATAAAGAAAGGGCATGGCCAACAAACCTCTCTGGGAGTATGATGGGGAGGCAGGATGAACGGAGACTGTGTTCTTCTCCAGCAACTCTCAGAAAGTTTGCGCGTGTATAAATGTGCTTGTGTTCCATCGTTTTCTGTGTGCAGGAAATGTATGTTATATGGCATGTAGACATATTTATGTTTTTACATGTGTCTGTGTGGCTCTTCTGGCTACGCTGCTTTCCTCAGACTGTGCTCTCCAGCATCCACTCGGTGCTGCTGAACGTAACTCTCCTGTTGGCGAGCGGTGATGACTCCATGTTGAGCTGGTTGGTGGACTTGTGCCACCTTGTCCTCGCTCTGCGTGGGTAACTATGACTCTGAAAAATGGAGTAATCCCCTCCGTCAAAGGAGAATCTGTGCCTAGTTCGTGCCAGCTCATTAGGGAGCAATCCCATGTTGGCCAGGGCACTTTTCTTGTCCTTGAGCCTGGGGGCCTCCTTGGTGCCAGCATTGGGGCCTATGAGACACAGGGACATGGTGGAGCCTGTCAGGCTGCTGTCTGTCTGCGTGTCCTCAGACGGGGGGCCAGAGCGCTGTGCATCCAGGCTGGTTCTTCTTTTCATCTTGTCCCCACTCAGGGAAGGCAGCTCCACCTCCAGGATGGCTGTGGCAGCTGCTGGATCCTCCTTCTTCTCATTGTCCACCCTCAGCACCAGCGCCTTGCACTCTTTGGGCGTGTCAGCTTCACGCTGGCCCTCATCAGACGGTTGCTTGGAGGCGGAGCGCTGGAGTCGCTGCTGGCTGCCATTGGTCTGCGAGTGCATGGTGGAGCTGACCTTGGTCTTGCTGTCCTCTGGGCCGCTGTAGGCCTTGTAGCGAATCATTAGGATGATAATGAACACCAGCACTGAAGCAACAATTATACCACCAATAATGATGATCATAGTGCCTCCCAGGAACTGGCTGTGCATGAAGCGGCACTGGCTGACCTCACTGGCCGTGTGGAACTGCACGCAGCCAACCACACGTGTGGCCGTTAATGATGTAATGCCGTCATCGTAAACCGCCAGCACACAAAGGTCATACTCCCGCCCTGCAGCCAGATCATTGATTAAGAAGTTCTTGCTGGTGGATGGGATCATTCTGCGGAGAAAAAAACACAGTGCGGTGGTAAATATGTAGATGATTAACCATGGGAATTGCAACGCCCACATTTACTGATTTGCATAAGGTGTATTAAATCACACAAAGGTGCCAGTTCCACAAAACAGAAAGACAACAAGGCCATTGCAGCTCCAGCATTATATATCACTCATTCTGGTACGCAAACATAAAAAGCACAACACTTCATTAAAGTTGACTTATGTGGGGATATGTTATATCATTAAATAACAGGGAGAAGTTGTTCTATTGGGTTTGTGTACAAAATTACATCAAGGGTAAACCACAAGGTGATAAACAAAGCGGAGGAGGCTCGCTGTCTAAGGAATATGCCACAACAGCGGCAGGTCGCAGCATAAGTGACGCATGATGTGAAGGAAGTTTTGATGGGTGAATACCTAAGGTCACATTTTGTCGTCGATTGCAAGATTACACGACTCTAAATGCGATGGAGAAAGGCTTTGTCTTCAGGTCAACATTGGCATTAATATAATTAGAAGCGTGTTCCTTTTCCCTAAAGGGGGACTTTGATGGTTATCATTTGTAGGTAATAATGTACCTCCTAAAGACAAAACAACACTCAGCTTCATGCCTAAACTGGATGGGAAAATTATACAGGAGAGTGTCTCATTATATCTGATAAAGACTAAAAAAATAATTAAAAAAAAAAGGAGAAAGAAAGTCGAAGACTATTATTAACTCGCTCCATGAATACATAAATCCTGAAGTACTTCTCCGTATAGCAAGTTCATTTCATGTGCATCACATATTTCATAAGAAACAAACATTTTCAGATATACACAGTATTTTTCAATATGTGCACTTTATATTTTACATATTGCAACTTAACTTATACAGTTTTTTTTAACTCTAAAGAATGTTGCTTACAGTATATTTACAGTATTCCTCTGTTGATTACAGTGGTAGAAAGAGAATAAATGACTGTACTTAAGTATACTTTTGATGTATTTATAATCCTCTACTGTGCATTCATTTCAAAACTATACTTACTAGTTAGTTTGTAGATGAATATTTCATATACAACACATCAGCTTATAAAATAGGATAGCTTCTGCTTAACTACAACATTAAAAATACTGCTATCATGGTAAATCTTCACTATTGATCATACAATATAATATTAAAATACTCTTAAAAGGGTCTTTTTGGATAATAAGACACTATAGTTAATATGTTACATTTTGCTGCTGTGTGGTGGAAGACTTTACATCTATGCACCTTATAGTTCAACTTTCCCTGTGGAATGTATTTAAGTAGTAAGTATAAAGTCCATGGTTTCCATCCTCTTTTGCTCTTGAAACGGTTGCATAAAATCAGTGTCTAGTTTACATTTAAGATGTTGTTAGCAGTTCCAACAACAAGTGATTTCCACTCTAAACTTCTCAAATGGTTCACACCCAAACATGGGTCAAATTATCCAATAGAAAGGTGCAACAGTGCTTGTATTTTTTTAACGCAGTAATCTTTTTTACTTGTAATTTGAGTATTTGTTGTATGCTTTAGTACTTTGCAAAGTAAACAATCAAAATATTTCTTTCACCACTGAAACCAAGCCTATCATCAGACAACCACAACTAATCACACTCTGTGTTTCAACCAATTAATGCAGGCACTTGCTAATGATACAAACAGTAACATGCAGTGAAATAGTTGGGCCTCATGTTATTGTTTATAGTCATATTATGTTTTAATGATGATGAAAGGGCCCCTTAGTCCTTTGGAGTGCTGGGCACAATCTCTTCAGCTGATTGCAACAACCCACAAAAATATTAGAGATTGACCATGTTTACTGGATCTGTAAATATCTTCAGTAAACTGCACATTTCATGCATATCATTATTATTACATCAATGCATTTTCATTTATGGAAAAATGTCCCTTCTAAGTTTATCACCCAGACTACACTATACAGTAGGGGTTCTGCTTATTTTTGGACATACTTAATCACTTTGCATCTTTGGGATCTGTCAATCTGTCATGATGAACCGTTGTGTCACTCAGCAGATGGTGACTCCAGATGTCTCACCTTTCCTCATGTCCCTGCTCTACCACCCTCCCCTCTCATCATCCATCCACCCGTTCCACCACCACCACCACAGCTTACCTATACACCAAAGTATCATCTGCCGTGCTGTTATACTGAATCTGGTACATCCTGATGCCGGGGATATGGCGCTCAGATGGCCAACGGATCACAGCGGAGGAGGAGGTCAGCTCGTTGACCATCACCCTCCTGTCCTGCTTGTCGTAGCCCTTGGTGTCATTGCCAGATTTGGAGGAGGTGGTGATGTCTAGGAGGCCGGGGCCTTCACGCATGTGGCCTGTGTTGTTAACAAACAAGGGCAAGGGAATCATGTTGATCTCAACAGCAGCTGTGGCGATGCCTGCAGCATTGGACGCCACACAATTAAACGCCCCGCTGTCCTTTAGCGTGGTGATGAGAATATCAAGGGTGCCATTATCATACAGGATGGTGCGGGAGTTATTATGCACCAGCTTGCCGTCTGGTGACCGCCAGTGAATTTCTGGGTCTGGATCACCCACCGCTTTGCATTTAAGGGTCACACCCTGCCCTTCCATCACATAGGGCTTAGTGGAAAGATGTTTGGTGATGAGCGGAGGCTCACAGATAAACTCCTCCTCTTGGATGGACCAGAAATATTTGTCCAATAGGTGGTCTGGTGAGGCACAGGTCTCTAGATCATCCTCTCTTGTCAGCCTGCGGAGCCACAGCAGCTCACAGTTGCAGTGAAGAGGGTTTCCACCGAAGCTCACAGCCAGAGTGTTGGAGCTGGAGCCCTTGTAGTCAGACAGGACCTGTGCGTGCTGGAAAAGGCTGTCTGGCGGCAGCTTTTGCAGCCTATTAGAGGTCATGTCCAGGCGGACCAGCTTGGTGAGCAGCGTAAAAGTCCCCGCTCCAATGTGGTCAATCAGGTTGTGGTCCAGTGTGAGTGTGTTAATGTTGGTCATTTTGGCTATAGCTTCCCATGGAAGGCTGCGCAGGTTGTTATTGGAGAGATCCAAGTCCTCTATGGTGGTAACAAACTCATCAAAGGAGGTGAGGGCCACTTGGTGGATCTGGTTGTTTCCTAGGATGAGGTGCCGCAGATTGATGAGGCCTTTAAAGTAGTCTGTCTTTATCACACTGAGGCGGTTTCCATCCATGTGGAGGGCCCGTAAGGATCGCAGGCCAGCAAAGGCATGGGGGGTAATCTGGCTGATGGTGTTACGGGACAAGGTGAGGTGGACCAAACTAGTCATGTTGAAAAAGTCTTTTCTGCGGATGATAGTGATGAAGTTGTCTGTGAGCCGCAGCTCCACGGTCTTGCGATCGATAGTGGGGGGTACAAACAACAGACCAGTCTTAGCACAGAGCAGAGTCAGAGTGGGGGAGAGGTGCTGACAGATGCAGCGTCCGGGGCAGCTGTAACCCTTCACCAGAGCTGCACACAGCAGCACGCACAGAACCAGCCGGTCCATTGTTGATCAGTTTCCAGGTCCTGTGTGTGAGACAGACACACACAAAAAAGACATTGAGTCAAAAATAGACATCTTTGAATTAATAAATAGTATTAAAGCCTTTAAGAGAGCCTGCTGCAAAAATCAAATGTCCAACCAAGATAGCAGAGACTGCCAGCAAGGTATCAATCATAAAATGAAATAGAGCTTTTCTGAAATAATGGCACCTGGAATGATGAAAGGCTGCACCAGCACTGTCAGAAGCCCATGTCTCTGTAGCCTTTTAATGGAAATAACAGATTTCTTTTTTTGCACCACCAGGCTGCATTACCACTGAGACATTCATTTCTTGAACGAAAACAGGATACACGTTTTCTAAATTAGGAAACTGCCATGTACATTTTCATCATATAACAGGGCGTAAGTATGTGTTTTTCTTGCTCTGAATTCTACATCAGGATGGAGAATTAAAGGTAGAAAAGGGCATTTGTGAGTAGCGCTCAAGGATTTTCATGACCTTTTCATGCTCTCTGCTATTCCTGTGCTTCTGAGATGTACGGCAAAATTAGACAGAAACCTGTCATGTAAATCACAGCAAAGGAGAAAATGGTGTAAATACAGCTTGTTTTGGAGTCTGTTCTATGGAGGCATTAAAAGGATGTTCTGATTCCCTGATTCCCATTTAAAGGTATTGATTTCAGTCTTGGAGAGAACACGCCTGTGGTGACAGGAGTAAAAAGTGATCCTTGACTGTAATAACCATAAGAGAACCCAGTGGAACACAAACGGTGATGTGCTCATAACACATAGTCAGTGGTTTTATCTTCTTTGGCATCCATCTTGGTCGCTGATGCTTTAAGCCTCCCAGTTGATGAGAGAGTCTGTAAACGCTGATAAAGTAAAGGGATGACAACTGTCTTTTCCTTTTTAGGTTTAGAGAATGACATTTGGGTTGCTACAGCCCACCACCCACCTAACCCCACGGGCTGACACAACTGATCCCCCCTTTTAAGGGGTCCAGCATAATTATTTTTTAATGGATAGGGTCTGTTCACCATTTTTGATGCTTCATCCAATTTGTCATGACTAATTTTAGAGACTCTTTATCTACATTCCACCATATTGAGGTGGTGATGACGTCCTCAGTTGAATTTGTCCCCCATTGTGCCCAAAGCAAAAACAACTTATTCTCACAGTTATGATAACTAGAAATACATTTTTTTTAAATGCCTGCAGTGAGATTAGGGGAATATTTTGAATACCGCATGTCAAATGTCATAGCAGAAATAAAGCCCAAGCCAAGCTTTCTTTCTCCATCTCTCAAGCTTTGCCTTATTCATAATCTTTGCACAAGACTCTACCAAACAAACTTGGTCTGATGAGAGTTGTCATACATGTGAGAGAAGTGAGAGAAGTGAGAGAAGTGAGAAACTGCCGGTGCATTTCTGTCAACCTGCGTTGCATTTGCCAGCCAGCGATTCAATTTCTCCAATGTTTTTCCTTCTCACTCTTTCGCACAGACACAGTCTCACTCTCACTCTGCTGGCTGTCTGGCTACTGTCTGACAGACAACAGGGCACCTTGTTAACTATGAAATGCCGCTGTCCAATCAGAGCTCTCATTAAAATCTGGGTCTGTATGATGCCATTTTCTGAGAGAAGTAGGACAGCTTGAAGCACAAGTTCAAGCTAGAGAGAGTTTCTTAGAGCTTGTTGATGGAATTTACTAAACACTGACTGTCGTATTATTTCTACATTACACTGCGTCTCAGCAGCCCATAAGACACTGGACCTTCATCTCTGAAATACAACCACCTTAACTGTTTGAGATTGAAAAAAAAAACAACCACTTGTCCTGCGCAATTTATTCATAACAGAATAGATAAGGTTGATATAAATACAACGTGCACACAAAGTTAAACCATTTCAATGTGCAGAAAATTTCAACCCCCCCTGGGAGGATTTATTTATCTATGGTCTCTTATTGTTGGCAGCACAGTGTGCCTCTCTTGTCTAAATGAATTCCCCAAATGTAATTTCTTTACAGATGCTGGGAAAGCTCAAACAATAAAGTAGGCTACATCAATGCATATCATACTTGATGATTTCTTGGGTGAGATCATTTCAACAGTGTTAAGATCTCTAGTTCAGATTTAATCTAATATCGTTGCCCAAGTTTAATAATAATTTCGATATCATAGAGATAGTTTTCAGATGGTAACTAGGACACAAAGCTCATGGTTTCTCAGAGGACAATCTGTGCCAAAGCATTTCCTGCCACACTGTCGAGGATACTCTATTGATCTTTCAGTATCTCACGGAGGAGGGGATGTGGAGGGGGACTATGTTGCCACGGCAACTCTGATGTAGAATGTAGGTCTTTGAATTGCATTAAGATGATGTTGAGCTGCCCCAGACTCAAGGACTCAATCTTCTTAATGGGTGCTGAGAAGGTATGAAGGAACAAAAACAGATGTGTGAGTGGTGAATTAAAGTAAGTAAATTAAAGAAAAGAGCAGCTTGGCCTCACTTTTCTATGTCCGTTTAACTGGTTTGCATTAGCGGAGGCCACTGAATCAATAACATGGTGTTAACTGGAGTTTGTTTTTGTGTCTAGTCATGCAGAAGCACAACTTTTCAGAGTGGGGTCCTCTGATGGATTACAGCTTTTATTCACATTTTGACAAATTCAGAAAAAAAATCAACAGAAATAGAAAATAACAAAAATCACACATTAACAATACATCCATGCATACAGTAATACCCATGATACACATCCTATATGCATACAGATATGAATATGTAAATACTGTATTTATATACGCATATGAACATATGGTGCTGTGAAACATTTGCATACTTCTTCAGTTTAGGAACTGGTTTTATAATATAGTTATATTTGAACTTTTTATGAACTCTAATTAAAATTGCCACCCAAGAGCAAACCCTGACATTCAACACTATGCTCAAGTTTTCTAAATCTGGATCCATCCAACACCCTGAAATCCATCGAGTTTCCTTTGGCATCTGTTGCCATTGGCTACAAAAGGTTGAATTACTACAAGTGGGGGAAAAAGCACTGCAGACCTTTAGAAACAACCTGAATATGAGAGCTGAGCAGCATCATCTCAGCCAGTGAGTAATGATAAAATTGCCCTGTTTTTCTCAAATTATTAATTTATTATTTATCTAGTCAAGTTCAAGTATTGGATGGCTGCGAAAAGAGTTTTTTTTTAATTCCCTAATTTATTTACTTTAAAAAAAGATGAACATCTTTATTAACGCTTTTAAAATTACTTCCAATAAGAAAGAGAAAACTAAATGTGAACCACAATAATAAATCATCATAGTAAGTTGTAAATCAATAATGGAGAAAATAATGAAAAATTTAAAAAAGAAAGAAATTGTCTTTTCTTTAAAAAAGGTTCCCATGTTGTTATAACAACCAAACACAATGAAACAAGTTTCCTTTCTCCCACACAACTAATACACCGATCTGGGGAAGCACTTATAAACATGTTTGGTTTGGTGTCACATATGTCCTCATCAATTATACTATTTGACTATATCATTTTAACAGTTTGTTTGTGTGCTTAAGCACATGTTGCTTCCCAGTCCTCCGAAAGAAAATCCTCTTGTACGTCATTTCTCCAGGCATTCAATTTAAGTAGATAAGACTCAGAGGATACCTCAACTGCAAGAATAAAGACTATAATTTGGAGATAAGGTCCTTTCCATATCAAATTTTTTTTTTTTTGCATTTCTGTTTCCAAAGTAGATAACAGGGGAATAGACAAAGGCTGATTTTGAGATAATCTAATAAAGTTTTTCACTTGTAAATATTTGAACAAATGCTTATATCATGGTAAATAATTTTTTCAAATGACATCAGGTTCCATAATCATTATCATCAAGTCCCCTATTTTCTTTGAACCTTTTTTCACTCCACTTCATAAGATCTGAATTTAATCTGCCTGCATGGTGGGAAAAAATGGGCTAAAGCTGGAGAGAAAGAGGGTTCGCTTGTTTGTTTTTTCTAACCTGGTACCCCAATGTAATCATATTACAAACTATATGATTTTATATGATTATTTTATGATTTAAATTCACAAGATTTTTACTTTTAAAGGATAAATACTGAGAGAAAGACAATGTGACTGAACATTTTTCAATGTTCTTCCAAAAAGGAGAGGATTTATCTGAAAAATAGAACATTATTTTCCTCAGTTAGACTACCCCATAATATCAAACTGGATTGGAGCACTTAAGTCCGCCTCTATCATAAGGGAGCTACAGGAGAAACAAACATCAGTGTCGATTATTTGATCAAAAAAAACTTTTAAAGACCTTCTTTAGGTCTGAGAATAGGTTAGTTGGAGGTGGCAGTGGAATGTTTTGAAACAAATACAGGGATTTGGGCATTATGTTGGATTCAAGAATAATAAGTCTTCAGTTAAGTGATAAAGGCAGGGTATGGAGGCAGTCATGTAATCAACCACTGGGGTATGATTAACCATAACAATGTCCCTAATACATGACACTATTTTTATACCCAGGTATGTGAAACAGTCTGCTATCTTGAATTGAGAAACATTTTCAGAGTTATTTCACTGTCCTCTTTAAGCAACATTAATGAAGATTTATCTTTGTTGACTATCCAGATATCTGTCCAAAAGCAATTATCAGCGCAGTCACGGCTGGGATAGACTTTTCCAATTTTGAACAATGATATCATCTGAAAATAAAGCATGTTAGTGTTCCTGTTGACTTATAGATATACAGGTTTCTTTTTATACAGTGTTTTTATACAATTTAGATGGTTAAGATGCACTGTAGTTCCATTTGTTAAAATGTCTGCATACGGTTCATTATATAAAAGTTTAACCCACCTACTGAATTTATCTTCACAACCAAAGCATTTCAATATTTCAAATAAACGGGGCCACTCAGCACCAAGGAACAGTTAAGCAGTGTCTGAATAAAGGATATGAAGAATATTCAACACCCGTCTGACACGGTGGAATCCATGTTTGCCCATAAATCCATTTTGGTCACTGTCAATTACTTCTGGCAATATTCTTTCCAGCTGTCGAGGCAGAATTTTACAAAGTATCTTCAAATCCACATTTAGTAGACTTCGGCCTTAGGTTTCACATTTATTACAAGTTTTAACCAGATTTAGGGAGCAATGTGATCAAAGCTCATCTTAATGAGGTATGTAGGATTCACTTTTACAATGAATATGAAAACATATCTACATAACATAACTTCTCTTCTGAGAAGTAGCTAGCTGATCATTTAAATTTTTGGATCTTTCTGATCCTGAACATACTATTATTAAATATCTTCAGATATAAAGACATAAGGGACTCATATCATATTTATATGTAAGAAACAATTCTGCACAAAGAATGTACACAAGCACAACACATAGCTGCCCACACACAAACATTAGAGAATACATATGCATGCACATTTATACAGTAACACACAGACAAACACACTGAACAAAGCGAGAAAACAGAAAGTGCCCAAGAGGATAAAACAAAGAAAACAATACATTAAGTTAGTTTTCTGTCTCAGAAGAGTAAGTGTTAGTGTGTGTGTCAGTGCTGACAGAAAGCACAAACACAATATCAACTCGGCTGCTTCTTAAGAATGCTCTTATGGTTCACATGTTCACAATAGAGCTCTGTTAAAAGAGGAGATGGTGCAATTTCTGAAATAATCAACTGCTCACATAAGCATGACTAAAAGTCAGAGCTTACAGGGCCTCATAAACAATGCAGTAGGAATCAAATGAAAGTTGAAAGATGCCATCTCAAAGAGTTCGTCCTATTTCTGCCTGTGAAACACCTTCCTGCTGCTGCATTTTTAACACAAGGATGGTAATTCATCTCCGCAGCAACTGAAATACATGAAAACAGCAGTCCATCTTTAATAAACCAGAAAAAAAAGAATTCACCTGCTCTCTTACACCCACAACTCCAACAAGACACTGTTGGACACAAGGGCACGCATGAATTCACCAGGTTAATTCAATCAACCAGATAGAAGCAAGAGCTTTTATAAATTCAACAATTATACAAGACAACTCAGAATATCTCATAAATCACAGAACAATCACCTTAGTTTCAAAATTATTTAATACGCCAATCAAATAGAGTCTGAGAATAATGTATGTGAGTGTTAACTGCCATCATTAAATTGTACAGGAATGTGCAATTAGCCTCCATCTTATATTCACTCTAAATGAAATATGGCCCACTTGGTGTATTCTTGACATCACAGCGTGGTGCAGTAGCTTTGTGTTGGAGGGCAGCTTTCTCTCCACTGGCCATTAAAATCTTAATTCATACGAGTTTACAGTACAGCTGAAATTATTAGTCGATCAAAAGTAAAGTAGTAAGCAATTATTTTGACAATGGTAATCACCCTTTTAGTGTAAATGTACAGTATAACCTAACTAAACTGTGTCTTTTTATCTAATAGTAAACTGAAGACCTTTTTATACAGTTCCTCAGACAAAATAAGCAATCTAAAGCAATTTGGGTTTAGGGAACTTAACATTTTCCCCATTGTTTATATTTTTTATATGCCAAGTTATTCATCGAGTGATTCTTTTCTTTTAAGTAGCTTTCATTGACTTTTTGGTGTTTAATTCAATGGTAAGGAAACATCTGTATCTCAGAAACTACAAGGAGCACAATCAAGTATTTCAGATCTATGAACTCATAACTATCTCATTTAAAAGACAAATTCTGACTTTTAATAAAATTTCGAGACTTTAGACCATCATCCATCATCTTCAACCATTTGTCCCTATCGGGGTCGCTGGAACTGATCCAAGCTGACATCGGGCATGAGGCGGGGTACACCCTGGACAGGACGCCTGTCTATTACAGGGCACATTGGGAGAAACAGAGACAGACAACCATTCACACTCACATTCACACCTACCAGCAATTTAAAGTCATCAATTAACCTAACACATGCATGACTTTGGACTGTGGGAGGAAGCTGGAGAACCCGGAGAGAAACCATGCAGACACGGGGAGAACATGCAAACTCCACAGCCTGGATTTGAACCAGAAACTCAAGTGTAACTCACTTTGAGGAGACAGTGCTAACCACCACACCACTGAGCCGCCAATACTATAGACCAATTAGAACAAATGTTGTGGCATTTTTCCTTGTCATACTAAATATAGTCTTTGTGCAATAGTCAGCAGTGTAATTGACGGTTGTTGGTGGCAGCCCTGGATTAAAATTACAGTAAAAGTTAGTGGAAGCTGAATGTGACATTGAAAACAGTGCTCGGATAAAAACAATGACAGAGTGTGTCCTTACCTCGGAAAAACATCTGCCCAGAGCCAGTGCATTGTAAGAATTTTTTCTGGGCATGACTTGTTGGGAGACCGTAAATGCCAATTAGGCTGCGCAGGCAGTGAACTGCTAGCTGCCCTCGTGTCACAGGATGCAGGGATAATTATTGACAGCTTGAGTTCATTGGAGTCGGATCCGTCTCCACCAGTGGACACCTAAACCGAGACGCCACAGCCCCGGGGATTTCTGGTCGTATCTTATTAAAGGGGATATCATCGTAAACAGGAGGAGCATTTGCATATTATAATTATGCCTGCATGCTAAGACAATCTTCTCAATTACATCCCATTTAAAACTTTCAATGAGGAAGAATTGAGAAGCACCAACTATTGCAGCTCCATAAACTTTAATTGTAAGAGGTTCCCTACACAAGATGGAGAACATTAAGATTAAACTGGCACTGCACGTCACTTGTTGATTGAGCACTGAGTTGATTGCATGTTACCCTTTATTTTTATAAATACGTCCCCTCACAGACATACGTCAATATCTGTTGCTATAGTTACAAAATAATTAATATGTTGTTGCTTTAATAGCTTTTACTATTAAAATAACAAAAAAAATCAGCTAAGCATTTAAGACTGCTTCTTAAAAGTGTCCCCTTGAATATTACCTGCTAAATGATGAGTTACAAGTATTCAAACATAAAAAGGAAATAACATGGGAGGGATTAGAAGACATACCTTTGATTAATGTTAGCTTCATTTAATATCTACTTTGCACACAGCTGTAGAGACATAAATCTCAGAAATCTGGGCAAATTTACTGCAATTAATGTGGAAATTAATTTTGTGATTAATAAATCAATTGTTCAGTCTAAAAATCATAAAATACCGAAAAAAATGGCCATATTAATTTCTCAAAGCCTCAAATTGACAAATCTGTAGCGTTTCTTTTGTCTAAGCATTCGAAACCCCTGAAATATCCCATTTATTATCACAGACAACAAAGAAAATCTGAAAATGTTCATATTTGAGAAGGTTAAACCACTGACTATTTAGTGATTCAAACGACTGACAGCCATTCATTATTATTCTTCATTACGGACTGAACATAGCACATATTAACAACAGTTGTCCGTTCATGAATGTACAGTAGTGTAGTTCAATACAGAGTGTTTATAAAAAAAAATAATATATATATATATATATATATCCAAAAGAAAACATTTAGAATCTACAGAGGTGTACAGCATTAGGGGTAAGTCATCTTTTTCACAACAACCATACCTAAATAAACAGCTTGAGCTTCATACGTATCATCCAAAAGTAGACCCACTGTCCCTCCCAAGATGGCAACCAATAGGTTTCCATTTCTTCTTAAAGGCTTTAGAAAAGCAGTGGAAGTCCAGTAAGACGACAACTTTGTACAAGACCAAAGAGAATGAGCAGACTGACAGCCATTAATGTATAACAATGTCTTTTCATCAGACAATCTCTACAAATAATCATGCTATAATACAATGCTCCCTAAATATATCAGACCACTCAAATAATCAACTTTATCTTCATTTACATTAGTGCCATTAGCGCTTTGTCATGTGAAGTGATTGATTCCTGCTCTTTAAGACCCATACACTACTGATAACTGCACATCCCTGAATTCTTAACTGAAATAATCTCACTAATCACAAACACCATATGATGCATTATACAATTATTAGAGATGGTGCTGTTCCAATCACTCTATGCACAAATTGCCTACACAACTGATCCCAAAAAAAAAAAATCCCCAACTGCAGTCCATCTGTTAGCTGTTACAATTAATAGAATACACAAGACACTGCCCTCGAGTTTACAACGGTCATTCGTCAATTTTAGATTTACTGTGAGAGGTTTCCCAGAGCTTCAGACTCAGAGAGGAAGCTGCCCTTTTTGAAGTTCACACTATGGATTGAGGACACTGCAGCAAAATGTATTTTAGACACCAAAAAAAAAGCCCACCTAAAAAGAAATCTATATCAGTTTAAGCATATGCCATATTTAGAATATTCTCACCACTTTACCTTGAAACAGCCCTTTCTTTTGGCATTACAGAAAATAAAATGGGTGATTATAACAGGCGATGACAAAATGCTGTTCTGTGGAGACAAGAGGATCCCTTTATGAGCTGGAGTTTACAGAACAATTTTTGCAGAGGGAGACTGAACAGCTAGAAGAGCGTTAGTGGAAACTTCTGTGGAAATGAACGGGCTGTCTGACAGCAAGGTGAAGCAGTGAAAATATTATAAATGAAGCATATACCTACACTGAAATGGATTTTTTTTAAATGGCCTTTTTTTAAGTGTCTTAATACTTTTAGTGTGCTACCCCAACGTTTGAGTCGGTGTCTGCTTCTCCAAACTGACAGCGTGCCAACAGTCATTTACTGTAGGTAATACAGTGACTATGGAGAAAGAGTTGACCTTTCCCTTTAAAGTATAAAAATAAAGTAGCTTTGTCAGTGTTACATTTATATGCTCATTATAGGTTATTAACATATTCATCTGCAAAGTGACTAGAAGATACAGCTGTACAATAAGTGTATGTAAGTAAAGGTAAAATATTTCCCTCTGAACTGTAGAAGAGTATTAGTGTAAAGTAAGATAAAATGAAAAAAAAGTACAGGTAACTCAAGATTGGTGTTTTTTTATTATAAAGCAGGTGGAGGTGCTATATAAATATTGTGAAACTATCAAAACGCTCAGGACTTCCTGTGCGGTTGTGATGTCACAAATATATTATATATAGGTAGAGAGCACTAGTACAGTGCCGTTAAAGACCTTCCCCAGGAATAATGGCGGTGCAGAGTCACAGAGAGACCCGGAAACACTGACCATCAGAGCAGACTGGGCCTTTTTAGGAGGGGTTCTGAAAGAGACAGGCACTAAAACAGAGTGTTACAGATAGAAGCTGAATACAGGTATATTCAGACAGACAGTATGAGAAACTTAACATAAGAAACCCAAAATACAAGTATGAATCTGAAAAAAAGTACATGTCCCTTTTAAGAAGTACTTGAGTAAACACGCATTCTACCACTGAATGATATGAATGACCTGCTAATGAAGTCCAGTACATATTTTCTTTACTGACTCCTAAACTGAATCTGTATCTTGAAACCAAAGCAAACAATCAGTGGTCGTGAGGGCGGGAGTAATTTTTAGGAGGTAGAACGCCCTAACATCAACGTATATCTTGACAATAAACAGTGCTGTTGCCCTTTTCTTTCTGTAGCAGTTTCACTAACACCTTGCAACAGATTGCTGAACTACAGTTGACATATTTGTCAAAATAAAGACAGACAAAACACAGACAAAAAAACAGCCAAAAAGCAGCAGCAGCTGGCAAACAATGCAAGGACAGACGAAGATTTTGAATGACATATATCTAATGGGATTTCTATTTCCAGGCTTAGTTATCTGATATGATACAACATGATAGTCTCTTTTTTATGTAGATTCTGCATGTGTACCCACGTGGTGATGTTTTTTCCTCATTGGTTGTCCTCATCTTTCATTTTATCCACTGTCTTGGCTTGCTGTTTCATGTTATTCTTGTCTTCTTGTTCCTTAGCATAGCGGCTCAATGCACTCCCCTCTCTGTGCAGACGAGCTGAATAGACCCTTGAATTGGTGTCTTGTGGTGCCACTTTGTGCTACAGTGATGCTGAAGAAATCCACACTTGGTTTCAAATCCTCCTCCCAAGGCTCCTATACAGCATTGATCCTGCTCTGTATGTACCCTTGCAAAGCATTATGCATGCCTGTTATGTGCTTGACTGCCACAGCAGACTTGAGCAAAAAGCCGATTTACAGAAGAGAGAAAAAGTATCAAATGGCTGAACTTAAAACCTTTACTGGTAGAAATACACTGTATTCTTTTTACAACAAGAAGCCATGCACTGAGCATTCATTAATATAAGCTGTTTCATGAATTGAAACTGCATTACTGACCAGCTTGTTCTATACTAAAGGAACAATATCTCTCACAGTAGACATATGTGAATCACACAATAGAATCAAAATAATATTAATTCCTTCAAATCAACTGTAACAGTTACATGTAGAAGAGTAGTGCAGACCTCAGCCAAGGCTTGCCCTATCTCACAATGTTAATGCAGTGTGAATTAAATTTTTTCGGATTATCCAAACACCACACAAATGCAGCACAAAAGCCCTTGCAATAGTAAGGAAAGTGAAAAACTATTTGAATCTGCCTGTGATTCAGATCTGTTTCCAAATGCTCCTTCTTTCCACCACATTACCAAAGTGGGCAGTAGTTTTTCCGTAATCATGCTGAAAACCTGACCTCCTTGGTGGAGGTAATATGGCAAAGATTATTCAAACACAAAAACACATATATACTTATCACAGATTGTAATTGTGTTTTTGTCATCAAGGATAAAGGTACCGAAATTTACAGTAGCCTAGATCTAGCCTTGGCGCACTCACACTGTCCATCTGTACCGTGCCCAAACACGTTTCACGGCTAAAGTCTAGTTCGTTTGACCAGTGTGAGTGCAACCGTACCGCGCCTAGGTGCGGTACGCTTGCCGTCCACGGCCCGTTTGGGAGAGGTGGGCTTTCTTAAAACACGTTTGAACATGTACGAGCATGAGTGTGCACACGTGTACGAGCACCAGCACGAGCACGAGGCCTACAGCGGTTCTGACATCATTTTATGTGCGACTGTTCGGACATAGAAAAATAAAAAAAAGACGGACAATGCACGGACATTTAAAACAATGGCGGCGAAAGGTTCACGTTGGTGTGATGCAGAGGTGGAGTGTTACTGCAGATTTGGTCGGATGAAAATATTCAATAATAGTTGGACAAGACGCACAAAAACTCTGAGGTCTATGGAAAGATTTGTAAACAAAGCGACGCATCGCGATGACGTCAATCAATGCGTGTGACGTGTTACGGCGTGATGACGTATGGGCAGGCAAGAAGCATTTGCGCGAGGCCCAGGTAGTGTGAGTACAAACGGGCCTGGGGCGCGGGGGGAGAGGGAGGGGGGGACAAGTACCCTAAAGCACGGTACGGACGGACAGTGTGAGCGCGCCCTTAGTCACGATAATGACACAGCTCTAGGAATGGCAAAGTCAGCCTGTCAGTAAACCACGTTGCTCCAGACTGAAATATCTGTTAGATGGATTGCAGTTAAATTTTTTTCAAACATTCCTAATCCCCAGATGAGGAATCCTGACAGTTGTGGTTTTTTGAGTCAAAACTATCAGAAGGAAGGTCATGAAATTTACCAACGCCTACATCTGTAAAGGATGAGTTGTGTTATTGTTGGTGTTCTTTCGACTTTTCATCTAGCACCATCATCAGGTTATTTTGATTTATGGCCCAGCACCTGCAAAATGCATGACATTGGCACCAGCCTGAACTGTATGCTAACATCCTGAACTGAGATGGTGAACATGGTGAACAATAAACCAAAAGAATGTAAACAGGTTAACATTATCACTGTGAGCATATTAGCTTGCTGATTTCAGCACTTTTAGATCATAGCACTGCTGTGAGTGCAGCTTCACAGAGTGGCTGGCTTGCCTGCAGACTCTTAATATTTTTAAACCAGTGCATTGTTTTGCTTTCCAACCACCTACTTAATGTAGATGACCCCATTCATCATTTTGTTTCTTAAGTCAAATACAGAGTAAATACCAAGTGTGTACCTTCGCCTTTATGATGACAATATAATTTAATTAACAAAAACAATTGAGATTTATTACCAATGGGACAGTAAGAACTGGACTCAATAATGAAAAACTCTTACAGCCCTAATTGATATAGAAGACAGTGGTCCAAATTCACTCAAGGCTGCAGTGCTTATGAGTGTGTGTTACAACCTCAGAGCGAGGCAGCTATTACTGCATGTGATTCACTCAGTGCACAAAAATAATGGGCCGCATAGCTTCAATTTGACACACTAGGAAAGCTTGTGTAAAGCAGGTTTAGGTAGAACTTTTGTTGAGTATAGTGTGGGTATTATAATTATATATACACTACAGGGCATCTGGGCTTCACTTATCTCATCTCTGTGGCAAATGAAGCACCTTGTAATGTCAATACTTTACATGCACAGTGGCAGTGTGGCAGTAAATACACATACAGTACAAGAGAGAATGAAGTGAATTAAAGTGGGCACTACCTGCTTCCATCAACATCATTTTATCACCAAGAACCAGTCATTATGGAGCAGTCCCTTTATTTGTTTACCGTGACTCTACTAAAAAAGAAACAACCTTTATTCTCTGAACATTGCTTTTGAAAAAGTGTTTCCTTTGTAAAAGCATTTTCGTATGGGTATTTGTACTTTGTGTTTTTTCTATCATCCTGATCTTGTTAAAGTTTTCATCTTGCAAAGGGCTTGCTGAATGTGTGGTTTTTGGTCTAAAAAAATAAATGGAGTGGTAAAATGATGGAGAGCTACGTCATTTGCAACACGTTGGTAACAGATATTTTAGATAGATATTGCCATAAAACAAACCCTGTGCCTTGGATTGTTTTTGAAGAAGACTTGCATTTTAGATTTTCTGAGACTGTGTTCCTCTCATGCAATGATCCCTTAACAAGATGGAATAAGCACAGTACACCTGCAGTATCCAAAGAGCTTCTCTGTTACAACTTCAAAGACCCAGCAGTGCTTCTACTCCATTGTATTCTTGTTTTATTTTTGTTTGGCGGGCACCATGAAGAAGTGATGTCATGTATTCTTTAAAAGCGCTGTTCTCAATATTTAGATCATTAATATATCAGCAAACACATATTTTCTATGTAAAGATATATAATGGAGTAATGTCATCCTGAGCAAAGAATGAAGTCACTCTCCCTCTGTGTGTTTTAATCTCTGTTTATATTTCGATAGCCAGTCCGATCACGCATCTACGTTAATGTATCTGTATCAGATGCAGAGGGGCAGTCCCCAAATTGTAAAAAGAGTTGGGGAACAGTTTCACAGAGCGGTTTGTACCTTTAAATGTAATCCTTAAAGGATAATTCTGCTTTATTTCAACCTGGCATATCTCCCAAAAATCAGGCTATTGTGGCTCTATGGGTCTTGCTAACTTTGTTCTACATTTTCCTGGACCTGGCTACTAAGATACGATATTACAATGGTAGATGAGAGAAACTGGAACATTTTGATCAATTTGCAGTGGAATTAGTGGAATCTGTAAAGGCCAGCGGTAGAGTTGATCTAAACTGCACAATGTTATTTCGTTTGCTACTACTTCTCTAGCACGAACACACGCTAAGTGGACAGTGACCCCATAACCTCACTCATGTAAACAAACCAATGTGCAAGTTGGTCTGGATGTAGATCCCCAGCCACAGTGGCGGTTCAGGGTGTCTACTTTTTGTTTTTAATTAAGGGTTTGAAATAAAATAATTAATGCAGAATCATGTTTCTTTGGAAAGTTGTCTTGCAGAACTTGCCCCAATAGATATTGTTTGTGCAAGTCTTTATTTCCTCAAATCTCTGTAACGGAGATAGTGAGGGCATAGTCAGACAAAACAACAAGATAAAGTTAACCAGTGGAGTTTTTTGCTTTTCGATCAACTGTACAAACTGATGGTTTAGGAACACAACATGTTAGCTCTGTTATGCTAATTAAATAGCCTTACTTGCACCGTGACTTGCAATGTAGCCTATTATCGATGGCACATACACTAGATGCTAATCTGGAACAGCGGGAGGAATCGGGCGGCGAGGGTCGGTGTTTTACAGTCTATGGCATTGGTACTGTGTGGAATATCAGTTTAAATCATAAATGCTGGCTGCCTGCACTTGACTCTCAGAGCCGGTGTGTTTTCCACTAGACTGACACAAGAGTGCATGTACTCGATTGCGGAGCCGGTGTAATCTCAGCTAGAGACACGGGAAGAAAAAAAAAAAAGACTCCCGTTCCCTCCCGGTCCCAGAAAAAAATCTCAATATTGACTCCCATTCCCGTTTATTTAGTAACGCGTACTGTTGGCCTAGCTCCCGCATGTGCATATCTTCCTCCCCCTATGTCACATCAATGCCCTTTTTTAGTAAGAGGAAATCCGGCAGAGTCAAAGTCTGACAAGATGGCCACTACTGTAGGTGAGTGCGATTGGATCAAGTTGAGAGAATGTACTTCGACGGCAAGGCTACGTTTTATACAATCTATGGATGGGACTGGTTGGCACAAATGCGCAACGTAGTTTTGATCCCAAATCACCTAATTTTAGAAAACATTTGCGTACATTAAAACATATTTATATATAGCTAAGACTTAACCTTTCTGTTAAGTATCATCAAAAATTCCAATAATGATCTGAACTAAACCAATGGCTCCAGATAACATGCAATATAACAGGCAATTGTTTACAATATGTAAAAAAGTATTTTAACCAACAGGCAATGAATGCCAGGTTCAAACACAAGTCAAATTTAAATAGTCTGGTGTGCATAATTCTCTGAGTAAATGAGATCCTTATATTCTATTTCTGCCTCCAATTACAGTTGTTTTCTAATGAAAATCAGGTCAATGCATTAAATCCATGACATATAGTAATCATGTCAAAATGACTGCAGACAAGCTCATCCCACACTTGAGTCCCTAGTCACAAACCTGTCAGGTCTGTTATGTGAGACTGAAAGGCATGTTTAGCTCTCTCTTATCAGCCACATATTTAATATAGCTGAATCCTTGTGAAACAGTCAATATCTCTATAATGGAAAGTCTGTGTTATAAAAAAAAAAAGATTAACTGCTGTGTACAGCTGTTGACGTCTTTCAAACTTGTCAAAGAAAATAAAATGGATTAAAACTGGTCTGACATTTGAACCTCCATCCCTGTCCAAATGCATAAGCTACTGCCTAACTTTCAATTTAAATTGTATAGTTGTTTACTGTATAAGGTTAAGGTCTATTGACTGAAATATTTGCATTGGCCGAATGTTAATGTCCAGGAAACATTAAATACTGCACACAGTGACTTTACCACCAGCTACAGTAAGTTCATCATGGGTCACTTTGCTTGTGGCTGTACCGTGAATCATTTCTTCACAACATATTTGAGGAAGGTGGCATTATCAGAAATTGCACTTTATTTTCCTTCTCTAGTTAATTAGTAAATTTGATAAATTAGCCACTGCACCAAATTACAGTCCAAAAGCTATCAAGTTAGGAACAAATTAAGTTTGAAAAATGAGGACATCAGAGAACACTCAGTGGGATTAAGCTTTTTCGGTTTTGTTCCCTTTTATGAAGGGAAAACGTGAATTTAATTCACAAATCATTCATCAAGCAGTTTCTACTTATTCAATGCCTCCCAAATGAGTGCTTCTGCCATACTCAATGCAGACGCATTCAGTTCAGTAAATGGTTTGTAAATAAAGCCGCTGCCTTGGATTTGAAATACAATTTTATGATCGCTTCCCATGTTTGATGTAGGATCTATAATGGAGAGGGCAGCTCAGTACCTTGTGTGTTTTTGTCTTTGTTTTGATCCGCAGCCATGGCCCTCTTTCACAGTGTTTGCGTGGGCTTCCTCCAGGTGTGTGACCTTTCATTTAACGTAATTACAAGGAAATGAAAATATCTGTTGCTAATTAGCGGAATACATACCAAAGGGATATGTCTTTCAGAACCACAGAGGTTTTATTTATTTCATGTATTCTGACTGATAGTTTTCATATGCTGCTATAGAGCAGTTCTGAGAATAAACTGAGAATAATGCAGCTATGAAGCACATAACCCCAACACTAAAAGTGACTGGGGTGGTTTCAAACCAGGCATTTTTATAATTTACTTCATGCACTAACAAAGACAATAATCTTGGACAGCAGGTCAACCTGTTCAGCACCATTACTACACCTTAATATAGCTCTGCCCATACCACTTGTGCATTATACTACACCCAGGAAAGCTCATTGTGCTGCCAGGACCACTTATAACATCCCTGCCTCATGTGCAGCTCCTCCTCCTCACTCTCCTCTGCCTATGAGCCAATGCAAATTACAGTAACAGCTTGGACGTGAGTATAATCTGAAGTGGTGTGAGCTGGGCTCCATGGTGAAGCATGCAGATGGAAGCAGAGACTCTGCCAGGCCTCTTTAGGGGCTCCCACTCTTTCTCCAGCATGCTAGACAATGGAGGAGCTGTGGCACATAACCAGCTACTCGTCTGCCACTATCATGTGGTCTACTCCCATAAGCTATATTTGGTAAATGGTATGAAAGGAAGGGGGGTCCTGTCATGGCCTTGTTTAGACCAATGCACAGATGGACATTGATGCTGGCCACTTTATATCTTGAGACAGTCTTGAGGAAAGATGTTTAGACATTCATTTTTGTGATCAAAGAGGAGTAAAGGGAGCGCAGTAGGTGTATTTTTCTATGTGTTTCCGCACAGCATGTGGTAGAGGCCTTTCCTTTGAGCTCTGGTAGATATCTAAAAATATCCCTTTAATAAACATCCTTTTCTATTTGCATGAAGATTATATCGGAATTCAGTGGACACGCTTTGATTCTCATATATAAAAAAGTTCCAGTGAGTACACCACTCCTTCCAACACTGTACATATGTGTCTAAACATACATCAGCCATACAATATTCACACAATTCACACTACAATTCGTAATTAACTTGAGAGCCTAGTTGAGATATGTTGTGTGTCTGGGTTGCCTCAGGAACCAAACTAATTAGTCTGTCTGTATCACTGAACTTTTATCCCTAAGTTCAGTAACTTCTGTCTCCGAACAGGAAAGAGACAAGAGTTTGTCCTGCTCTGTACTTTGTGACGCTCTGCTGAGTTTCACAACACGTAATGAAATTATACATTTAAAAAGGTGAACTGTGAGCAGTAAAATGTTCGGTTATTAGGGATCCCTTTTTAGGTCAACAGTTTACCTCAAGAACTGCAGAAAAGGTTCCATCAAAAATGTAATGCACCTTTTATTTTTGAATGAATGAGCTCCAGGCTTTACACCTGAATGACAACACAGATGAGAGGTTCCCTGTTTTGCTGCTCTGGGAGAGGGGCTTGTTTATGCTCACAAACACTGATTGTGCTATTCTTGGCTATTAATGGATTCTTAAACTCAGTTGTGCTCTTAGTAACTAATGAGGATTATGCAATATGCTTGCACGTCTATGTGTCATTAAACATGGCCCTGAATTTGTAATTATGTGATGTAGCTCCGAGACAAATGTGCCTCAGGAGATCAAACAACGCCCTCCCTCCCTTCCCGTATACATAGGCTACATAACAACAAACAGTACAAAAGAATATGATGTATGAAGAAATCAATAGACTGTGAGTCAGTTGTGTGTCAAGATGAGGCTGTTTAAGTGACTCAGCCTTCAACGTGTATGCCAACCCTGAGTGCATCTGCTCTAACAAAAAAATATTTGACTGAGAGAGAGAAAGAGAGAGAGCAGCAAGACGCTGAGCACAACTCCCCTGGAGCTACGCATCTATTGTATCTGACTCGCACGCACGCAGGTGTGTTTGACTTCACCATATTTTCCTCTACTATCATTGTAGCTTCTGCTGCACAGTTCCAAATTCACGAAGCTCTTGTTATTCTGGGACGTGGATGACATGGCGCGTATGGCTTAATTTCTGTGGATGATAAGAGCTGCTGCAGAAACAAGAATTGGGCGTGGAGATGATATCTCAAGATGGCTGTGAACCTCAAGAATACTCTGAGCTGCTACTTGACACCGCCTGTCACTGCCTTCAATACTTGGTATTCCAGGAAACACTGACTGGGAGACTCAGATTACTTTGACAAGAGGAGCAGGCCACCGAACACAAGACAGGGGAGGGGAGGCGTATATGCACAGTGTCGCCACTGGAATTTTGAATATGCGAGGATAATAACTTGACCTCCTCCTCACTCTCCCCTCCATCCCTGATTAAAAACATGAATTCACTACCTACTTACAGAGCACCATTTTCTCAGTTGTAGTACCATAATTTCCAAACGAGCAGAGATGAACTGGTGGGGAATCCTGTTGTTACGCCTCTTATCGCCCTCAAACTTGACAGCCAGGATTAAACTACACTCCAAAGAACAGCTGAGCAAAGATGTCAAAAGAATACATATGGGCCACAACTGCTGCACTTTCACAAAACAAATTGCTTTTATTTAACAGGAAAGGGTGAATTCAATTATCCTAAAGAGGATAAATCTAACTGCGGAAAATTAATTTCTTTTTTTGGACAGAAACAGAACAGAATGGCTCACGGTGCACTAAATATGCAGAGTTATGCAGGGTGCATGACTGCTGTAGACACTGCTTGTTAGGTGTACTACGGTGTACTACGAGAGGGAGGGGGAACAGCAGTTATGTTCAATTCAGTAACACAAGCTGGCTAATTAGCATTGCCCTGCCATTCCCTTTGAACCAGTGGAGGACAAGTGGGAGCCATCATATTTCTTTGTTCTCAGCACTATGTGATTCCCCCATGACCGAAGCAAACCACAGTGGTGTGACCACTAGTGTCAGAGGTAGGTAAAATAACCTCACCTCCCAACCCCCCTTCCTACCGAACTGCCCCAAGGGAATTACCCAGACCTTTCCCTATAACTACGCCCTCAGCAAAAAACAGCTCCTGGAGGCATGCTGTATCAGATATAGTGCCTAGATGTAGTGCAATGACATTTTCAGGATGAAAACCTACTCCAAGAACATCAGACAGATGTTAAGGGGGATACCTACTGCACTTCAGATGCAAACAATTATTCTCAGCTGACTGCTCTCTGAAGACGCAGCACAGATCATTAACTCTATCCTCTCGTGTACCTGGTTTTAACTAATAGTTTCATGCTATATAATGTACGACTGAAACATGAAACTGCGTTCATTTAGTGCAGCAGAATTTTGAAGAGTTTTATGGCCCATCTCAGGTAAGTTAGAGATGCAGTCAATTACACTACACTTCGAAAACGTTTTTGTACCACACTTTGGTCAATCATTTTGAAATACCTGGCGAAGTTAGTAAAGTCTAGAGGGGCTGGATGGGTGGGGTTTGCCTTTAAGTATATGTTTAGGAAGGCAAATAATTATTCAGAGTAGAGTATTTCTGTGATTTTATGATTTTCCAGTTTTAAGAAAAAAACACTAACTGTCTAAAGCCCAAATGACAGATTAGTTGACTAATCTACCAAAAGATATATAATATATATATTAGAAAGAGACGCCACAGGTCAGAGTCGAACCCGCTGCAGCTGCCTCCAGGACCTTCAGCCTCTTTGCATGGGGTGACTGCTCTAACCACTGCGCCACTGGCGCCATGTATAAAAAATATCTTCCTACAATTGAGCATCAGTCTTTAAAAATCATGTTTTAACAGAAACAGGGTTAACAATGCAGATATTTGCACCAACCAAAGTACATTGTAGCTGGAGAAGTGCTGGTTTGCCTCCCAGGCACTGTCGATATGCCCTTGAGCAAAGCACTGAACCCCCCAAGAACAAAATTTAACGACATAGTGTAAAAATAGACTTTCCCCATTCATGGATTAATAGTGTTCTATCTTTTTTTTTAACCTGTTTCAAATAATTTGTTTAACTGATACAAAATATGATTTTTTTTTCTTTTGCTGAAAAACCACTTACTTCATTGTCTCCCTGCACTTCTAATGTCTTGTGACCACTAAAATCAGATGTGTGCTTGAAACAATCCAAGTGCAATAGCTCGACTAACTACACATTGGTATTTATCCAGCACACTTCCACATACTCCTGAAGACATTGTTTGTTGTTGTCCATGTGTATAGGTATATTTTAGTCTCTGTTTAGATGCACAAATCTAAAGTGTACCTAGCCAATAAGGGTGGTTCTGGTATGACAAAACCATACCATATGGCTGTTTAAACTGTGTAAAGCAAAGAAAAAGAAAAAACGAAAAAAACAAAACATTTGCAAATGTGACCCAGTTCTGCTAGACACCTGTAGTTTCACCGTCTTTTCTGTGTTTTCTGTAACAAATTCCCACCGGTGATTCCCAAAGAGCTGCATCTTCAATCTGCTTATGCACTACAGCTGACGTATCATTTTCAGCATAGTTAGAGCTACCCTAGCGAAAGGCAGAGCTGCAACTGCTCACACTCAATATTCAGTGACTTGGAAAATACGATAAACTCACCAGATATCAAGCCCCGGTCTCCATCGCAGGTTTCATACCAGCATCCCAATCAGCTGATGGTCAGAGATTCAGAGCTGAGGCAGGCGACTCCCACTGGCGTCACAGGGAAACACCACCTAGAGGACAAGAAACATGTTCAGCCTTTTTGTTAGAGCTCGGTTAGCTAATTGCACTACAAAACCCCACCAGACATGCGGTTGTTTTAACACATTTTGGGATGTTTGTTATCTATTTTTCTACAGTATTCTAGTGAAGGAGGCGACATTCCTCAACACACAAGAGAAGCAGTCATACATTTATAATCTCATTGACTGAACCTGCTCCTTTTTCCACTTGGCAGCTTTGGGTGCGATATGAACACTGATCTGATTATGAAACAACAGGAAAGAAGCATAAGCAGCAGGAGAGGCATCAGGAAAACAGAGTTAGAGATACCATGACTATGAATGTGTGTCCTGTCATTAATATTTCACTGCATCATTGAAGCTAAAGGAGAACTAAATGTAAAGGGGAGCGAAATGAAAAATTCATCATATTTTGACACAGCTTTGGAATTTATCTGTGCAAAACAAAGAACGGGCAAATCTTCCGCTCGTGATGGGATTTTGTTACTGAGAAAATATGGTGATTAATGGGTCCAAATAATTACTGCATGCTTAACATGAGGTCGTTGCCTTGCGCATATCTGATGAAGATGGATGAGGACAAGGTTTTGTAATTCACTCTAAAGACTATTTATACTGCGAAAGTTTTGTTTCATTTTTGCTTTTTTTCTCAAGCAGGAGGGAAGTGCCAAGGTCACAGGCCTTCAGTTTCTCGCTTGTCCCTGAAATTCAAAACAACTACATGACATGTCACAGCTCTGCCTGCAGTAGAGCAGCACGCAACCCAAGAGCGATACCCAGGAGAGACAACCATATCGCTCACATTTGTCTGGAGAGAGCCTTGATGCATTAAAAAAAACAACTCACTTCTTCCAGCTCCACTGTATATCAATTTGTATTCAGAGGGGGGCTTTAGGCCTGTCACCTTCAGCTATTCATCCAGCCAATGAAGTATTTATGACGCAAGCTTTTGCTTTTTGACACGTCACTCCAATACTGTTCATCTCAGGCTGAAGTCTGTGCTGTTATGTCAGAGTTTAAGAAATGAAGGAAAGAAATAAAGTAAGAGTTTAGCCATCAGGGATTTCACAGTCTATCATTTCACAGTCTATTATGCCATGCATATTAACAGGTCCTACACATGCGTATGGTGGTGCCATGGCACACCTCATCCAATGTGACCGAGAGTGGTGTGATTGCAATGTAACACAGAGCGACCACTGGGTGGTGCGTAAAGAGGTACATTAGTATCGGACACAAAGTTCTTTACCTGGTCACAATGGTTGGACAAATTATTTCTCGGTTCTATCTTCCTTTCCAAGCATCAAATCATGAAATGCAACTGGCACAAACACCAATACCCAGTGAACATACTCTTATGCTCTTATGCACTGGTGGAGGTAACAATCATCAAAATCCACATCAGACATCAGTCTTCAGGGTAGCAACATAATGATAATCAGAGTGTTGCCTTGACCACAATAGTAGGAGGAAAGTGTACTTCTGTACTACTGCATAGTAGAAGAAACTAGAATAATCACCTTGCTTGTTGTTGTATGTCTCCGTCAAATAGTCAAGTTGCAGTTTACATTGTGAAGACTTAAATAATTAAGTGTATTAAGTGTATTTTTTGTGGATGCTTCACACACATGTTCGACCAGCAGCAGTACAGAAGATCTATACAATCACCACAGTTTCAAGGTTACTGTCACCAATTCAGTGTCTGACCAAATGTCTCCCCCTCTGTTCCTGAGTTATAGCGGTGAATAATGGACATAAAGGTTTTTTGTACATGATGTCACAGTGAAGTTGACCTTTTAGATATAAAGAGTCCTCACTTCATCATTTATCCTATTAGACATTTGTGTGAAATGCAGTCATAATTAGCATAGGAATTCTGACATTGGATATTTATGCCAAATTTAAAGAGATTCCCTTCAGGGGATCCTGAGATATCGCCTTCCCAAGAATGGGACGGACAGCCGGACACCTCGAAAACATAATGCCTTCGGCCTCAGCTGCAGCGGCACGGAGGCATAAAAAATAAAACATAACACGATGAGATGTGTGTCTGAATGAAGAGGTTTGTCACCTCTTCATTCAGAGACACATCTCATCGTGTGTCAAAATACCAACTCACACAGACATGTTCACTTAGAGCTTCATCAAACTGGTCACCCATGGATGCTGCAAGCGTAAGTGAACACAAACAGAAGGCGTCTTGTTGTTTCATGTTATAGCGGCCGTAGTGGCAACGCGACGACTGCAGCTCGCACTTGTGTTATGCATTTCAGGTGACACAGGGTAAAATTGATCCAGCATAGTGTCTGCATATTTGCATGGTCCATGTTTCTGCCCTCAATCTCCATCATGGCTTCCAGGGCTTCACTGAAGATTTTACCCTTCTATTTCTCTTTCCCTTTCTCTCAAAGCCCTTTTATGAAGTGAAAAGACAGAGGAAAAAATCCTCAGTGCCAGGCAACTTTGGCCAAAGGACATACTCCGTCAAATCATTATCCATCAGGGTGATTCCTTCCTATCTGGCCAAGACAAAGGCAGTTGTTAAAGAGACAGTCAACCACCTATGTTGCCATCTTTGTTACTTAAAATACTTGACAACAGGGGTGGCAGAGACTTCCCTTTTTATCTCCCTGTGGTTACATACTGTCAGTAGATCCACACAGAGAAAAATTTATGTCTGTGACATAGCAACAAACAAAAGTCAACTTCGCAATCAACACATTGTCTTGAAAAATGAGCAACATGATCATCAACATGCATTTTATGGGCTTAAATTACATTGTCACAAATGTACCTGCAGTGAAAGAATGATATATCCATATCTAACAATTAGCTCACTGTGGGAATAGCAGAGGCAGGGGGTTATTATTTTATAAGACTGTGAAAGTGACATCTGAAGTGAAATCTGAAGCAAGCTTTCTTCTATATCATGATTTGCTTGGGGATTTCCTTGGAAAGCTCTGCCTAAAGCAAGTATCTGGATCAGAGCTATATAGATTTATTTAAAGACTGGAATAAAATAGAATTGCCATTTCATACTTTTTGTACGCAAGATTACAAATTAGAATTTTATAAGACAATGTTAGAATTATCTTTCTAATGGCTTCAAGAGAGGGGGCATTTTTTCCTTTTAAGATATCAGCTCAGCAAAAGCAGCAAAAGAAACCTCTGCACAAACCTCCAGGCTTCTCATTACATCAGATCCTGCTGACCAACAAAGGAGACAAAAACAAGCCCTCAAGCTTCAATCAATTATGGATTTGAGTGGATGCATTCATATTGGAGGTAGTCGCCTTTCTTTGTGCTCCATTCCCTAGATATCGACCGAAGTGATGGCGATTCCAGAGCTTACTGGCAAAGAAAACAAGGACCCACATCATTTAATAGGTGGCAGCAGTATGGGAGATAAATTCCACCAGAGCCATGTGAGAAGGTTTTTTAGTATTTATTACAGACTTTAATTATTTTAAAATCGCCTGACTGAAGTTAAGGTTTTGGTTCAAATTAAATTTTTCATTGAGAACCTCCTTTACCTAACAGCAGAGATCAGAGCCTGAGATGAACATGAGCAATAAAGCAGCCGCAGCTGAAACACACTTATTAAAGAACATTCTCAATGTCACCATGACTCAGCAGTGGACTGACAGAGCCACTCATTCAGGAAGCACCGATGCAGTTCTGAGGTGTAGAGTAGCCTGAGAGCTGTCATAACTGTGAGGTCAAACTCATCCTCAGCAGATCCACGAAACTGAACTCTATCAGACATTCTTTTCCCCTGCCTTTACAGTCAATTTTCTCCTCATGTCAGCACTTTGATTAATGAGATGCTTTACACACAGGATCATATACGCTACATAGGAATGTATCAATCATAGTGCTGTACGTATTCATGGATTTTCAGCAGCTGTTGCCACAGTCAAGGTCTAATTACATCTACCTACTAGGGGTGTATGAACAGCAAGGCCCCGAAACTGTGAACATATTGAAAATATGTCACTAAGTGTAGACCTGAAATGTGTTTAAATGCATTGAATATATTCACTTTAATCACTGGGTTAAAAATTAATCTCGGGACAAAACCACAAACGTTGGGTGATTATTAAGGACGAGCAGCTGTTTTTGTCTGAGCTGCTTCCACTAATCTAAAACTCCCTCAGACTTTAATGCATGTTCCCACCGCACTCGCCTTACTCCAACTGAGCTGTGCGCTTTACTTGAAATGAGACAAGAACAGTTTCAAGGAAAATTGCTTGTAGGAGCAGTTTGATTGAATAATTAGCTTTTTATTAGCTTCTTAAACCTTTGACATTAGA
The DNA here is from genome assembly GCF_963691815.1 of Echiichthys vipera. Lineage (NCBI taxonomy): Eukaryota > Metazoa > Chordata > Actinopteri > Perciformes > Trachinidae > Echiichthys > Echiichthys vipera. The sequence goes on from NC_139830.1 coordinate 20,432,313, forward strand.
GGTCAAGAAAAAATCAGTGGTGTGTGTATGTGTGTGTGTGTGTGTGTGTGTGTGTGTGTGTGTGTGTGTGTTCCCAAGCCAATCAATACTCATGAATCTGGTGCTGCCAGAGGCCCAGGTCACCAATAGATGGCCTGGAACTAAAGGAGCTGGTTAGGATCACAAAAAGCCATTGTCAGTGATAACTAAGGTTGGTTGTTTTATGGTTAGACTTAAGGCTGCTGGATCATATGCTCAGGTCCTCTGTAATGCATTAAGTGAAGGCACACAAGCTTTGCAATGAGACTTCATCCAATCACGTCAACATAGGTGAAGTTACAGGTCTGAACAAGCAATCAGATTTTGCTCAAGTTACTATCAAATCCAGATATGGAGGCGGCCTCTGCGTACTGTGACTCTTAAATGCAGTTCAACCACAATGAAACTAGGGCTGCCACTAACAGTTATTCTCATTATTGGTTATTCTGCCAGTTGTCTATATATTTTCAGAAAATAGAGGAACATATTTATATTTATATTTATTTATGCCATCACTGGAGCCTTGGCGCTAACATGGCGGTTAAAGGACTATCAAATTAGTGGGAAATCAGAGGGAAATAGTAAAAAAAGCTTTTCTATCCATGATAAAAGCTACAACCACATTACATATAAAATAATGTTATTTAGGCCACATAGAGTGAAGAGTTCTCTTTGCTGTGTTGTTGTTTTGCACACATTGCTCTGTGAAATGCCTTTTTTTGCTCCAGTTACATTAGAAAACTTTGGACAAGGACTAGACATGTTTTAGAGATATGATCAGCCAAAATCTTGTAAAACCTCGTAGTAGGTCATAGCTTACTAAACATCAAACATCTTAATATGGTATTAATCCAAATCAACTGGCAAGAGATGAATCATTTAATCTAAGATTGCAGCCGATATAAATAATAAAGAAAAATTTGCTTTTGAGTGTGTTGACATAATTATACTACAAAATAAAAAGGCATCATCAAGAGTATAAAGTGCAATAATAAGTATATTTTATTCCTCTTTGGGAGACACATTTTAAAATAAAACATGAAGTTAATCAAACAAAAACAACATTCAAATATCTGACCCAATTGTAGGTGGTCAAGTTGCACCAAGGGTAATGTAGATTTTGACAAAGAAGTAGAATATGTGGGATAAAAATGACAAAGTCTCTACTTCTGCTGCACTAATATGGTTTCTTTGGGGAAACAAGTCTTTCATGAGTCATGACAACTGAGCAGACAGCTGAAAACTCCTGAAACAGTGAGTAAGTGGACCTTGAATTAGGATTGTTTTGTTATACTCTATAATGTATTATACCAAGGAATACTTTTATATCTTCCCCTTCCTGTGTTGACAGTGTTTTTAATAAAATAACCGTGCTTTATTTGCCTTTAAGAACAAATTGTTCACTAGGATTAGATTTCACATTTCTCTAATTCCCAACTAAACATCTTACAGTGTGGTTCCAACAATTACATGTGTAATCCTTCCACAGGCAGGTCGGCAAATGTTAGCACACTGTGGACAGGTTTTGGCACCATCACCAGACTGCATGGTGCATTTTCTGGAAATGTTCATGTCACATCATCAGGACATCAGGACAGGCGGGCTTAGATAGTGAATAGTAGCAGTAGACAGCAGAAGAGTCTACATGTGGCTGTGAGAGCGCATAAGGGAATTAGATTAATATGAATGGTATAGGACTCCCACTGCTCAAGCAGCTCTTATTAAAGCCTAAAACAATAATTCATTTTACGATCATTTTCACTGTGCTGTGTTCTGGACTTGCTTGGGTGAATATTTGTATCTAACTTCATTACCTCAGCAAAATGCTGCCAACAGCTCATTAAGAAGAATGATACAAATAAAGATCACCTTATGATTGTTTAAAAACAGCGTGAAGTGGTATTGCTGTCTGCATGTCTGTTGTCATTAACATGAGGGGTCATTTCAGTAACTTTGACTGACACTTTGATCATTTTGTGCAGCTATAAAAAGAAAAGACAGATCTGATATACTAAATGGTGGTTTTACAGCTACCTCCCCTGCCCCATTGAACTTAAACCTGAGAATGCAAATCAGCTTCATGAAACCAAGTGATTTCATGGTTCACTGACTGTTACACAAGCATATGGTCTGCTGCTGTCTCCATGGAAATGTATAATAGAGAAGGGGTATATGATTGATAGATTGGTTTTCTTTACTTCAGTGTCATGTACACAAAGTGACCATGGCTTTATGGATCCTACCTTTGTTCTGTTACTTTTCGTTTGTAATCATTCAGTCATATTTAGTGAACTTTACATCGATGCTGCAGCGTCACAGTTTGAGAACACGGGGGGACTCAAGCAACCTTTTCCATACTGCTATATTATGCCATCACTATTTACAGCGTGTGGAAAAGACATGGGCTTCTGTTCACAAATTCAAGCATGAAGATTACAAGGGCTTAGTACGACAAGTATTAGCATATCCCGTTACATAGAAGCATGTAAGCAGGGTTATGAGAGAGTAACCGAGCTGCCTTTAGCTGGTTGAATTTTTTTTTTCTTACAATTAATTGAATACTGATAAATAAATATAACTCTCTCTCTCTCTCTGTATATATATATATATATATACGTATATATGTCTACACAACAAAATATTTGAGCCTTTTCTGTATAATCCCTTCTAGAGATCAATGACTGAGGGAGTCAACAGATTTGAAGGCTGAGGAGAGAAAACAGCTTTTAGTGTTTTTACAAACCCCTCTCCCCAAATAAAGTGGGAGGGAAAAAACATTTTACAGAGCCCAAAGCACGAGCGTAATTTGCTAAATGAATGTGACAACTTCTCTGTAAACAAGAGCTGGGACTAACTATGAATCATGCTGGCTGGCCAGTTATTTTTTCCTTATTTACCGTCTGCAAATAATGTCAGAGTTGTTCCCAAGTGCTGCCAGAGCTGTCACTTTGACAGGTTGTGGAGGTGGTGGTGCAGCAGTCACCAACAAAACAGGTTAAAAAAACAACTGCTCTTCCTTTTCCTTCCCCTTATGAAAACATCCCAATTCTCTCCAGGCTGGTAAGTGTTCATGCTTCTGTAATTTGTATTTTGTTCATGAATTTATTGCCAACTGTGACAGGATTTGTCCGTCAAGACAAGAGATAGGATGAAAAGACCAAACAGGAGAGGAGAGGTTTGATAAGATCATTTCCAATATATCAAAGGAGTAATACAGGGAGCTTATCTTATTTCCTCAGCTGGCTTTCATTTAACTGGGCTTGAATCACAAAAAAATGTCTTATTGGCCTTCCTATGACATAAATTAAATCTACTAAGCAGCACTAAAAGAAAACTGTGAAGGTTCAATCACATTAGGTGCAGGTGTTGAGTTGTTTTTTTGAAAACCATTTCATTTTACCAGTTTTTGGCATCAGGTTCACAGTAGTCTAAGTTTAACAGTGATATGTTGTTGTATGCCATATTGACTACATTTACTATTTCTGTCTTGTTTGTCACTTTATTGACGTGAAATTTCTGCAGCACAGATAGGCAATAACATTTTATCATTATACTACATTAGACTATACTCATCTGGATTTATAAGGGAGATAACTTCATGTGTCCACCACTTTGGTCCACTTTGAGTTTAGTGCCAATTACAAAATGGTGTCACCAAGATAAACTAAGACTGTGAACATGGTGAACAATATATCTGTTCTTCATCAGTATGTTAGAGTTGTGGCTGTGAGCATGTTAGGCGGTCAGCTCAAAGCATCACTGTGCCTAAATAAAGCCTCAGAGCTGCTTGCATGGCTGTAGACTCTTCATCTCGTTAAATGATACAGAGCAAAGTAATATTGTGGATTAAACCGAGACACCATTACAGCTAATGTCAATGTTATCTCTTCCCTTTGGTTTAATGTAATGTATGCTCCCCTGTGCTCCTTTCTGTTTCCTGATAGATAGAAATGTTTTTTCTTTTGGCTCCTTTGCACGACCTTTGTCTCCTAGAAATTGCGTCTATATACCGTAGTATCAATTGAGTCTTTTTGTCATAGTTGAAATGTAGTTATATAAATTCAATTACTCTCTTGTCTCCTGGGTCTACTTGGACCGTCACAAACAGAAGGAAACATAGTCTGAACTGTTCAATAAGTGAAATAGAAATTTAGATGAAAAACTTCTTGGAGGTTTCTACAAAGTCTCACTGAATGTCTTAGAAGTGAGAAATACCTCCCTACCCCTTAAAACAAATACTGAGAACCACCAGCCTCAAGACATCAACTATTAATCTTATTTGAAGCTATATACTTAAAAGTAAAATACCCATAACACCTCACTGCCCTGCATGGTCTTGAACTACAGAATCAAAGGGTGCTTTCACACTGAAACAGAGTTTAACTGGGGGACAGCTTTCATGTACTTCACAGTAATCTTAAATTCTGTTTCACCCCATGCATCAACAGTATTTATTCCTGAAAATGACATTAAAGTCTTTATTCAACCTTTTGAGCAGGAGCTGAGTATTCCCTGTCCTTCAATAGCAAATGAACGGCAGACTTATCACCTCTGCCCTCATGTTACTGTTAACCCATTGCTAATCCAGTGAAATCAGGATGGGGTTTTTCATCAATTGCAAATCCAATTTTTTTTTTTTTACATAGTCAAACAGTGATTAATTACTGTGAATCAATGTGTTGTCAATCGATAAATAAAGCTCAATATGCTTCAACATACAATTTAAATCAAGTGCCCATATTTGGAATTGACTGAGTTGGAAGTGAATTTCCACCAGCCCATTAAACATACTGCATATTCCTGATTGGCTGCCATGTTTTTGGAATCCATGCACTCAGGCGCATTTATCTGTGCATGTATTATTGATATACTTTGTAGATAATGTTACAACAAGATCTCCGGGATCCATCCAGCTCAGATGGATAGTTGTTTTTTCAGGACTCCTCTAGGTGCATTTGACAGTTGTAAACATATGTATACTGCTGGTTCGCCTAAGCCAGCCATCTATAATGGATATGGAGATGTGTGAGGTGGAACAAGTCACCTCTGGTGAGATACTGGGGCTCTATAAAATGTTAAAATAGGCCTGTTCAAATATGCTCAGCATTTCCATGAATAATATCTAGCGCTTAGAGTATGAAAATGTCAATCGCTCTCTGTCAGGCATTCAGAGATTGTAGATAGCAATGAGAAAATATGCCTTTCCTAAATTTGGAGCTCTTCTCCATCTTGGTGTGCTGCAGTCAATCCGTATTTAATAACCTGGAGTAAAATATCTTCATAACTTCAAGAGGTGCACGTGCCATTCATTACAATACAACATATTGCACACAAGCTGTGTATTTTGAAATAGCAGTTTCCCTAAACTGTTCCCTCCATGAATAATAACGTGCTGAGAAGTTGGTTTTCAGACATTTCCCTTGAGCTTCCCTTGTTGCTGTTTGTGGTTGTGATTTCTCTGTTTGAACCCTTTTTGATCTCGGGGAGGCAGTTGAAATTGCGTACCAGGTCAACCTGCTTGAAAGGCTCGAAAAAGGGTTTGTCACGGTTACTGCCTTTAACACGGTTCAGACCATAACTTGCTGATGATCGTTTTCCTGCTGCTGGAGGTTGCGCATCATCTCGACTGTATTTCATGTGAGGTGTTTACTATGGATTGATCTCAGCTCCTTCCTCGGTTAAATGAGTCTTTATCAGCAGAGCTTTTTATCAATGTTAAAAAAAACGCTTGCAATAAAGTTCTGACTGCAATTTAACTATTTAGAAGAGATGTTCTTTGAACACAATGAAATCCTATATCAAATTTTAATTTACTGAATGATGAATGAAAGTGAACTGCCTCCAACTCATGAATATGTCTTCTATTTTTTAGGCCACAATCACTTCCAGTGTATTTAAATCTACATTCTTGAGCTCACGTATCTCTGCATGGTAATAATATTGGATGGTTGGATGTGAAGGTGGTCAACGCATTTACAAACAGAATATCTATTTACCCAGTGAACACCCACTGGTTCCAGCCTCGAAAAATCATTGATAGCATGTTTAAAAATTATGTTCATATCCAGGCTGTAATGAAATGATTAGGTCTGAGTTATCTGTCAAATACCAGTAAATTCACCTCAGTGATTGGCTTACAAATATGAAGTCGTATCTCCAAACTTTCTGCACGTTACTGCAATGATAAGGAATCTGGTTTTATTAATTAAATCCACACTACTAATCTGATTTGACAAAAAATAAATATCTGCAGCCTTTCTGGAAATTTCTGTTCATGCTCTGTGCATCAGAATATAGTGGGTTTTGTTACTCAGATCTTTTTCTAAGGTCAATATGTTAGACATGTCTTTTGTGCTTCCTCCAGTAAACGTACTGATATATAATGATAAATATGGTTTATATGGTCTTGATCTCTAACCTTGAGAAAGTTATCAATGCTTTTATTTCATCTCAGTTTCATCACCATGACTCTTTACACCAGTTAGATATCTGAAGTCAGGCCAGTTAAGATAGTTTTACCCCTTATTTGGTGATAACCAGTCATGACAGTGACGCATATTTTCACCTTGTGTGTGTGTGTGTGTGTGTGGATGTGTGTGTGTGTGTGTGTGTGTGTGTGTGTGTGTGTGTGTGTGTGTGTGTGTGTGTTTGTGTGTGTGTGTGTTTGTGTTTGTGTGTCATCATGGCAAAATGGTACTGGAGACAATTACTGTTTTGGGAACTACCACATATTGTCTGATTTTGACACTACAATAGCGTCACAGCCGTGCAAGATGCAGTCAATAACCTTTCCAGGTGTGTAGTTGAGCTAAAACATGAAAGCAGAGTTCGAAAGCTGGATGTGATCCTAACAAGGGCACCTAAAGAAGGGGAGTAGGAAGTCCTGTAGGCAAAGGGCAGATTCAAAACTATTCCGGAGGAGAACAAAGGGTGTGAGCTATGTGATTTGAGGGGAAGTAAAGTGAGTCACATTTTTTTTTCATGATATGGCTCGATCAAACCCTTAAATATTCCGATGATCAAAGAACTTAACTTAGTCTCAAAAGCCTGAACTGTTTTTGTCAGTGATGGAGAACATGAAAGTTTGAAAATCTGATTCCAGAAATCATTTGAGTTTCTTTATTCTTGGACTTTGCTGCTATTGTTTGAAAATGTATACTCTACACAGCATTCAGGATCTGGTTAATATAGATATGTGGTATCTTGTGTAATACTGGCTGGGCATCGTTGTATGGCTGAAGACTCTATGACTATTAAAATCTCACTCGTTCATTTACCGTTTAAAAACGCTTGAAAAACCGTACCCCTTCTTGAAGCTAATATGTAATGCCAGACTTGCAGAGAAGCAGACCTGAGGATGGCAGACAGTGAGTGACTGTGAGACGGAGCCCAGTTATCAAACCTGTCCTCTGGGAAAAAGTCAGAAAGTAATGCCTCGGAGTGATGATGAGTAAAATATGTGGATGATGCAGTGAACCGTCTCGTACGTGTCACCTGCTGTAATGGTATTCACTTGATTAATTGAAGTTAACATGTCTGGTTCTTGAAGCTTAAACACTCAAGTTTGCTGTGCATATCTGTTGAAAGGTCAGCTTGCTCCAATTTATTTGCCAAAAGGAGAGGACACAGGGGAACAAATGCAGGCTGGGAATTTATTCAGAGTGCCAGCCTGGTGCTGAAACCTGGTTCTGCTCTTTAAGCAGCCGGCCGATAGCATGCACATTTGAATACGGGCAACGGTGCGTGACAAATGTTCAATGACTGACAAAGGAACTCCAATCATAACATAGTGACAAGTTTTTTTTTAAGACAAATATTTAGTTAGGGATGTCATTTCAATTTCAGTATGCACTACTTCAATGTGTCAATGTTAACTATAAAACTGTATTTGCTGATTATGCTACTCAAATCTTTACACAGATAGGCGTTTATCAAAAAAAATGCATAAGAAGTGGTGATATCTCACTTTGGCTCCAGGAGGAAGAATTTCACAGTTAGACAGAATCAAAGTTGGAAAGTGATTAGAGGAGTTATTGATCCATTTATTCAGGCAGCATCTTTCTTAAAAGTGAGTGTATTTGACCTCAATTTGTGTCTATAAGTCCCTTGATAACTGCATGTTGTGAGAGAACGCTTAAATAGACAACCGGCATTACAAAAAACTATTCCCCAGCTTGCAGTCTGCCTCTGAGCAGTATATACACTTAACGGCTGTAACTGTCAAGTGCAGAATATGCGAATGACTAAATGTGACTTTCACGGCGACACATTGGGTTTATAGCAGCAGGGGGATTTAAGGTTAAAATGACACAACATTTGATCAAGGTTCGGGAACAATCATGGTCATGCTTTACAAAACAAACATGTTGACTGTTGGCAACTGGAAATGAACAGCTGTCTTGCCATGCCCCTATTCCCGAACGTGTCCCTACAAGAACCTGACTCTCGCTATAATTACCACAGCTTTGTCACTTTAATGTAAAAACAGATGTTTTTAAAATGACTGAAGGTGTCATTCTTTTTAGAGTCAGGCTGGATTACATCATCCATGCATATTGTTTTCCAGTGAATCATTTGTGTATGTAAAGAAAATTTCCAGCATATGAATGGCAGTGTCCGCCACTTATAATAAAAACTACTACAAAGAGAGGTAATTACTAAATATAAATACAATGAACGGCTATTTCTGAAAAAATAATAAATCCTCACCATAAAAAGTATCAAAACAGGATTTGACTCAAGGATTATAGCTTGAAATTTACCGTGTTAAAACCAGCATGGAGTGTCAGAGTCTGCAGAGAAAACCTGATATCCTGCAAGCTGCTTCTATTTCTATTTATTACATTCCTGCTGTTTTCCATGACAATACATCTGCAAAAATTGGCCCTCAAACAGTATTAACAGCTAGTCTCGGAAATGTGAGAATTAAAACAACTGAGACATGCTTCATAGAGAGGGCATTCGACCATCTTCCCCTTTCCTGGACGGTCACTACAGCAAACCCCACCTCACCATTAATAAAGGAACTGCAGTGTAGAAAAATGACATGCTGTGCTGTCTGGAGAGAGACGTCCTTCATGGGCTACAATACAGCAAATGGTGTTATTATCTATGACAACTGCATTCTGCTGTTCCTCTCTCGCCTCTTTCTTTGTTACGCTTGCACTGTGACGAGGAAGGAACCATATTTCACCTTGTTATTTACATATAGCTATGATAATCCTTTCTGCTCTTTCTCTTCACATTCATTTTGATATTCTACAGTATTTACGATAACAGGCTTTGCGCATACCCAATACAGGCGGAGTGTAATGAATAAATTAAGCATTGGAGTGAAGGCAGAGTCCTACTCAGAGGTCACATGTAGTTTGCTGCCATTTTAAAACAGGCAGATCACTGAGGAATACGGCAGGAGAATACGTCCAGTCAGATGCGAGTGAGCGGCTGTAAATGGGCGGCCATCGGGGAGCATCTGAATAATTTATGCTTCTTCTTGTTGTGCTGCACAATCAGAGGAGGTTTATTTCAAACAAAGGGAACATTATGTCTGTTATGAGTTTCTGCTATGCTTTTCTCACCCTGCCATGTTTGCATTTCACAATTTCATCCGTTTTAAATTTGTTTGTTTTTTATCTATCCAACCGCTAACATGCAGTTGTAACTGATGCAGCTGTACGTGCTTCCTGTGCCGTTTACTAAATAAAAAATATTTTTGTTGGTGGACAAGAACAGAAATCTGCATTTCAGCGAGCACTTAATCTGGCAACTCTCATCTTCCTGCCGCATCCTGGGATGTCCCACTACGTCTGTCTCTAGCGATGCCAGGTCTCACTGACACAATTCTTCTGAGGAACTCACAGCATGAACTGTAAACATGGCACTTTTGAGGGACATCATACTGAAAGGCTGTTTGCCTTTTCTTATCGAAACTCCAGCAACACATTTATTATCTTTCTGCAGTGGCTCCGATATGCTACCAAAATAGACAATTTGTAGTATACAAGTAAAGGAAAAAAAATGAAAATGCTAAACACAGTGGCCCTCATTTATCAAACGAACGTACGGCAGAAAAACGTACGTACGCCCATTTCCAAGCAAACTTCGGCATTTATCAATTTGGACGTGAGCGGGAGCTACGATCAAATCTCACGTCATGTCTGAGATCGTGTACGCAAATTTGAGCCTGTGTATTTGCGGTGCAGCACAGCAAAATCTGTCTGAAAATAATGAACAAACCTCAGCTGTCATTAAGCATAAGCAGTCACATATTAAGAACAGGTCAAAACGGATTTTTAAAATGAATAAAAAAAATAAAAATAGTGGTTTGAGCAATTGATTGTACTCATGTGCGTCTGAAGGCACTATCCATGAATGATTACGCATTCATCAATCGCAAAAACTACCAGGTGGCCGGGGGGGGACACACGATTCTTTTATATTTCAAAACAGCTCGGCTCCAGCCCCCCGCGACCAGGACAGGGACAAGCGGTTAAAGATGAATGAAAGAATGAATGAATGTGTTGGCGTGCGGCTGCAGGAATGCGCACTGCAGAGCCAAAGTCATCTCCTCGGTAAGTGGCTACCCTCGATAAATTGAATTAAATCAAACAAGGTATCAGATGATTAACATTTTAGTATGGTTTTTCTAGGTGACAAAGGTTATCCTCTAATGGAATACCTAATAACCCCGCTGGCAAACCCCGCTACAGAGCAGGGGCGCAGGTTCAACAGTGCGCACACATGCACACGGGTCACAGTGGAGCGCTGCTTCGGGTTGACTGCCTCCGTTTTTCTTTTCCATACAGCGTTTTTATGGGCCCCTTTTATTCCACTCATAAGACTGACAAAAAGCACATCTTTATTTTGCTCCATCTCGGATGTCAGGATGCCGATCAGTGTGTCGGAAAAGTTTCTTTTCTAACCTGTGTTCCTTGTCTCCATGTTTGACCTCAGTGGGCGAGGCCTCCGAACCAGGAATATTTAAGGGCGTAACATGTTAATGACGATCGAATTCAGCCGCCGCATTTATCAAGGCCCGCTCATTCATACGCTGAGATTGGTCAGATACAAATGTTTCATAAATCACACGTGGGTCCTGTCATACGACCAATTCTACGCTCAGATCTGCGCCCGTTTTCACGCAAGATTGATAAATGAGGGCCAGTATGTAAGCTGACACTTTTTCCCTGTTGTCATACCCCCTCCGTGTACTGCGAAATATTATAGTTCTCTGTGTTTTGTTTTGTACCTAAGATCTCATTTGAACAGCTGCATGTTCAAATTACTCTTTGAGTTGGCTTTGTTGGCCACTAAAGAAAACGACTGAAATAATCGACAGCATTGAGACAAACAGTGTTTTCCCTGATAAATAAAATAGTAAATCCACATGTCTTTTAAAATGCATACAGCTACGAAAAACAACTTATTCTTGCCTCCAACTGTCTCCTACAATACCCAGAATGCACTACCAAATATGACCCCTCTCATGCCAAATACTGAATGTGATTCTAATTCTGTATTTTACTATCTTTAGTGTACAGTATGTGACAAATGTGAAAAGATTTCCACAACAGCTGAAGCATGTTAAGGTCAGTATAAATAATGAACATCCCCATAATTACCCTGCTAATTACATGCCATTTATGTGACCGCATTCTTAGTAGAAACAGCAAGGGCAGTTTAATATTAGAGCACAGTACAGCAGAAGAGCAACTGGTGCACAGTGCAGCCAATGAAACTCTCATTGTTTTAATAAAGAAGTCAGTCAATAATTTGACTTTTTCAATAATGCCGTAAGAAACTGCAATTTGATTGCATGATGCACACAGCACAAGTTGTTGATCACAGCCTGGTTGGTAATCATCTTGTTCCATTATTGTCTGCAATGATTAAAAGTGATCCTTTGTAAAACATGAAATGGCCATTTTAATATATTGATTGTAGTGAATATAAGCTAAATAACTACTGAATAATGGAAATGTAACTGAAAATGTATACATTATTCATATTCAAACTGAAAAGGAGTTCACAACCAGAGCTAGACTGATTAATCAGCCAGGCTGATATACTGTATTACTTAAGGCAATCTTACTTTATTGAAGATACATCGGTATCAGAGAGAAAGTAGAAGCAAATTCTTGCGATAAGATAATATAGACTGTCATTTTTTCAAAAGATTTACATTTTTTTGTTTTAGTAAAAGACTGGATACATCTGAAAATCCTTCAAATGTGCTATTTTTCGCCTATTCTAAAATGGTACATTTGAACATTTCTGCATGCTGGGTTCCCTAAAGTCTTGGAATTGCATAAATTGGTTCTGACTGGCAAGCTGAGACTCTTGTGGATTCAAGTAGCCTGGTTGTATTCATGTGTGAAGATGTTTGTCCCCAAAGCAGTGAGGCCATTTTTTGAAACATACTTGCTGTTGTGACCTCTAAGATAATCACAGCCTCATGAAACTTTACAACCACAAACTAGAGACCTAGGACATTCAGAAGATGGATGGCTTTCCTAGTTATACTGACAATAAAGGGGTTTCTGGATGGTTTCCAGAATAGCAGTGCTCTCAATCCAATCGCCGGAAAATTGCAATTCTTGCAAAAAAATCTCAAAATGTCAAAAGTTTTCTGGCATTTGACAGTATTAATCTTTCCATGGTTTTCCTCAAGGACTGAGTGTCTAAATGTGGGATATAAGCAACAACTAATGAGTTATTAGTGTGCTAGGAATGGCTTTCATATATTTAAATCTTAATGTACTAAGCCCTAATACACTTTAACAATTGAATTTATGATGTTTGACTAGAAAACTTTTGAGTTGCTTCCCAAATAAATCTTCAGGTTCCCAGTTTTCAGATGATGTTCAACACTTCTATGTGGCATCTACTGTTGAGCTGCTATCTACCCCTGAACATCGCCTGTCCCCCACCCTCAACAACATACTTTAATTGATAACTCTATTTATAGGCCCAAGGCGGCTTGAGGAAGGAACACATCTTCCAGCATCATGTAGATCTATTGCATAGAGTGAGACACCATTAAATGAGGTAATGACGTTTTTTTATTTAATTCCTTTAATTTCTCTTAACCAGTCTTTCCTATTCCTGCAGTCTCATGTTCTTTTATGTGGATTGCCGGTGGACTATATGCTAATAACGATCAACTGAAACACATTTTAATTTAAACAATGGGAACAATGGCATTCATCACAATAAGAATACAGGTGTGAACAATTCTGTTGTTTAAGAACACGTCATCAAGGAAGGAATATGTCAGGTATATTCTATTCAATCAATGCCTTTTTTATTCTGCATGTCATCTCACTTGAGAGCTAACAGGTTGTCAGTGAGGTTTCTAATTTTAGCGTCTCCTTCCTCAGAGGCAGGCCAACTAAAACTGGGGAAATGCAGGCTTCAGTTGAAGCAGACTCAGTTGGGGTGAGCTCTCATGTCACAGAACTCAGTGGGAATTTTAATTTCAGACTCTCACATGTCACGTTACAACAAAAGGAGTCAGGCTGAAAGAGGCTGCTGATCCTCTGATAATACTGATACCTTTGGAATGTAGATGTATTTGTATAGCCCATAAATACTTTATATAATGATACAAACAGTTCATATATGGAAATATAACAAAGTGATGAGACATTAGCATATTTATTTATTGTTTTTTTTATCTTTTATGGGTACACAATTTTCCCTTTGTGTAGTTATTTAAAATGGAGAGGAAAGATTTGCATTTCACTGAAGCTTTTAACAAAGATCCAAGAGGATTACATCCGAAGTGCAGCTTGTCTTTGGTGTCAGGACAGTAATTTTCTGCCGTGTGAGATGGCTAGTCTTGCTGCACTGCATGTGTGGGCATCGAATGAGAGGAAAGTTTGCTCACCTCTCCATCATAATCTGTTGTTCATCAAAGGGATCTATTTTCTGCCCCTTTTGTGCCTTTTCACTGGACTGCAAACTCTAACAAAGTGCCTCAACCCGTGCTCTTTAATGATGATATATGAGAGTTATCCTGAGGATGTTGTCAGATCAGGGGATGTGCTGTGGGCGTAAACGTGGGTAGTGACACGTGGAGAGTAGATCAAAAATATCATATTTTTTCCGTGATGTGAAAAGATTATTTATTTTGTGATAGAGCACTACTCTAAAAGTGTCAGGAAACAATTGAAAGACACTCAAGGTGCTTTTTACGGAGTTAACTTGTACTTAATGTTGACTATTAGCACCCATTTTAATGTGTTTATCTATAAAGGGGGGGGGGGGGGGTATCACCACTTAAACCACAAACAGCAGACCACCAAGATCAAAGCAGTTTAATATGTTTTTCAGCCGTAAGTAGTGTCCGCATAAGTTCTGAGTCTCACGGAGTTGTATGATACTTGTCTGTGATAAATACATAATGTGGTGCAATACTTTTGAGCAAATGTTCCTTTTTTTTGGTGCATCTATGCCGCTTTAGTAATGTAGATTAACTCACAAACCCTCAGATAGACACTCCTAAAAAGGGATTCCATTGTGTGTGCAATCTAGCTGTTGTTCAACTTGTGTTGCTTTGACACAGTGCGTTGCAACAGCCATTTCTCAAACTGACACAGAATAAAGAAGGGTTGCGGCCTCCTCCTGTTTAATTATAGAGCCCTGAGAAAAGCAGCAGATGCCAACAAAAGACATCAAAACAGCTATTTGCATGAAGAGAGTCTCATTTCAAAATTAGCCAAAGATCTATACTTTGCTGTGCTGATATTTTCGGCTTGCTGAATGTTTTCTCATGGAGGAAATGATTAACCCAAGAGCTCTGCAATTTCACAAGATATTAGACTTGTGTCAATTGGTTTTGCCTTTTTTCTGCTGTATGATAACAAGAGAAAAAATAATTTATTGAGTGCAGGGACTGAAATCTCCCACAGTTTAATAAAGAATAATACGTGTTAAAGTGAGACTCTCTATTTTACACCGAAAAACAAAAAAACGTATCATGTGCATTGGTGCTAAAAATGTATCATTTTCATACATTTGGGCTGGTTAATCATTATTCAACATATTGGTATTGATCTGATTCTAAATAGAAAACACTGGGTACTTTTATAACCTGATGTGATGCTTTATGAAGCCAAACTGTAGGGAAGGAGGACTGTTAAATAAGCATCTTGACAGCATCCAGATGTATCAGCACTAATTAAATAACATGATATTTATTTGTTTATGTATTGATTTATTCTGCAGCTATCTTACGTTTTCATCAAAGGTATTTCAACTTTTGGTTTGTTTTCCTGCGTTCACACTGGGGCTGTCAGCACACAATTTTGAGACAGCGCCTGTGATTAGGATAAGCCTGATAAACCTAATTTGTTTCGACTACTGAATTGACAACTCTTTGGTTCTGTAAAAAAAAGACATAAGAAATGTGTTCGCTCTACATCTTTGTAGTTTGAGCAGGAAAAAAAATCTATTCAAAATGCTTGTCAACATGATTTCCAGTCCATCTTTGAAGACTCACTCACTCTATTCTTCCCTTGCACTTTAAAAAATAAATAAATAAATTAAACAGCAGAAAGATTACAATTTGTCTTTCAAATTTCTTATAGCATTCTCACACTCTCCTCCTTAGGTCTATTTGCACTATTGCGGAGTCATTTTTAAACTCTCTCATACAATATTCAAACACCTGTTGTGTAACTCAGTGGTTATTATGTTTGCAAATGTTTTTTCTCATTAAAAACACATCCATAAAGCAGGCATATTTACACTAACAAGGACATAAAGACAATAACAAATGCATGAACCAGACCACAGAGAGTTATGAATTGTTTTATGTATTAGCCCTGTGTCACACTCAGCTCTGTGCAGTCTGTTTTTACATTAAACAGCTTTTTAGAGGGAAATCTACTGAAAGTATTTTCACCTGGACCTCACGTGTAATACGCTGTCAGACTAATTTCCTGCACTCCGTTCCCAATCAAAATAAGCCACAATCACCTTCTCAAAGAATATCAGGATACTTAATAATCTCATGACCACATCATCAACGTGTGTTTAATGTAACATCACACACTAAAATCCACTGGGCAGCTAATGTGCTGGAAGCTTAATCAAATAATTAAAATATCTAATTAAATCTGTTTCAATGAATCATAAGAACTAGATATTAAACCCAAGCCTTCTTCGCTGTTGTGATCTGCCCATTTCATTAGGAAATAAAAAGGTTTACATCATCTTTTATGGAGCTAGAACAGTGACAGTAAGTTTTGACATTGAAAATAAAAGTTGGCATTGAAAAAGGAAACATTGTTAGTAAAAAAAAGTTACATCCTAAATAAAACTAATCATTTTTTTTTATATATTAATATATATATATATATATATATATTTTGTTTGCATCCTGTTGTTCTTTTCTGACAACTTTTTTCATCATGTCACTCTTTTTTCTTTGTCAGGTTTTCAAAAAAATGTCTTTTCAAAGTTCTGTCATTGCTTTGGTGTGAGGGGAGGTGGCAAGAACACTATTATTTACATATAATTTGCATTTTAAGGAGAGAATGCCACTCTTCTGGATGCAGATCCTGCTCAGAAGCGCGACATACATCAACACACATCGTATTTTCAGTTTGTTTCTCTCCGATGATGTTTCTTCAAATAAAAATGGGCTGGTTGTAGAGGCCCTATTATGCTAGTTTTTGGGGTAATATTTTTATTTTTGGGTCAACTACAATAGGTTTAGATGCTTCGATCTTTATAAAACACATTATATTTCTCATATTGTCCATTGCTGCAGCACCTCTGTGTGGCAGACTCTATCTAAGCTTTTACCCCCCCCCCCCCCGAAAAGCCCAGTGTGCTCTGATTGGTCGGCTGGTCTGCTCTGCTGTGATTGGTCATCTTATTTTGCTGCAAACCGACCGATATTTGACACTTTGGTATTATTAAACATGACTATAAAACATTATCAAGTATATTAGATTATTAAAGTTAACTTTTAACATTTATACCGGTCTGGCAGAGATCCGCTGGAACGAGCGCTAATGTTAGCTAATACCTGTCAGCTAGCTTACGTTAGGCTTTATGAGACAAACAGCAGAAAGAAACAGACTAACTTGTGGTTTGAGGGGACACACATTTCAGCAGTCACTTGTCACATATAACATACCAAATATATATATATATAAATATATATATATTACACATCATTTATTAAATGAGGCTTCACCAAATAAGTCCCATTTTGATGAAGCCCTTTTTTCTTACTGTTCCTGTGACCATATAAAGTAGTTTACTGTACAGGACTAGTTACAAGAAAGTCACATCAAAGGACATTTGGAAAATGCGCACTGGAGATCAAATTAGAGAACAAAGTACTAATACTTGATTTATTCTGAAATATTGTACATTTTTTATCGACCAGGATTTGATAGAATTTCCGCTGTGGCTATACCACTGCTGCCCTAGCATGTTTTTTTTTTTTTTTTAAACCAAGGCAGTTGTCAGCAAAATTAGAGAACAGTAACCATTGTGTCAGAAGAGAAGATTTGAACAATCTGCACATCTGTGCCCACAGGACATCACTAGTTTATCACACTGCTCTGGTTTGATCTTGGTTCATTCTTCTTCAGTCTCTTCCATAGTTCGTTACTGTAGTGGGTTTCTTAGCCATTACTTAATTGCCGGGGATTTTCCAGATATTCTCTATGGGCCATTTCATTGTTCCAATATTCTTAGCTTCAAGGATCTGTTTAACCCGTTTTGCAGTGTGACAGGGGGCATTGTCTTGTATGAAAATTGCAGCTGTTTGGGAGACAGTTGCAGTGAAGGTATTGCATGTTGCTGAGGGAGGTTCACATAAACATTTGCATTTACCCTGCCATACAGCTGTACAAGAGGCCCAACTCCTGCTGCAGAAAACATCCCTCAAACCATGAAATGGAACTTCAAGTTCAATTTATTTGGGTCTGATGGGAAACATTACGTTTAGTGTTGGACTGGGAACGACTGAACCCAAAGTGTCTAAAAGAGTTGGTTAAATTTGGAGGAGGAAGTGTCAGCAGAGTCCAGATCTAAACCCCATAGAGAATCTCTGGAAAATCCTTGGCAACAAAGTAATGGCTAAGAAAATCACTATAGTTACTGAACTGTGGAAGAGACTGAAGAAGAATGGACCCAGATCAAACCAGAGCAGTGTCAGAAACTAGTGATGTCCTGTGGGCGCAGATGTGCTGAAGTCATTCAAAGCAATGGCCACTACACTTCCTGTTCATTTTTGAATCCTACAGTCCTAAGAAAACATTGTTCAATATTTTCTTTTTCTACACGATGTTTACTGTTCTCTTATTTTGCTCGCTTTTTCCACAAAATAAAGGTTCCTGTGAAAGTGCCTTGGTTATTTAAAAATCATGCGGAGCAGTAAAAAATATTTCAAAATGAATCAAGTATTAATACTCTGCCAGTGCATATAATGAACTTTCCTAAAACATTATGACTCTACATATCATCAGTTAATAAAAAAAACACCATGAATTGAATGCTAGCTGCGTGGTGATGCTGATTTGAGGCTTCTGAGTGAGCTGAAAAAAAAAGGAGGAAAGAAAATTGAAAAGAGAAAAATGAGAAAAACCACAATGCAGAAATGATCAAAATAAAATACAATTATTTTTAATGCCTATATTTTATTTTTCAGTGGAACCTTTTTCAGTGCCAATGTTTATTTTTAACACCACACTTTATCTTAAATACCAGCATTTACTGTCACTGTTCTAGCTCTGAATTCTTTCATATATTTCAAGGTGAAAAAATAAAGTTTTGTTATTGGTGTTACTAAATTATTTTCTATCCATGTATAGCTGATGTCTTCTTCCACAAGCTAAAGACTCCCCTTGTGCAGAAAAGCATCCTGCAGGACTGCCAGTTCAAAGCAAGAAAAATCAATGCCCTCTTACGGTGCCACATTACGTAAACTGCAGCCATCTGAGAACGGTCAGAATCAATATCTGCAATGTTTAGCGGCGATGCCCGGCGTGTGGTGATGTCTCTCATACATACTTTGATATGGTGTCTGTGCAGTCTAGTGATTTTCTTGTACTGTCTACTTCTGCACAAGCACACATACATGTAATGGTGCATCACACACCTATTATTTTACTACTTAACAGTGTGCATTTATTGTAATTACAATAGCAAATGTTTGAACTTAAAGTGTTTTACAGAAAATTATGTTGAATACATCTTAAAGAAACTGTAAAGCAGAGAAGATTTTTTTAAACTTTAATGATTGTATTAAATTACTTTTGACGCCTTAGACCACAGAAAAGATACTATCAGACAGCGCAGCCCTACCTGGTCATACTGTAAAACACCACAAAACTAATTTAGCCAGGCTGTATCAGCTCACATAACTTATTGTGCTCACATAATAACTTTTTTTTAAGAGTCTGGGAAAGTTGACACGCAATTACCACTGCAGTGGTTTTTCATGACATTGATGAAGCTGTTAGCAAAGGGTTGGAAAAAGCAACAGCAAAGTCACATATGTTGCTTCCATCATTTTGGACTTATTAATGGTAGGAACAAGAAGTAACTTTTGCAGGTTGTCAAAAATTAAGCAAATCAGAAAACAACAGAGAGAGAAAAAACACCACAGTAGGAAGCTTTTCTTTTGCACGAAGGCATTTATGAAATCACATCATTTATAATATCTACATGCTCTTTTCCCTTGCGCTCTCGCAAGACTTTTAACTGAAGGGGCAAATATGTGGCACCGGTTCATGCTGACTTTATGTCATGTCAGAGTGCAGCAAACATATAGACCTAGAATGTGAAGCATACAATACAGCAGCACATTATAAACATTCAATGCTTGATATGTCCTTGATTGCGGCTCCATAAATAATTGCTTCACCGCTGGATTATTGGTGCAGAGAGCGTCTCTTCCCTGAATAATTATTTACAGTATGAATCAAATTCCCTTGAATAGCTATGACCAACCACAAATTCCTGTGAGGAATATCGATGCTATGCCTGTTCATAAGTTCATCAAGCAATCTATTGTATGCATTCTCAATCCGTGTTCACAGCAGCCCAGGGTGGTTTCTGCTGTTCATCAGAGGGGCTGTTTTCCCTATTGAGATAAGAAATTAAATCTGCAGGAGCCGAGGATGCTGGGTTTGCTGCAGGGTGGCGAAGCAGTAGCTCTGATAATGAAGCTGACTCCCATTGCGCAGGCTATGAGGCAAACAGCCGTGGCGCCAGCCCAACCCTGCTTATGTGAGAGGATAGCTAAGAGTGTCACTCTCCCTCTCTCTCTCTCTCTCTCTTTCTCCCTCTTTCACTCTCTCTCTGCTTCGCATGTGAACATGCGAAGCATGGTTAAATCTACATGTGACAAAAAGGGGAGGAAAAGAACTAGGCACTGAATATGTGGGAAGAAAAGGGGAGGTAATGGGTATAACTGTGGGGTTGGCCTTTTGTGTTTAATGTAGTGAGAATATGTATGCATGGTGAGTCAAACATACTGATCCTGTGGAGTGATCAATAGACTCAAAGCCCCTCTCTTCTATCCCTTTGCCCCACAACTCTCTGCTCACTGTCAGGATAGGTTATATGTGGTAGTATATTATGCAAATGTGAAGAGGGTTTTAATTTCAATTTGGGAACTCACCAGAATATTGTGTTGTTTTGGATGCTCCTCACGAGGGTTCACTTCAAAGCAGTCTGCAGAGAGAAATAAACGGTCACATCTTAATGTGCAAGCACAAATAACATTGGGAGCCATACGGCATCAGTAGTAATAGTGTCAGAATCATAAAAAGGTTCAATTTATAGTTCAATCTTTGATTTCATCCCAGACTCAATACAAATGATTTGATATTTCTGAAGCAGTGGAACAATCATTTTCTGCCCAGAGCCTCTCTGCCAGAGGGAATTTAAAAGAGGAGAAATTGAAGGGTAGGATTTCACTTCCCTGCTTCTTTAAAGATGATTTCCTGCTTTATAAGCATAGCTAATATTTGTCTTTAGCCTGTAAAATAATTAACCTTGGATGCTATGCTAGGGCACTTCCATTACCTTGTGGTTAGTTTTTTTTCTTTCATGTGTGTGTATTTTTTTCATCATACCTATTAAATACAGTCAATGAAGTAAATGTATCCTGAATATATAGCATGTGCCATCTGTAGGTTTTTTTTTACTTTCTTTGTGCTGTTTTTAATGGGTCCTTGACTATATTGTTGTGCCATTATATCGTGTTATATTAGATTATCACCCAGAATAAATTCTTTGCGTTTACTATACCAAGTGAATAAAACCAATGTAATAGAGTGACAGAGAAATAGTACAGTACTATAAAAATAATACTATATGTATATATTCCAGTTAAATGCAGTCCAATACTACAACAAGCTCGACACTGACCATAGAGTTGAAGTTTATATGGGTGGTACACAAAAACGCCACTACATAATGATACATTCGTTAATTTAGTGACAGCTGCAGCTCTTTGTCAAACTTATGGAGCAATGTCTAGCACTGCTGATACATGTGCGGGTTAACACCTTAAAATGTCAAGGTGATCAACAGGTTTTTCCAAGTGGATGACTTGAAGTTGGATGACACCTAATTTGCAATCACAGGCATGCTCCACGTTCTTATCCTGTGTCCCTACACCAATTTGTGTGCTATCGCATGACATAATACCAAATAAAGGTTAAAAGAATCCAAAAACATTTTTTTGATGATGATCCAACATTTAGGGGCATAAACCAGAAATTTAACCCTTTAAATGTAATTTAGCTTACAGCGATAATGAGTTCATTTTTACCACTTACCACTCAAAATTATTAGGAATTTCTTTAAACAAGGCGTCCTTGATTTCAAACAAAGGTAGACAACAGAGGACTCTTGTTTCTATGTTTATTTTTTCACATAAGTGTATTCCAGTGACTGACCACAGAAAATCAAGTCAATCAATGTATAGACTTCACCCATCTTTTATGGGGATTTTAACAGTTGAGAGCACATAAATACTTTACATGAATATGAGCATCAGTTGCACCGCTGCAGTACTGTATATAGTCTAAAACAATTCAAGGGAGCCACACGGTTTTCTCTTAACTACAGGAGCACATGGAGCTATCACAGATAATTGAAGCCCTTGTAGAAGAAGAAAAAGGGACCACTTTCCACATTCTTTGAGGAATAATGACAACAGAGAAATAGCTCCAATTCACTGCTGTCAAAATTAATTGCCAAAGCAACAATCTTGATTAGGATCTCATTTTATCAGCCCCAGCCAAAGCAGTACAGGGTGTTTGTCCAAGCAAGACATATTTACCAACCCCAACTCTCACTTCTACCAAGTGTAAACAGGGTGGGCCCTCACAACAGACCCTGACATTGAGATCAACCTTCAAAGGTTGCTCAGTTAGCCATCACATCTAAAGGAGACACACATCTTCTTTAGTGCCATGCACTTATACAGTTCACAGTAGCACAATACAGCATATTTTCAAAACTAGCAAATGCTGACAAATGCATACGTGCCTCTATCTCTCGTCTTCATACGTTCTGGTCAAGACCTTGCCTTGCTGATTTCTGAAAATCAGTCTTAGAAACATCTTATCTGAAATTCTACTGTTGGTTTATAAAGTACTGAATGATTTAGAGCCAAATAATACATGTCTGATCTCCTGCTACATTATTAACAATCCAGACCTCTCAGGACTAAAAACTAAACATTGAGAAGCAGCATTGACTTTTTATGAGCAGGCTCCCAGCAACCTGCAGGTCTGCTGCACACTTACAGAAGGTATTTTAAATCATAGCAAAAGATCCCCCGCCTCCATCAGATAAGGGATAATGCTATGTTTGAAAGTTGTTATTTATTATTTATTTATTTTTAGTATTGTGGGTTTTATTTATTTATGTATGTGTTTTTATTTGTAACTGCCACACAACCATTTTGGCCATACACGCAGCTAAGTAAGCTTGGTTTGTTGCCGTTGTGAAGCATGTACATGGAATGCATTGAATGCGCACACAAATTGAGATTACGTTTCCAAGCCCGACACACAAACCCTGACAAAACTGCCAAACTATTTTGGCTGAAAAGAGTCCAATCTAGCAACTAGGCTTACTCATGCAGTGACTGCGTGGCTTCTCAAAAAGGCGTGTTTTGATTTGTTTTTGCAAAATGAGAGCCATACTCGATATTGTAATTTCCCACATTTTTAAAATAATAATTAAGATACTATCATAGACGATAAATATTATACCCCCGTAAGTATGCCAGCTGGATGCCTGAGGTTATTCTAGTACTATTAAGGAATCAGGGAAGCATCATATAGTGGGTTATTTGTCACATATTAATACAACTTAAATCCTTTACTTTCAAAATGCCATTATGTAACGTTCAACGGCCAGCTTTCCAACTGACCTACTGTAAGACAATGATGTGAGAAGTACAATTTCACGCATGTTGCACTTCACTGAGACGTCCATCTTATGTTCATGTTCCCTGAAGCATCAAACGCCAAGGAATTGATTAAAACAAGCTAGACACACACTGCAAATATCACCAGAGCTATTCCTGTGGCTTTAGCTGTAATCTTACATATTGTGACTGCATGCTAAATGCCCATCCATCTATTCATCAAACTCCCACGCAGACACGTCAACCACATAAACTGCAAGCACATAGACTTCAACTGAGTGACACAGCGATTGGGTTTGTGCGAAAATGTCCTTTTTATACATTTTAGTTAATGTTGTTCTCTAATTGAAAACACTGGCAGTGGGATGTGTGATTTGCAGCAGAGAAGGGAAAGGTTGCATACTCAAAAACAAAAATCATTTTTGCTCCAAAACATCCTTCAATGATCAAATGTCATTAGGCTCATATTCAGCCTCCAGCCATGTCTGCTTTTGTGCTAATGCTACAGGACTATTAAAACACAACTGTAGAATTAGAAACATATAGGACTATGTATTGTTTAAGTTATCAATGAATCTGCCTGTTTTTTTTCTTGATTTATAAATTGTTTTGGCTGTAAAGCATCATTAAAGCAAATAGATCAACCCCAAGTTTCTTCTGTTTCAACGGATTGGATTTTAATGCTGTGTAACGTTTCAAGCACCAGGCTCTTCCTCAAACTTAAGACCAAAAAGTGTCCAATCTAATCTTAAAGAGCCCAAGGTGAAATGTTCAGATTATTTGTTTTATCAGACCATCAGTCCAAAATCCAAAGATATTTAGTTTACTATCATACATGGCAAAGACAAGCATCAAATCTTCACATTTTAAACATCAACCAGAAAATGACTGGATATTTTTCTTGGAAAACCGACTTTAAAAGATTTTGAAAATACTTGCTAATTATTTGTCTGTCAAATTAATAATCAGTTTAACAGCTAATATTTTCAGCTGTAAAGCTGTAGCACACAGATTCCCATATTTATGTGCATGTAGTCTAAGGAATTACTAGACAATACATATAAAACTGGTGATTTATACATGATATATTTATCAGATACTGAAACGACAGCTATCAGGGTAGTGGTTTGTTTTTCCTTGCTTTTCTAAACCCAGCGTAGCAACCAAGCCTTCTCGTTTGCAGCCATCCTCAAGGACAAACAGTTATTTGTTCAGTGTTTCAGTATCTCAGAGCTTCAGCACACAGGGTGAGGAAGGCGTTTGGATAACTTAAGGTTATGGATATAACCCCGGTTCTCTGATTAGCATGAGTGAGTGTCTCACTATGGGAACGCCTCCTGCGTGACCTCATCAGAAGCACAATAACACTACGCCAGCCCCCTATTGGCTGGCATTGATGACGCCTATGTCAGGGGGAGCAGGGACCCTCCCCCTATATAATAGGCTGACATAGCGAGAGTCGTCATTCAAAACAAGCTCACCTCTTCCTCGCTTCTCTAGCAAGGAGGGTGGTCTGGTGAGACACTCACTCATGCTAATCAGAGAACCGGGGTTATATCCATAACCTTAAGTTCTCTTTCATAGCATTCGTTTCGTGTCTCACTATGGGAAAAATACTGACTCCCGAATTGCCAGACATGCCTGTAAAGAAGACAACTGTCCCCAGTGGGACCTCACTTGGTAGGATCTATGCTCTAAGAAGAGCCTGCGCTCAGGACCGTATGCGCTAGAGTTGGTGCTGTGACATCCAACTTATAGAACCTTGCAAATGTGTGGGGCGAGGCCCAGCACGCTGCTGCACACACCTCTTGAATGGGAACTCCCTTAAAAAGAGCCCAAGAGGTCGCTAGACCCCTGGTGGAATGTGCACGTAAGCCAGCGGGGGACTGGAGACCCTTGCTAGTATAAGCAAGGGCAATAGCCCCTACAATCCAGTGAGAAAGACGCTGTTTGGATACAGGCTTCCCAACATGTGGTTTCGCCCAGGACACAAACAACTGGTTGCCCTGTCTAAAACTCTGGGTCCTGTCAATGTAGGTTCGCAGTGCACGAACCGGACACAGGTTATGCAAACGCCGATGCTCCTCAGAGGAGAAAGGCGGGGGATAGAAAGCAGCTAATTCTATTGGGGAGCACGGGCCCAAGACCTTTGGGATAAAGGCTGGGTTAGGCTGCATGCTGACCCCAGTATTCCCAGGTGAAAAATGTATACATGCCTCATGCACAGAGAGGGCATGAATTTCGCCTATCCGCTTGGCCGAGGCCAAAGTAAGCAATAATGCTGTCTTCAGGGACAACATTTTCAATTCCACCTGCTCCATAGGTTCAAAAGGGGGGCAGGAGAGAGCGCCAAGCACTGTGGGAAGGTCCCACGATGGAGCCAGTGGCCTAAACGTAGGCAGTTTACGGCGCGCTCCCTTCATGAATTGACACACTAGAGGGTGTTGACCCACTGTCTTTCTGTCAAAACCGATATGGCAGGCTGAAATGGCTGCCAGGTACACCTTGACAGTAGAGAAAGCCTTACCCTTCTCAATAAGGTCCTGTAAGAATGACAGAATCACTGCCACAGGACACTGAAAAGGAATAGCTTGTGATTTCAGACACCAGCTCTCAAACATACGCCACTTGTGCTCATACAATGTCCTAGTTGATGAGGCTCTGGCACACTGAATAGTGTCAATAACATTAGAAGGAAGCCCTGCTGTATTCAGGTTGAACCACTCACGGGCCAGGCCCATAGAGCTAGCCGCTCTGGGTGGGGATGGAATATCTCCCCCCGTGCCTGAGATAACAGGTCCCTGCGAAGTGGCAGCGGCCATGGTGGACCCGACAGGAGCTGAAAGATTTCTGCCAGCCAGTGCTTCCCTGGCCAACGTGGGGCTACCAGGATCATGGAGAGACCTCCCCCCCTCACTCTGGCCAGAGTGGGAGAAATGAGAGCCACTGGGGGAAAAGCATACAGGAGGGTTCTCGGCCACTCCTGTGACAGTGCATCCACCCCCAGGGGGGCCCCCTGATCGCGTAGAGAGAAGAACAGGGGGCACTGCGCATTCTCTGCCGACGCATAAACGTCCACTGTTGCCTGCCCAAACTGTGACCAGATCCGCTTCACCACGTCGGGGTGAAGTCTCCAGTCTGCATAAAGTGGATCGCCCCTGGATAACAGATCCACCCCCCAATTCAGAACGCCTGGTACATGAGTCGCTCTGAGTGACAGCAGGTGCACACTGCTCCAGACCATCAGTCTGTGTGCCAGCGTGTGTAACTGGGGGGACCGTAGCCCCCCCTGTCTGTTGACATAAGCCACTACGGTGGTGTTGTCCGTCCTCACCAGAACGTGATGACCACTCAGCCGAGGGAGAAAGTGTCTTAGCGCCAGGTGAACGGCCAACAGCTCCAGACAGTTTATGTGGGTGGAGCGCATGTGAGGCTCCCACCTCCCATTCACTGTTCTGCCCTCGTGGGTGGCACCCCAGCCTGTCAGAGAAGCATCGGTGGTGATCACTTTTCTGGCTAGGATGGGTCCTATAGTGACCCCCTGAGTCAGAAAACCCGGACTCCTCCACTGGCGCAGCGCTAGTGAACAGTCTGGGGAAACCCTTATCAGGCGACGCCCATCGCGGTGTGGGTCCAGACCTAGAGAGGCTACCCAGCGCTGAAGACCCCTCATATATAGGCGCCCCAGTGGTATGGCCACCACAGAGGAGGCCATCATGCCCAGCAGCCTCTGGCATTGTTTGAGGGTAACCATGTTGCCCCTTCGAAACAGTGACAGAGTTCTCTGCATAATATCCACTCTCTCCCGGGATATAACCGCCTTGGCCAGGACAGAGTCCAGGTTGAGCCCTATGAAGGTGATGCGTTGACTGGGCGTCATCATGCTCTTTTCTGCATTTATCTGGAAACTCAGGCCTACCAGGTGCCGTATGACAGCCTCTGTATGGCACGCCACCTCCCAGCGGGAGGGAGCTGCCACTAGCCAATCGTCTATGTAAGTCGCCACTCGGATGCCCCCCTCCCTGAGCGGGGCTACTGCTGCCTCTGTGCATTTTACAAACACCCTTGGGCTCAGTGACAGACCGAATGGCAGAACCATAAACTCGTAGGCTATCCCCTGAAAAGCAAAACGCAGATATTTTCTGTGTGGGGGATATATGGGAATGTGGAAATAGGCATCCCTCAGGTCGATTGACGTAAACCAGTCGCCTGCATGCACGAAATGCAGCAGAGAAGCATGTGTCAACATCCTGAATTTGTATTTTCTTAGATAACGGTTTAGGGCACGGAGGTCCAGAATGGCTCTCATGCCCCTCCCCCTTTTCTTTGGGACTAGGAAATACCTTGAGTAAAAGCCGCTTTGAGCTTCGTTGGAGGGGACCACTCTGATAGCTTTTTTCTCTGTCAGATTGGAAATTTCTTCCGTGAGAATTTGGGCAGACTCGCCTCGAGCGTGAGAGTAGTTTATTTCCCTGAATTGTGGTGGAGCGATATTGAACTGAAGCCTGTAGCCCTTCTCTATCGTTCTCAACACCCATCTCGACTGAGTGCAGGCAGCCCAGCTCTCCCTGTGTAAAGAGAGGGGGCTGACCGGCCACTTTGGTGTGTTGGCGCCCTCGTGCGGCTGCGGTGCGCACCACACACCGTCCATGCGCTCCGACGCCTCCAAGCTGTGGCTTGGAGGCGCATGGACCGCCTGCGTTGTCACGGCCGTGGGGATGTCGGGCCCCACGAGCTGTGTTATGGCAGACAAGTTCGACTTGTTTGTTAAAATATACTTTTTTGTATATATTTTTTTCACATTTGACAGCGCCCTCGGCAATCTGCCTGGATGCGCGTGTGGGGACATTTTTATTACAGTGTGCATGAAAGTGCTTATGTGACAACGCTGAAAACACTGTTTTCGTGTCACTTGCGCGGGCACCGGAGCATGAAAGTCCGCCCGATTTGGCACTCTGTCTGGAACACATCCCGTTGAACTTGCCCTGGAACGAGGCCGGGAGGAGGTGGAGCGGCCCGTGAAGGGGGGGGAACTGGGCTCGCTCTCCTCCGGAGGGGAGGCCATCAGGCCGGCCGCTTCTTCTTCCTGCCAGCCGCGGTAGCTGGAGGAGGTGGCGGTGCCGTGTGAGGTCTGGCCTGAGGAGATTGCTTCCTGGACCACGGGTTCTTGGGACCTCTGGGGGCCTGGGAGGCTGCCGGCGCTTTAGGTACTTTGGGGATCCTGAAAGCGGGGGCCGGGTGAGAGGCAGCCTGCGCGTACGTCTGGCGCGGCGACGGAGGGACAGCGGGATGAGCCCTCCTTGGCAGGCAAAGCTTCAGCGCCTCATCCTCCCTCTTTTTGTCCTCACATCTCTTCTGCATGGAGGTGACGGCTGCACCGAAGAGACCTTGAGGGACGATCGGAGTGTCGAGGAGTTCCTCCTTCTCCTTGGTCGTCAGGTTCGTGAGCCCGAGCCAGCGTGCCCTCTCCTGGAGAACCATTAAGCCCATGGCTCTCCCCGTAGCTTGTATGGCCACTTTATGGAGACGCAAGGCGTGGTCCGTTATAACGCAGATTTCTTCCCACAAGGAGGTATCTGGTTTGGCAGTCATGTCCTCTTCTAGCTCAGCCTGGTAAGCCATTAGCATGGAAGAGGCATTAAGGGCTCTCGCTGACAGAGCCGCAGCCTTGTAGCACTTGTCAGTGAGGCTAGACTGGAAGCGGTCCGTCTTGGCGGGGAGAGAGGGAGCCGAGGAGGACATGGAGGCTTTTGGGTGGAGGTGGGTCGCTACCAGCGGCTCTATGGGTGGCATCTGGCGGACACCGTGGGTCTCCATCCCCTCACAGTCCAGCAGGGAGCTGCCCCCGATGGGGTGTCTCTCGCTGTATGGCCTCTCTTTCCAGGTCACAGCTATCTCGTCGAGTAGCTCCGGGAAAATAGGCAACACTTGCTTCCCTGACTTCTTAGCTTTAGGCAATTTCTTGCCGTCAAACCGAGATTTTACAACCTCCGCTTGAGTGACGGGCCACGGGATGCTGAGCCGGTTAGCGGCTCGCTTGCACATGTCCTGCATGTCGAGGTCAATGGGTGACGACTGCGAGGGCTGGGCGCCCGCCTCCGCGACGGAGAGCTTTGCAGCTCCGCGGTCGCTAGAAAGGAAGGTGGATCCCTCCTCCTCTTCGTCGTCAGATAACAGGGGCTCAGAGTCGGCCGACTCATCCCCGTCATCCTCCGCATCTCCTCCAAGGATTGTGCGAGCGGCAGCGTAGCCCACGCATCCCCCGTCTATCTCCTGAGTCGGGAAAATGGTGTCCAGCAGCTGGGGATCTGCGTCTGCCCAGCTCGGACCGGGTGTAGCGGTCAAGCTCTCGGACATGTCCGCGTCCACATGCGGCACGGCTGCTTCACACATTACCGGGTCTTCCCCCGACAAATTAGCAAGGCGGGCTAGTCGGCGGCGGAGCAGTTTGCGTGGGAAAGCAGCGCAGTGGATACACTCATCGCTGGAGCTTAAGGCAGCCTGAGCGTGGGGTAAGCCCAGACATGCCGCACACATCGGGTGAGTGTCCCAGCCAGAAATTCTATTACCGCAGGGGCATAGTTTCAGGCTTTTCTCCGCTTCACCGGGGCTGATAGCAGTAGCCATGGCTAGCTAGCGTGCTATTACCGCTTGCCGGTTTATCTAACGGCTTATGCAGCCACCAGGCGGGAGGGAGGAAAATATTGCTATTTCTTTTTCTCTGCTAGCGGAGGAGCAGAAAGTATTTCTACTTCTGGAGGTATTGCTACCTGTTGGAAGGGTATTGCTACCTGTTGGGAAGGTATTGCTACCTGTTTGAGTAAGGTATCGCTACCTGTTTGAAAAAGGGGTATTGCTACCTTTTGTTCGGAAAAATATTGCTATTTTTCACGTTAGTAGATAACCGTACAGCTGGCAACGAGGCGCCCGTGACCTGAGTTGTGCACTCTAGTCTGTGGACAGTTTAGCCTAGCAACCAATATACAGTCGTCTACAGGCTTCTGTGAGAAGCGAGAAGAGGTTTTTGAATGACGACTCTCGCTATGTCAGCCTATTATATAGGGGGAGGGTCCCTGCTCCCCCTGACATAGGCGTCATCAATGCCAGCCAATAGGGGGCTGGCGTAGTGTTATTGTGCTTCTGATGAGGTCACGCAGGAGGCGTTCCCATAGTGAGACACGAAACGAATGCTATGAAAGAGAACTGTAAACTTGGAATTTGTCTCCACATAGTGACAAAATGGATGTTTCAGATTGCACTGCTTTAGCGGATTAGCATTCAACATAAAAGAACACAGCTTCATACTGAACACTGAAACATGCTGTTCTGTGTATTTTGCAGTACCTGTTAGTCTTTGGTGTGTGACTAGAGGCTAGCGGTGTCCATAGAAACATTATCGCCTCTCAGTCGAAACACCCTCTAGAATTGCTAATGAAGAGTGAAAAAGAACCTGCTACAGGGCCTTTCTATTGCAGTGTATAAACCATGTGTGAAAATGCTAGGCACATCGCACATCCACTTCACTCTGCCTGACTTGCCACAAGGCTGAAATGAACATTTTAAGGCCAGGACCCACACTGCTATTATAAAACCTCCAATAAAAAGCAAATAAAGAAACATATATTTGATGTCGGGCAATGCTAAACTTAACCAGATGAATAAACATGGGCCTGGTTATTTTGCTTTAATCTCCCTCTCTTGAAGCCATCCCTGTGAATTACAAACAAGAAGTGACATGTTGAGAAAGGAAAAGGATACTCGAAATACCTTCTCTAATACACTGCATGCTTAACTGATGGCTTTTAAAGCTTTTCATCAGATACAAAACAACCATGATACACAGCTGCCTCTGCTGAGTGTGACTTAACAGACAGCATATGGTTCTCTTAGGCCGCCCACACATTTGGCACACTGACCATTACCAGTACCTCCAGGGCGGCCATTGTGACCTCCAGAGATGAGAGAGGCCCAGACAAAGGCAACAACCCAAGGCAAAGTGGAGGCCTGTACTGTGGGCTGCACTGCAGAGAGCTGGAACACATGAGTACACAGAGATAATGGCGGTGTAAAGCGATGAGGAGAAAATTACGCTGATGTTTTACTATAATATTTACCATGACTAGGTTGTTGTGACTTATGAGGAAGGAAATCTCATCGAGGTGACCACAGTGAGCAATAATACAAGTTGCCTGAGAGAATCACATCAAATAATATACGCTCTAATAATTGCTCTGGTTATGCGGCTATTTTTAATATAAAAAAACAGTAACATTTGCAAGTCTGTGTTATCACAAACTTTGTCCCACATATATAAATCAGTGAACCGAGGGGAACACGGTAATTGAATAATGCACTTCACGTCATTTTATATGAATAATTATGCAATAAGAACAACAAAAAGTTGTGCACCAGTGGCCACACAGGTCAGTAGGGTTACCCATGAGCCTTCAACATGCAGACTACGAGTATGCAAGGGATCAGAGTTTCCCTCTCTTCTTGATGAGTCAGGGAGGATCGTCTCTGTTGCTCATGATCTGATGCTCTGGTAGTAAGCTCTTTCCCCTCCCCTTTCCCCCTTGTGAGCTGAAGCCTCTGATGATGTCCGTACTGCTATTAATACTCTCAGCCGTGCTCAGCACATTTACCAGTATCACATAAATAATCAGTACGTACAAAAGATAGAGGGCAAGGATGGGCTTGCAACTTTAAAGCTTCCTACTTTCACAGAGCAACGTACCACATTCTCAATGTCACAGTTCTAACTCCATCTTTATCGTCACACTTGTTTTGACTGATGAGGTGATTACATCATTAATAGGCTACTTGATTGATGATTTGTACATTTAGTTTTACTATTAGCAGGCTTTTAATAGTATGTGAAAAAAATGTGAAAAAATTGTGTGAATATTCTGAACTAACAAGGTGATACATGCATACAGTGCATGCATGCACACAACAGCAACAGCAGTAGCTGTAAAAGCAGTGGATAAGCAAACACAGCATGCTAATAATAGTCTTTATGTGTTCAGAGTGCAATCTCTTTTTTTCTTTTTTTGTGTAGATCCTATTGACACTTGTATTGACACTCAAACCGGACTCTGTATCAGTTGAATTGATACTTGTTCATTACAGTGAAAATTACATACTATGAAGTTTTATTTATGTGAAAATGGGTAGAGATTTGAGCATTAGTGCAAACAATTTTTTTTGCAATTTTGGCCTCTCAAGTGGAATGCCCAATTCTGGTTTACAGCCTATTTTCGCAGAGAGTCTTGCACCAAGATTAGATTGAGTGTCTGGTCCGAATATTGCATAATTCCTACCCTACTTTATGTTTTATGCACATTTTTGCACTCGTTTCAAAAAAATGGATGAAAAAATATGCAGTATCATCAGCAGGCAGGGTTGGGAATGGGATACGCTTCTGTATGGCAGATCCTGTCAACTATGTCCATCCCCTTTAAAAGCAGCAGACTGTTTCCTAATGGGCTGTGAGGAGAATCCAGTGGGGCTTCTCCTTCTCCAACTTTTCTTGTGCAGGAAGTGCCAAGACCCAAAGCGCAAATAAACAGCAATCTAAATACGTCTTCCAAGGGTACGTCATGTCCCTGTTTAAATGCAATTTTTGTTTTAGGAGCCCAAATTCAGCATCCTTTCCATGAATATGCATGTAGTTATTTAAGAGATGTATAAATACAGTAACAAGCATGACAATGAAATGTGTTCATTGTTTTTAGTCTATTACCAGATTCAATACTACATTCAGTTCTTCATACAGCACCATGACTATGTTAACGCGTGCATATCAATGTCATTTAAAAAATCTTCCTTCCTTCCTTCCGCCTGGTTCTGTTTAATAAATCTAAATTATTAAGTTTTGTGAAACCTGGTGTTCAGAAAAGCAAAGAGGTTTGTGTACTCCTTGGTAGAACCATGTTGCCAATATCTGGTGATTAAGACCCACACCGATTTAAACTATTGTGTTATTTCACTTTGAAAACATGCAGCACATCCTCTAAATTAGTGACCAAAGCTAAAACACATTTCTGCTGATAACTACATATATTCAGTCAACTGAAAAAGAAACTCATACATTTTACCTTCAGTTTTGCATGACATTAAAGGCAAAGATCAGCCATTCTTTAAAAGTATCTAATATTTAATATAATTACATTAAACTTTGGTTTAACATCTTAAATGAGGATTAGTTGTTACTTTAAATGTACTAGATGAAAAATGCAAACGGGGAACGTTAATATTCAACTGAAGCCATGAAACATTCTACTAGTGCTTGCTTTTAAATTTAGAAGTGGTCTGTCGAAATAGTTACCCAAATGCTGCAAGCCATGAACTGCATAAACACAACGTCGGCCTTCATGAAGCACCTTTTAAAAGAGTTGTTTTTCATTATGCATCCTTGGCACCAACGGGTCAAAACAGCTGTTTGGGGAAATCATTGTGCTTCATCTACCTTGGTGCAGTCAAGCTTGATCTGTGCCACAAAAGTACCTCAAAAGGCACATGCAGAAACATGAACTAGCACTGCACTGCTTGCATTCATGCTGGAATTGAAATAAAGCAGCATGTTTTTTGTTATTGACAAGGTTTTAAAGCGCACTGTAAAGAGGCAAAAGGGAATCCAAGGCTATGGCCTCCTGCCAAGGAGATGCGATAAAAAACTGTTTCAAATCTTGCTACATACAGTACAGGCAGTCATTGCACTGATCAAACTAATCCTGTAATGCTATATTTACCCATTGGCCCTCATTTATCAATCTTGTGTGAAAACGGGCGCAGATCTGAGCGCAGAATTGATCCTACGACAGGACACGTGTGATTTATGAAACATTTGTATCTGACCAATCTCAGCGTATGAATGAGCGGGCCTCGATAAATGCGGCGGCTGAATTTGATCGTCATTAACATGTTACGCCCTTAAATATTCCTGGTTCAGAGGCCTCGCCCACTGAGGTCAAACATGAAACACTAGTAAGAAAAGAAACTTTTCCGAAAACCGAGATCGGCATCCTGACATCCGAGATGGAGCAAAATAAAGATGTGCTTTTTGGCAGTCTTAATAGTGGATTAAAAGGGGCCCATTAAAATGCTGTATGGAAAAGAATAACGGAGGCAGTCAACCCGAAGCAGCGCTCCACTGTGACCCGTGTGCATGTGTGCGCACTGTTGAACCTGTGCTCCTGCTCTGTAGCGAGGTTTGCCAGCGGGGTTATTAGGTATTCCGTTAGAGGATAACCTTTGTCACCATCTGATACCTTGTTTGATTTAATGCAATTTATCGAGGGTAGCTACTTACCGAGGAGATGACTTTGGCTCTGCAGTGCGCTTTCCTGCAGCCGCGCACCAACACATTCATTCATTCATTCATTCATGTTCAACCGCTTGTCCCTGTCGGGATCGCGGGGGGCTGGAGCCGAGCTGTTTTGAAATATAAAAGAATCGTGTGTGTGTCCCCCGGCCACCTGGCCACCACGTTTAAAAGCGACAGCTTGGCGTCACAAATCACCTGTACATTTATCGAGTGGTAGTTTTGGCGATTGATGAATGCGTAATCATTCATGGATGGTGCCTTCAGACGCACATGAGTACAATCAATTGCTCCAACCACAATTTTATTTTTTTTATTCGTTTTAAGAATCCGTTTTGATCTGTTCTTAATATGTGACTGCTTATGCTTAATGACAGCTGAGGTTTGTTCATTATTTTCAGCCAGATTTTGCTGTGCTGCACCGCAAATTTGCATACACGATCTCAGACCAGACGTGAGATTTGATCGTAGCTCCCGCTCACGTCCAAATTGATGAATGCCGAAGTTTGCTTGGAAATGGTCGTACGCACTTTTTTCTGCCGTACGTTCGTTTGATAAATGAGGGCCAGTGAGTGTAAAAAAAAGACAACACAAGTCTGATTAGAGATAGCTAACACTGTCAGGGTTGGACATAGAAAGTGAAAAGATTACTTTTAAGTATGCCGTAGATGCCAAGTTAAAGGCATCTGAGGATCATTTTACACCTAAATGTGTCATTTATGGGCCCAGAGCTTATTACCACCTACCTAATGATGTAAATGATGATAAAGAGCAATTTTCAAAACATCCCAAACACAGCAAACCTTGTTGAAATAGCAAATTATCATTTCATTCCCTTCATATTAAAGCATAAGGGCACGCAAAGCAGTTTCCCTGCAATATAACTTGATTTTACTTTCTTCTCTATGCTGTAATTGTCAATTTGTAGCAACACAGTAGAGCATATTACAGTCCATAAAACAAATTTTATTTTTAGGCCATAAAATCATAGGGCATTTTGCTTAAATCTACATTATGTCCTTTAATTCAAATTATAATCACTGTGTTTGTTCACTGGTAGGGGTGCACCAAAAATGATATTGGATGTCGGGACTCAAATTGCTGGACTAAGTATCGGGAACAATTTGGACAACCTATTCAATTAAATTCTGTTTCTATACTATATACATTATATACTGGAATTTTGGAATTTTTAAAGATAATTTTTCAAGCCTTTTATTATATAGGACAGACAGGAAATGGGGGGAGAGAGAGAGTGGGAGACATGCAGCAAAGGGCCGCAGGTTCGACTCCGACCTGCGGCCGCTGCCTTGAGGACCTTTAGCCTCTTTACATGGGCCGGGATCATGATTTCTGTATAAGTTTTGACCCATTTCTTGCTGTATTTGCTACAATTTTTTTTAAAGAGTTAGGCATGCGATGTTTAAGTCAAGCCTGATGTGGCCTCACATATAAAATAATGATCCCAACTTTTCCACACAGTGAGACATTCAGCTCATTAATTACACACTGGTATCAGATCAGTATTCAATATCAACCAATACCCAAAGCCCAGGTTTTGGTATTGGGACCAAAAAAGTTGGATTGCAGGATCATTTTACTGGAATTTGTATCTTTTGAGTTGAGCACAATTCTAACTGACAAGTTTTCATCCTAGATATATTGGTATAGAACTAATATTAATCAATAAGCGTACATAATGGGTGGATAAACATACATTAAAATGTTTCATGTTTTACATTGATTACATTAAATAATTTTCAACCTTCAACTGATTATTGAAATCTTTATAAATGTCCGTATTCTAGTGCATGATAAGGTTACATGAGATACTATGAAACTTTAATGAGTTCCATGAAGAAACTGTGATGCTGCTGCAGCAAATATTGACATGTCTTATAATGAGAACATTGTGAAATACAGTATGTTGTGTTCAACATTGAATGCCATTTCCAATATGTTAACCGCAAGATTTCAAAAGCTTGGCAGTGCGAGAAAGAAGGGAAGACAATGCCATTTTCAGCAATTAGCAACATCTGAATGTATAACGTTAGCATAGTGCCTGAAGACACTTGCTTTGAATAGTGACTGTTTTCATGGCTCTCTTAGACAGTCATGGTTAGCTGGACTTGGACAGCCTTGCTTAGTCTGCTTACACTGACAAAGCAGCGTTTCCACAAAATACCAGGAAAGCCCTTCTATGATCCACAGTTACAGTCTCATTTGAACTCTGAATGAGCAGAGTGAGAGCATCATTGTATATTTAGCCCCAGAGATGTGCTTGAGCGTTAGCTTTGTGTGTCCAGTTATTTACTTCAATATCTTGAGGCCCCATAAATGCCACAACGTTGGGACACAGAGTAAAACTCAGTCTGAAATTCTCTTGATATTTTATTAGGACAGCATTTCACCAGCAGTTTAAATTTGTTTTATCATCATAGTGTCAGTGGCTCTACAGTAACATTTTATATTACTGCAGTGGCTAATAATAGCAACCCGCAAGCTACCACAGCAAACACTGCGATTGGAAACAACAGTAAGCCTGAAAAACTGTTGTATCCTATCCATTTATGTCAGCGTATTGACATCCTCGCTAATATTGAAAGGGATTATGTGACTTAAGTCTGCATGTTTAGCATGCCTGAAGAAGTGTTCTACTTGGATGGAAGCTGATCTTGCTGTGCCAGTCAGCTCTGTCTGAATACTGACTTGCTCCTTCGCAGATAATCCCATGAAAAAGACAACTCTTTAATGCCTAACATCCTTAACGCAGCTCTCTCAATTCCATGAATTACAATTAGCCACCATAGATGCCCAATCCATTTTGTACCTCACCGTAGACCTTTTCCACACGTCACTGAAGATGTGCCATGAACATGAATCAGGTTCAAAGTGATTGGGATAAAAAAAGGCTCAAATCACTGATAAGGAATGTGCTAGTGAATGTGCCTCGGCATACAAGGCCATTTGTTGTTGTTAGAGCATCTTAAATTCTCTCCAGTCTACCGTATGGATGTGCTATACACTCTAATTTATTTGCTATTCATCAATTCATTCATGTTGGCTTCAATACAGATGCAGCTCAAGCCCCTCTTGGTTTTCACCACAAAAAAACTGCAGATTTCCATTAAGATAAATTGGAAAAGGCGCTGATAGAAAGGCCACGAAAGCTCACTGTTTACTGCAGGGATTTGTGAAAAGACAATAGCCCATTTGTTTTTTGACAGTAATCCTTTCTTTGGCACTATGTGTATAAACAGACTCCTGTCACATATTTACGTTGAGCTCTCTTTTTCTCTCAGATTTCAGACTTTTGAAAATAATTCCATGTTACATTAGGATTTTGTAGAAGACCAAAAAGAAAACATATTACCTATGTTATATTTTAAGCCCTTCGTAAAATGTAAAGCAGGGTCCAGTTCAGAACATCTGTGCCTGATAAAAAAGGCTGCCGAAGGAGAGGAAAAGAAACATGAGCATGTGTCTGCATGAGCAAATGACATTACTGGCTCAATGCTCTCAACAGCATCCACCAGATTCTGAGGAGGGGCAGTGAAAGGGAGAGAGGCCACGATGAAATGGGACTGCAGTCAAACAGACAATTTGCAGAGAAATTGATAAAAAATGTCAATCAAAATGTTACGCC
Organism: Echiichthys vipera; assembly: GCF_963691815.1. Taxonomy (NCBI): domain Eukaryota; kingdom Metazoa; phylum Chordata; class Actinopteri; order Perciformes; family Trachinidae; genus Echiichthys; species Echiichthys vipera. The sequence goes on from NC_139830.1 coordinate 20,470,722, forward strand.
CAGAGTGCAGGTGGACTCTGCCCGCCTGCACAGAGAGCTAACTAGAAGAGATGGTCTTAAATATATGCAGTATATCGGTGCCACTTTATGACGTGACAATTAATGGGTTTATTAACAGATAATGAATCATTTACTGCTTTATAGATCAGCATACATTGGCTAACAGGTAGTCATAATTCCTTTATTCCTATAACTATTCATTGACATTCAAAACTGTAGAATAGAAAGGTGGTCCGTGTTTTTAGGTGAGTTCATTTCATTAAAATACATTTTAGGCTTATCACAGTAAGAGCAGTAAACTAGTAAACGCAAGTGCAAAGAAACAAGTACAAAAATAATTAGAATTGAAATACTAAATATAGATTATATATATTTCGTTTCTTTAACGTGAACACACATAAAACAAGGATTAAAAGGATGTTAAAGTTGTACTTTCCTACTACTGAATTGAGATATCTTGTTTCTAGCGGCCTCTTTGGCAGTACGATGCAATTGAAGGCGAGTCTGATCTTTCAGAGCCCTCCATCTTGTCACGTTCACAGTCACTATAACTGTGTTCGAAATTGTTACCTATCACAGAAGTAGTGCACTATATAGTGTGTACGCCATTATGTAGTGGTGTTCAAATTCTCTGTGGTCAATTTCATTCACTATTTAGTCCACTATAAAATACCCACAATGCTCAAGTGATATGAGTGCACATACAATACTACATAGTACTTCGTATACCACAATGCAATGCGTTGTGTTTTACCGGGGGAGAAGAAGAAGCAATAGAGATGCTAACGGTAGCCAGGTATCTGAGAGCTAATTGCAGTTACGGACAATAAACAGACTGTAAAACAGGTTTACAGCTTCCGTCATAGAAGCAGTAAACATGGAGCGTCTCTAACATGGCGGCGTATTTACAATGTCGCCACTGACACGGATGAAATACTCTGCAAAAAGGCTTTCATTAGTGGGTCATATGATCAATCACTATTGATTTAACTCACTCTTTGATTTAACTCACTCTTTTGACAGATAGTGACTTAAAAGGCAATTAACTAGATACAAATCTAATGTAGTATAACTTTTAAACTTGGTTTGATTTCTAAATATCTTCCCCTTTAGAAGTGAATCCCTGACTGCATTCCATCTAGATAATATTTTCCATATTTGCCTGTGACGGAGGACTAATGGAAAGTCAGAACTGAACACTCTTACCTTCCTTTAAAATGATGGCATCTTAATGTCTTTCTATAAGAGTGCTATGCTTTGAACCCTTATCAAAGCAGCTTCTGTCTCCATGTTAAATGCATATGTAGCATTAACATATACTGTACTGTCCATATATTGGGCCCTGCCTTTTGAATAGCCCTCATACAATTTCCACTGTATACCATTGTCACAATGTGTGTCAAGACTGATGTAACCTTGCAATGTCTCTCACTTTAGCTGGTAACATCTTCAGTTCTGGTTCTTGCATCATTTAATTTTCATGCACATTTTATATAAGCATAAGGGAATGGCAATTAAAATAAATGTCATATAGTTTGTTTGTATTTTTTAACCAAACAAAAGTAAAATCTAAATTTTTTTTGCAATCTACAGCCAGCAAAAGATGTGCTAAGACGTTTTAAAGTATCAAGCAAAGATAGAGATTTTTTTCCACATCCATATGCACAAACATCTTTAAGCCTCATGCAAAACCTTATAGCACATTCATAAAAATTAGGTCAAATGTTGTTAGTAACAGTTGCATCTCCACATTAATCCTTAACAAGCGTATGCTTTTCTGCACATTTTAGTTATATAAATCTAGACTAGATGGCCTTGTATTATGCTGCCTTTGACCACAGAGAACAAGAGAGAAAGAAAATGATTGTTGATTGTTAATGGCTCTGGGAACAATGAGAGCCAGAGCCATGAAACCGCTTTCTAATGTCTAGTTGCACCCTGAGAATGTAGCAGAGAGGAGTGAAGGGGTTTTAGTTCCGCCAAGGTCAATTGTTCCGCGTTGATTTTATTATTAAGTGGAAAAGAGCTTGATAATAAGCTTGCTTAATAGCTGTATTTCCAAAGTTATCGGTGGGTGCAACAAAAATAACTGAGGAAGTGTTGCAAACCTAAAATGTGTTTTACCTGTATTACCCAAATAAGTTATGGCTGGACATGGCATTGGACATTGTTTGCAGCACAGACCCAAAGTAGCTGAGGCAGTGTTAGGTTTCATGAATCTGACAGCATCCATTATTTATGACAGCGTCCTCTAAATATTCTAACAGACACATTAATTACCATGGTTTGTCAGTTGTTGTTTTTTTTTGTTACCTGAGGCATCTTGGCCGGGCCAGCTGAAAACAAGAAGGGCATACACTGGACTATTTATCATTAATTTGTCATAATTTACATTAACGTTGGGGAGAGGAATCTAATTATGTAGCCTAACCCAAGCCATGTTTTATCCTTTATGGGAATAACCAGTGAATAAGAATTACCCCGCAGAGTTTAAAGCTAGATTTCAGATTGGTGTCACTGGAGTTAATCCCATTATAGGGGCAAACAGGAGCCAGGGTGAAAGAACGGATATGTATACAGAGAAAATAGGATCAGTGCAGAGATTTAGCCAACCAAGCTATGTAGCAGTGAACTCATGGTTTAATGGATTAAACCTAGTCAAGCTGTGATGATGAACCTGACCGCCTTGAGTTTCCGAGTTTTACACCTCAAAGCTCGGGAGATAGGTGTCTGTCCTCAATCCAGATCATGGGAGGTTTGAATCCAAACTGCACCGCGATGGTGGTAGCAATGGTGGCTACCAGACAAGACCCTGTACGCTCCACAGATCCATCTGTGAAAGGCAGATGACGGGGGAGTTTGACTCGTACACCACACCACTACATGACTCACAGATGGGAGCCAGCTCAGGCAGGATTTGTCACCATAATGGGAACGGTGTCTGTATGTGTACTGCATACTTGCGCATGTGCTTGTGTGTATGCACGTCTTGTGAGGGTGTCTGTGAGCACGTAAATATGTGTGGTGAGACTGTGGTGTTGACTTTCAGCGGAAAGGGGGTGGTTGGAGGAGAGGCGCTTTGACAAGTGTGTGATGCATGCTCCTGTGACGGCAGCAGACATCAGAGAGTATTGGGCTGTCAGAGACCGATAACCAAGGCAGGAGGATTTTACCACTACCCCTGTTACTAGGCCTAATTATTTGGGACAAAACCCTCGATACATATCCTTTTAAATGCACACTGGAATATCATAACGGCGTATGGGAGGTTTTTTAAAAAGCAGATTGAAGGCCTACAGCTAAGATTAGGCATAGACACTGCAGGTTGAGTGTTTAACTAATAACATCTGTGAATGTGAGTGTGAAATTCGAATTCCTTTGTTAATTGAAAACCAACCTGTTAACCCATAGGGTTACAACTGATCTTCCTTTAAATTCAAATGTACTGCACTAACATAGTGTTTAGTTTGTGAGCTCTGCAGCAGCTGCTGCTCCCTGACTTTGGCTACCACTATCTGCACAAACAAGCACATCAAGGTTGCAGTTAGCACTCCCTATCGAGTTGAAGTGACTATACCTTATTTCCACTTTCAATTAAGCATTCATGAGGTAAAATACAGCAAACTCTAAACAGATGGACTTTGTTTTGGATGAGTTGGGTTGTAGTGCTAAAAATGATCATCCTACCATAACCAGTGATGCTAATTAGTGAGCGAGAGCCTTATCTAATCTGTCAATTTCCTCCATCTAAGCAGACGGTAGGGTGTAGGTGTAGGGAGAATAAATCTGTTTTCTTTTTCATGAAGGTCCATTTCTCCATTTCGCATCATTCTAATATCCACAATACATTCCACAAACATCCAAGTTATCTTTATTTAAAATGTGATCAAGGTATAGTACTTTAGTTTTGATCACAAGCTTGCGAGCTGCAAGATATAATTTTGTCACAACCATTAACTGGAAAAGTTTGTGAAAAACTACACACGATATTCAACTTTCAAGTTATCTTTGTATTTTGTGAATGTCATTGTTCAGGTTAGTGTCCTCAGCTTTTTCACTCCCAATGAAGGAGAAAGAGCAGAGTCCTCTCGTCACCGACTTACTTCTCCAGAGACACTGCACACTTATAGTCAAGTAAAAGAATGCATCACTGCTTTCAGTCCAGTCAAACAGTGCTCTGTCTGCACAATGCTCATGGGAATAGACAGGTAAAACCTTTATATCATCAGATTCATCACTAAAAACAAGGAAAGGTGAATCTTGGATAGCTGTAAATAAGCTTTGGTGAAAATAGATGTTTTAATATGCTTGAATATTGCACTTTGATTGACAATGCGGTTTATCATGACTTTCAGGCAACAGAACATTTCACCTGTGGGTTGAATTTATAATTTTTTCTCAAAACTTATTTGAGCTGTGAGGAATATTTCTTAATTTCAAGGACTTCTCAACTCATTGGTACCATATCTGAGACTTTATACACTGACACTGTTTCTTTTTGATCAGAAGATCAGAAGCTATAACAACAAGCAGGAGTAAATAATTTGAGGGGAAGAGAATTATTTGAATTTAAAGGATGATTAGCCGCCAACTCTCAAGTCGCAGTTTTCTAAAAGCACATGAATACATAGCACAAGCACATTTTCCAAAATCAGCCTATTCTTTCATACGTATTAGCCTAACCACGCAATGATACTAAAAAAATTATATGTAACAAAATAGTATCGGTGAATTGATTCTACTTTTTTTTTTTTGGAAAGAAATAAAATGTAATTGCAACTGGAAATGTGGGAAAAACTAACGGTTGGCAGTGATACAGAGTAAATGTGAGTTATAGTAAATGGATTAAAATGTGCAGAAACACCACTGTGGCCTTGTAAATGCTCAATTAGTCAACTGCTTCTACAGTATGTGCAGGCCAGCAGGAGATGTCTGAGAAGGCCTTAGGCTGCCTGACCTGCACATGAGAGTTAAAATAATTAACAGAGACGTCAGCTGAGCCTTGAAGCATACAATCTACAGCCAACATGAACATGTGCAGCTCAGCAATAGCTTGGAAAATCCTACAGTATCCTAACATACATACTGCTCAGCATGAAAAAGTTCATACATGTTCAGGTAACAATGGGCCCTTACTGCATGCTGGGCTACTTGAAAAAGTAGCAAATTAGGTTTAAAAATGCCTATGTTTACTACAGTTGTCCCATTTACTGTAGCTGTGCAAGAATACCACAATGAGACTTCAGACTAGAGTGCACAAGTTGGATTTACTCACATTACTAATGTATCCTCAAACCCAGATGTGGCAGCCATTAAGGTTGTTTTATGATTGTGTCACCGACAGTGTGCCTTACAGTAAGCGGCAGTAAAATGAGTCATATGAATCAAGGTTCAGAGTAATCATACAGTACATTGCTATAGATATTCTCTAGACTCACAATAATGTAAAGAGAAAATGAGGGTCAGGGCTCCATTCCTCAGTCAACATGTTCACCCGCTCAAATGAGTGTGTATCCTCACTTTGCTAGATGGAAGATGGATTATATAAACCACATAATTGTCACATGGCATCTGATCATAATATGAAAGAGTGGTGGGGAGCAGGAGGTTAGCACTTATAAACAAATGAAAGTGCCCACTTACAAACATGATCATGTGTGAGAATTAACACAGAACCTGTGCATTTTAACAATAACGTATGTTGGTGATATAAGGTGGAGGTACATGGATTATGCCGCAGCACATTTCCTTAGACATGTTGTAACGTTTTTCAAATTTGAAACTTGGGAGTGGAATCCACTTTCAATCCAGGCAAACCACAGCCTGAGGTTTCTATGAAGAGGCAAACTACAAAAAAAAAACAGCTTCTACAGATCTACAAGTGGTGTTTCATGCTCAAAAGATCATTGTTGTACATGAGGAGGAATTATCTCAGGGATATAAAAGCAATGGAAATACAACCAAAGATTTAAAATTGATTGACTGTAATCTTCATTGCAATATCTCAATGCTCCTTTTCTATCATTACAGCATCACAGCGATCAGTGACATGTCTGACAATGAGTTTATTGATGAGATACACTTTAAATAAGCCTGGACTCAAGCCAGCTTTGGGTTATTGATATGCTTGTGTCAGATTACTTATAATCAAATCAAGCCATCAGTAACCTGCAATACAAACAAGAAGGCCAGAGAAATGTCAAAACAAATTAAATAACTGTCACTGTAAAAACACACTGACAGCAACATTTTTCATCTTCAAATTAAGACATGCAGCAGTCTGTGCTGAGAAGGCTGAATCCACTATAACAAATAATATCTAGTTAGAAACATTTACTTTTACAGTATATTGGCTATTGGTATAATAATAATAATTGAGTCACCAGTGTTTAATATCTAGGATATTATAGAATACTATTTTGCATGGTATTGGTCTTCCTAAGATATAATTTAGTTCATTTCACTTCATTGAAACTTAAAATTAAGACTTTATCCATGTCAGCTTGAGTGGTGATTACAGCTCAGCTCAGTCGTCTCAAGGGGAAAAAAGCAGACGTAATTTCAAAAAAGGTCTCCTCATTTGAGTTAAATTTATAAATTATGACAGCAGCCTGTTGAGAACATCATTGAATCTCTTTCTCTATCTATCTCTAGAGTATGTCAGTCAGAGAGTTCACCCAGAGAAATTAAAAAACATGTTTCACATTAAACTAATACTGGTTAAGATAAGTAAAGTAAAATGAAATGTGTGAAAAATGCAAAGCTCTGAAAATGTACTGTTGTCCGACCTGCGAGACGACCTGAACAGCATACCGAGTGAGATTTGGGGTTTTATTCACTCCATAGCTGCTGCTTCTGCTGTAAGTTTTCATGCCTGATAAATGACTGTGTAGTTTGAATGGACTCAATACTTAATAAATCTTAACCATTCCCTGGAAATCAGAGTGGCTTCACCCGACCATAAACATCTTTTCACACAATACCCTCAAGACTTCTGGAGAAAAGCCAGCTTTGAGAATCTTGTATGTTTTGTCCGAGGATTTCAATGCTCGATCATCTCAACACAGCTTCTGTGTGAAATGTAGCTTAAAATATAAGAAATCCATTGACTTATTAATAATCAATTTAAAAAACACTCAAGCAAAAACCCAGACAGCTATTTTTTTTAATGAAATTACAAGTGAAGCCTCATTAAGTTTAAGAAAATCCTTAGATAAACCCATAGAGTTGATAAAGTTACATATGTGGATTGGTTCAAATCCCTATGAGACTGATATTCATGCTCACTTTGAATGTATGCTCTCAGCCAATGTACTGCCTATCCGAAGGAAACAAAAAGGGATGCAACTTGGCATCCGTCTGCCATGGAATCAAGCACTGCGCCAACTGGAAGACAAAGAATTAAACGATCACCATCTTTGACCGTTTCTGCTACATATTCAAGAAGAGCTGCTGCATATGCGAACAATGGCTGGATCCATAAATGATAAACCTCATATGTCTGAGAAAAGAGGAGTGTGGGCGTAGCGCTAATGGAGCACCTCTCTGACACGCAGCTCTTTTCAGATGTCTTATGAAAGCAACCTGCATCTGCGGCAGAGGTGAATACAGTGTTTGCAGAAACATTTTGCTCCAGTGTGTGTCAAGCTTGCTCACATACAGTACAACGTGTCTCTCCTGTGCACCATTTTCAAAATTAAATTTGAAATGTAGGAGTAATCTACATACTTCAGCAGTCACCACTTAACCGGTTTCTGTGCGACATAGTTAATTTGAAAATGACACCTAACCATCCCCTGTCTTACACCACACACTGTCACAGACAGATACTGCTCATTTTGACACAGTAACTTCACACTTCCCATAAGCTTAGTGGCTACAACCCCAGTGATGACTATGTGTGTTGAATACACCTTAAACCACAACAAGGGAATTAAGTTCCTTAATCATAACTAAATAGATCTGTTGTTTTATTCTGCAAAAGTAGTCATGTTCTCCGCGGTCTAACTGAAAGGGCTGGAGTATGTTGTGACATGTGGGCCCTCGTCGCTGACAGAGAAAGAAAGTTTCCTGAACAAAAAAAGACAACAGCAAAAAGAGCCTGTTGGGAAAATGTTTCTGCATATTTCAAAGAGAGCTGTGAGTTGAAATTTGCTACATGCTTTTAATTAATGACGGGGAGGAAGTGGATAAGAGAGGATGTGGGAAGAGCGACTACAGACAATCAACATAAATATCCTACAACAGGGTCTGAAGAGAATGTAGCAGCAGGCATTGGACTGCCAACCGAGGGTCTGATTAATGGCAGCTCTGTAGTCTGGAGGTGGTTTTATTCGCAGTCAGGCAGCCTCTCCCCGCGGCTCAGAGAGGCTCCAAAGTAGATTACTCCTCTACAGATTCACTCATTATAAATGAGAAGACATTATCTCCACGAATATCTTTGCTTTATCTAAAACAAACATAGAAACGATTTGGTAAGGAATATGTTAAACTGTATGAAAGACAAACCTGATTAATGAGTTTATTTAGTGGTGGAAGCAGTATCTTTCACTTTTCAATACCACAATGTAAAAATAATATCCCCTTTCAAAGTTATATTATCATGTATTATATGAATTCATTTAATTACGCCTATGCATTAAAATGTAGGCATTTTTTATGTTGTATTTATGTTGTAATTTAGTCATTTTAACAATGAATAAACGTTGACTAGTTTACTCTATAATGATTAATCATTATTCTTCTACTAAGTAAGTAGCAACTGTCAAATTAATGTAGCGAAGCAAAAGTAGAATATTATAGATAATAGAATAAAAAGTAACTATTCATCTAAAGTAAAAGTACATTCATGCAAATGTGCACTGTTGCATTCCACCACTGCACCACACATTGTATAAACAACACAAACATAGATTCATAGTGATGGGATGAGAATCACAAACATAACAGAGGAAGTAGAATGTAAAGAATAGAGCAGCCATCAATCTCTTAAAAAAAAAAAAGCCAAAATGAGAAGAGTAGTCTATCATACACCCTGAAATGACATGCACATCTAGAGACAATAAATTGCACGAGATGGAAAAGGCTGCTGTGACAGAGTGTTGGACGACAGGGCACATATTTAATCTTGGAACTGTTGTAATATTAATCTCATATGAATGCTGAGATCGCAAAGACCATTAAATGACCAATCTCCAAGCTATACATCGCTATTACATGACATTTGTGTCACGATCATTTGTTTTGCAGCTGTCCATGTTGATGCCAGTGTTTGTGATTAGATTTGCAATGAACAGGCTGGAATTTGACTGTGATGCAGTAAAAGAAAAGAAAATGAATAAACTATTCATGAATGTATTCATACTCTTGGTTCAAGTGTTCTAACAACACCAATGTTGGCAAAGATTTTTTCATTTGTTATTGTTTCTCACACTATCCTTTGGCTGTAGTTAGAACAAAATTCCCTATAAAACTGTTTCGTCTTTCACTGAAAAATGTGCTCTTATTTTGCAGAATGTACACAAACATTGTGCAGAACGTGGTCATAGACCATTCACAAGTAAATCTTATCAGGAGTGAATGTATTTTGTGTAACAATGGATTTTAATTTGAAACAAAACAAAAACAAATCTGTTTAATTTAACAGTTACTGTGAAGCAGACATCCCATCTGCAAAGCATGTGAACAGAAACCACTGACTATAAACACCTGCTGGGGATCTTCACTTTAAACTTCAGTTAAATGTTAAAATGTAACAGACGCAGCTCATGCAGGATTTTTGGTATTATATGTGGATATAGATCTACAAACAGCACTGAGCAGCAGTGCACAGAGCCGATACACAGCCCCCTGTACGTCCACGGGACAGGTGTGTATTACATGTTGAGATTTGTGAAAAGCTTCTGCAGTGTTTCATTGAGCCCCTTTACTTGTGCATAACTCTGTTTTATTCTTCTTTTTGCTCAAGGACCAAAACTACTGGATGGAGTTTTTTATTATTATTATTTTAGCTGCTAAAACCTCATCATTGCTCTTAAGATAACACTCCCGGTTTTCTCTGATCCAATCTGCTTTGTCTGAGATGTAATTGTCTCAATTTAACAGCAGTGTACCTCACTGGCATTGTTCTGGGGTGGCTTCCCAATAAAGGCCTCCCACTGCCTTCTGACACATGTATTGTGATACACATGCAGGAAATGTTAAGCTGGTATCAACGACAGCTTTATGAATGAACATTACCTCACTGCAGCAAGCGAAGAGAACAGAAAACAGGAAACGATGCCACTGACAATACCATTTGTGTGACAGAATGACTTGTGGCAAACAGAAGAAACAGAACAAAACTACATTAACGTCACCATCAGGAAACAACCAGCAAACAACAACATTTTGAAAGGAAAACATAATTCTATACAATTTACTGGGATATTAGCATGTACATTGTGTGCAATGTTTTACAGGATTCAACATTTTCCATTTTTCATTTAATAAAAATGTCACTTGATGTTGATCTCTGACAGAAAAATCCCAAGTGAAGCACAAAATAAAGAACAAAAAGTCAGGGCAATTATATTTTTATACACAACCCACACTGCGCTCACGGCCCCATCTTTAGCGTTGCTCTCAGAGGCACCGACAGTTTTCCTTTCTCCCAAAACTTTCCGGTGATGTTGACTGTGAAGCACAGGAATTTAAGCACTGTGAATGGTTGTTTTTCCCAAAGCAAAACAAGTGTGTCTATCCCGTTTCCTCTCCATTAACACTTTGTTCCATCTGTCCGTACATTAGAGTTCTCTTTTTGGCTCATTTCCCTTCTCAAACCCCCATTTGGCATTGTTCATAGAATATTTTAACATGTTGTGACTATGGTGCCAGCAGAAACCTTAATTCAACAAATAATTCACAGAATTAATTTGCTGCTAAGATTGCAGGTAAAAAAACAAAACAAAAAAAAACATTTTAGGACTGCAGTGCAGTGTGAGGACATAAAGGAAAACTGGTAAACCACAAAAGTACAATATTTCACAAATAAAGGTTCATTGATAAACTAAACATGGCAGAAGGCAGTGAAAGCCCCCCCCCCCCCCCCCCCCCCAACCGGATAATTTTCAGCCTTCAAGAGGACTAAGTCGTATTTTTGTTTTTATAAAAGTGCTGAGGGGAAACTTGATAGAAGATGGTCCCCCTGTCTGCAGAACGTGCAGAAATAAAAAACAATCTGTGAAAAGGCTTTGTTATTACTTTAATGTTTATGCAAACAAAAAGCGCATTGTGCTGTTCATTTTATTTGTGGTTTTTAATATACAAAACTTGGTTTGTATAAGCACTTTTTTAACAATAATAACTATTTAATAATACATAATACTAGATAATACTGATAACCAAGATCATTTTGGTCACTATAATCCTGGTATGAAATGTTTATACAGTTTCATCTCTAGCCTGTAGTGGTCCTCTTGAACCTGAAATGAATTGCTAGAAGCAGTGTGTACGCAGTGAAACACTGTCACACTTTAAACAGCTGTAGACTTCCCTAGCCGTACTTTCACTTTAACCTAATTTAAATACTACATCCCAGAGAGCTCCTGCTTTGAACTTTCTCTACTTGTTTTCTCATATCTTGCTGTCACCTGGTACTGAAATACGTCTCTGTGTTTTGAAACACATGAATTTTGTTCCAATTCATGTTTCTCATGAGCAGCAGGTCTATACAATATTAAGTGGGAAATGTTGTGTGTGTGCCTGTGGTTTAGGCTTGGAAAACATCTGGCTACATTATGCATTCATTTAGGACTTTGAAAGAGGTTGACCTAATTTCTTGCCTAGGTTGGACTGTGCAGGTGAGTTTAACTACCTGCTGGAAATTATTGCCTGTTTCGCCTCCATCCATGCCATGGGGTCAGTTGTGAGGCATCAGCCGGGGACCATGACCAGCGTTCATGATGTTTACATCTCCTGGTGGCAGAGCAGTGGGCTGGAAGTCTCTGTATCACTCCGTGCAGCTGCAGGTTGTTTGATGGAGCCGTGAGTAGCCAAAAGTTGCCCTTCTCTCCTTCTTCGGTTACTCTGCAGAGGTGCGCCCCAGTTTCATCTATGTCCTGAAGTAACCGCAGTGTTGATGTGCTGATGAAGCCCAGATGAAGCCCGGATGAAGCCTACTTCCACTGGGCAGAGGACGGTGGTCAAGCCTTCCTCCCTGCACTCAGCTGCCAGCTCTGAATATTTCATCAACTAAGCTCGTGGGCAGCCTACATTACCTGTACTCCCTCCTCCAGAGAGATTGTGGGCTTGATGAGAAGACCGGTCTTGGCAGCAGCTGCCCAGATCTCTGAAGGTAACCGCAGCTGTATACCGAGTAGAGAAAGGAGTTTTGATTGGCCTTGCAAACTGCTGCCTCTGGTCCAGGCTTCATGTTTGTGATGTGCCTGCAAGCTTCAGTTATTTTAGTCAGCTTCCTCAGGACCTGCTCATGCTGCCATCTGTAGCGCCCCAGGGTCAGCGCAGTGTTGCACCCTGACAGGATTAGTTGGAGGTTGCATTGATGGTATCGCACAGGGGCAGTCCTCTTGCCAAACTATCCATTTCTTTGGTCTTAATGCAATGATAGGTCCTGGATCAGTGACCCTGAAAATGCACTTTGCAAGTGAAAAATCTCTTTTGTTCTTGTCTTTAATAACCTGGATGAGGTTCTTCAATTAGGAAATCATGTTCACAGTAAATGCTTTCATTTATTTCCTTATAAATATGCATCAAACAAAGCCAGACTTAATTAAAGTGTAATCATACTATATTGAATCAAGTTTCTGATAATTATCTGTCCGTAACTTGAGAACAACTTGAAAACAAACACACACTACAGAATACATCTATATGTACTGTGATTATGTACTGTATCTCTAAGGCAATAGTAGATTTTCTCTTATATGCATTGGACAAAACACATCCTACAAAACTTAAAGACCCATTTCTTCTAACAGTAGTTTGACTTTCTATTTTTGTAAATAATTACAAATTGGATACAACTAATCTTATTTGATTTGAGTTTACTTTTCAGGGTTTAAGGTTATGTTGAAACACGTTTGGCCACGTTATTTAACTTTAATGTTGGGATCAACATTTTTGTTCAATAATAGATTTTAGATTAAAACAACAACACAAAAACAGATCAAGTTACATTTGAGGTCAAGATATAAGTATATCTCAGACAATCCAATTAATATCGAACAATACATAAACATGATACAAATTAGGGTAAGATTAACTTTAAAAATATAAGATCATCATTAAAACATTTGTGATTCTCTTTGTCGTAATAATAATTTATCAAATTGATGAATTGCGTGCACCTTTAATGTTCTGTATTTATTTAGTTAAAGAGTCCGTACGTACACAGAAGAAAAGCCGTTTCCTTGAAAGGACAGAAGTTTGTGTCAACAGACAACGGATGTCTGTTGTTTTGACAGTGACTGTTGATTGAATGTGCTTTCTGAAACAAGGTAAGGAATTCATGACATGATCCCTTCTCAAGCTGTCGACAGGGATGGGAGATGTTGCCCCACTTTCTGCTTAGCCCCCTAGGGAACAGTCCTCACTCTTTTCTCCTTGCGCGGTTGAAAACGGCGAGCCAGTCGCAGTGAAACAACTGCACTAAATACAGCCCTGTAGTTACCATAGAAACCAGCACTGGTACATCCCTGACTAGTCCTACTGTATTTTGCACTTGACCCAGAAAAACACTGGGAGGTTGACGTTTAGTTTCTTCCCAGTTAAACTTTTCAGAGTATAGGTGATATAACAGGCAGGCACAAAGAGATACACCGTGAATGAGGAATATGCAAACACCCGGTGCTTTTGAAGGAGACAGAGAAGATGCAGGGGTGTGAAAAAGAGGTAAAAATGTGCACACAAGTGATGAAGCCAAGGGCGCATCAGGCAGAGTGAATTTACAGTGACAACAAAATCGAGTGTCGCTGTAAGGCTGGCTATAGCTAAGCTGGACAGGACAGCACATGATTACTTTTGAAATATATCAAGTGCTACTTGTGCTGACACTGTTCCCAAGATAAAGGACGATGCATCACTGTTTGTTTTCTTCATGGTAGTGTAACAATGTTGTTATTAAAGTTATATAATGCAAGGGTGCACTGCATCAAAAAGCTTTGTTTTAAATATGGCACTGGCCACCTCTACTGAAAAATTCAGAGACATACATTTAATTCAATGTGATCATCCAGCTGCCTACTAAATTATGACATATTAAGGAAGAACAACCTGATATGTCAAGACTCAGGAGCCACAAGTCAATTATAAGAAAGCTTAGTTTTTATTACAAGCTTTCTATGATATGTTCTCATTCTATAGGCCCCCATAATGTCCAGCCATTTCCCTGTTTTAAATCCTTTTATACTGTACTCTCAGTTCCACTGGGACATCATTATAGTGTCAAAATAGGTCAGAAGCTGTGCATTATACTGCAGCCAGGCTTTAATATACTGAACATGATAAAGCCTCCACATCATTACCACCTTTTTACTGGGTTATTCCCACAGCAGTTTTTTATGTGAAAATTCACCAAACATACATGATTTCACACATTCATTTGTGCTGAATAACATTACAATGGCACTGAGCACTGAAAAGATGTAACATCATAAAACCTAGAGTATGTGAGGTTTTCATGAAACAGTTGCAACACATGATGCAACTATATCATACACTGAACGAAAGCTACATTGGGGTTGTAGGCACCCTTAACATGCACAGGCACCCACATCTATCAAGTGAACTAGTCACAGCTGATCTCTAAAGTCCTCGCATTTCACAGGAACTGCTACTACAATCTAATTTTGTGGCTTGCAGTTGGACTGTATTATGTGTTTACAGAAAAAATATATCAATAACAGCTTGCTCTACAAAAATCACTTTTGCAGTCAGCAGATATAATACAAACAGTTTTATAAAGCAGAGAAAACAAATGATGGACAGCTAAATATATATTCTCTGATAAATCTTTAAAAGTGACAAATGTTGGGTTTTACTGAGAACAATGGCTACATTGTACAGTATTGTATTGTTTTCTTGTTTGCAGGACATAGTCTTTTTCTACAATGCCATGTTCCAAATATATAATATTAATTGATCGTGAATTAAATTCACCCACAATATCAACACATGGCATACTCTGATAAGATCAGACCTTTTTGGGGGGAATTTTTGCAAGCTACAGCAGCACAAAAGAAAACAAAGTGAAGGGAATGACGTGAATGAAATTAGTAAAATTAATAATAAATGAGGATTGCTTCCAAACATATAAATTGCTTTTGCAAATATTTGTGAAAATATAAGCAGAAATAATAAGCTCATTAATTAAAAAACAATCTAAAAATACTTATTGAGGTAGTTGTGAGTCATTACACCCCTTACACACATGCATTGCAACCCTGAACTTCTAGACATTACCCGGCGGAGCTATATGTGAGAGCGCAAATGTCGAAATTAGTTGGACCAGACATTAAACAGACTTTACCCTGCCAGCTTCCTAGAACTAAGTATGTGTAATCTCAGATTGAGCTCACATGTAAATTAAGCATCTTATTGTCTGGAGATTTTACAGTGAGCTGATGTGTTGATGGCATTTCTATCATACGGCATGTACGAAACCAGATGAAAACAAACATCCGAGGGTGAAGAAGTAGAGTAATTTACACAATGAAAATGTCTAAAAAATGTTGGTATGAAGATAAACCGAGATAAAATGTTTATGATCAAATTACAAACCAGCTACATCACCCCGGTGTAATCCACACCAACATCTTGCATCCTGTACGCTTGACAGGCGCCGCATTTTGCCCAAACGAAATGGAGTATTTGCAGTAGGCCAGAACGCATCTGAAACAGACAATCTACGGTTGTGTGCTAAATGTGTGCAAGTGCGGACAATGTCTGGACCTGATTCTCCTGGAGTTTATATGTGAAAACATCTTACGAATGTTACAAATGCTAATAACTTTAAAGCGGCAACTGTGATAAGATAAAATGCTATTATCCGTTCAAATGCGTCACACAATGTTTTACCACTATCTATTAATTCATCTATTAATTTGTTTCCAATTCATTTTTGTATCGATTATGTGATTAATCGTTTCTTAAAAAAAGGTGACGTTTTTTAATTTATTATACCATCCAACCAGGTCAAAACCCAAAGATAATCAGTTCACTATCACAAACTTTAAGACAAAGAAAAACAGCAAATCCTCTGTAACTACGCTGTGGTTGGCACGAAGATTTGTTCGCATGAATTTACTCCCCCTCCATTAAAATATTTGTTTTCATGCTTATTTCCCCTAAAATGTCTGACCTTGACTGTACTGAAGTGTATCCGTACAAACTTTGTCACTAGAGAGGTGTTTTCACATTCTTCTTTTGGAGGAGATGTCTTTGCACGTCCCCTGAAATGCACAGACATGGTTGGCATAGTTGAATATGTTGTTTAACATTTATTTTCCCAAATTAAAAGTTTTAAAAAAAATAGTTAAATTAATGTAACTCGTGCCTGGAGGTGCGCTTTAATCAGTCATCAAAATAGTTGCTGCATGATATTAAACATCAATTGATTTAACTGTTTGTCTCTACACAGCTCTACGAAGATATTCTATTTTCTCTCTTTGGGAAGGGCAGAACAAAAGATGGCTATAAAAGCACCTTTGTAGCTTATACATATTCAGTGTCAGTGGTTTTCTTTGCACTGTGCCGCCTGGCTGCCGTTCTTGCTCATTCAGTAGCAGCTGAGGGAGAGGAAAAGTCTCCTCATTCACCCACATGTTCACAGAGAGTGTGGGGATTTGAATCTCTGGTGCTTTAACCTTTAGCTTACCACCATCGCATTAGCCTGCAGCTGAAAAAGGAAACGACTATTATCCAATTATATGTATATATATATATATATATATATATATATATATATATATATATAACAGCATAGCTCATATGTTGTTGAGCTTCTAGTCTATTTCTCTTATAAAACCTTCCAAATGTACTCTTGTGTTATTGTAACAGCCAATCAGGCATTCAGCAGCATTTACAGGCAGGCAAAACAAGCTAATGGTTGAACAAATGCAGTGGCAAATTGGACTCATTTTCTGATTATATTTTTTTGAATTGAGCTGCAGTGCTCCATAATGACTGTCTGACATCGGGTAACTTAAGCACAGGGCTGCACACTCTTGTTTTTGTCTTTAATGGTAATTCGAATGGCACAGGCATATAAGCCTACACTGCTAGATAAGGCTCAGCCAGTCCTCCGCAGTAAGGGCCTGGCGGCATCATATTACACTGCTGGAAATCTTCTATTAACTGTGAGCAGTATGACCCGAGACAACTGCGGTCTTTCTAAGTGTTTTTTGTGAGCACTGCTAACAGGAACTGCTACGAGTCATAGAGACGTTTCTATGGTTTAAAGGCATCACAAGGTGTTTCACAGCGTGGAAACTGCTTTAAAAAGTTAATTATATGTTACAAGTGTATTTACACTTTGATTGAATTGACACAAGCCATTTATAAAAAATCACCACCTGTCACACAAATGCCACAGAGCACACCCTAAAATGTTTCAACAAGGAGAATGTACAGTAATACTACCAATGTGTTGAAGTGGAGGGAATAATGTGTACATGGTATACTGTATATGCGTATTTGTCGTATTCATTTAAGGAAAAAATACACCATAGAGTGAAAAGACAACCCACCGACAAAAGCTCATAACAGCCAAACTTTGATTTGTAGCACATCAAGGCCATCACGCAGCTTGTGACACGCAGCATCATGTGACACACGGCATCATGTCATCCTGCCTGTTGCTTAGCTTACCTAATACATATGTAAAAATATTTTTTTAATTATTAGGAAACATACATATGCATTAAAGTTAGACATAATGTCTTATGACTCTCATTTCAAGTCTTGATTCAGTGAAAATCCTTCAATGATTACAGAATAAAAGTCGACAAGAAGAAAATTAAATTAGGGAAGATATAACCCCTGAAATGGCAGGCCTTGAGAGATAATTAATGGTAACTGTATGACTCAATCAGATGGTTAAAAGAAATTCAAAAGAGACCTTGTGTGTAGGCTCAAATGGGCATGGTGAACAATGCAGCGTTTTTATACTTTATAGAGATGTTGAATCCCTCTGAAACGACTTTGCAGAAATCCAAGAGAAAGCAAGGTAGAAAGTCAGAATGTCCTTAGCGTTATGAGAGAAAAGCTTCATAAACTGGAATCAAGAACAATCTGTAAGTGCGTTGGCGTTTCGGCAAAAAAGGTGAGTATGTAACAGTGTTTTTCAAATGTAAGAATAAATATTAGAAACTTTTCAGTACCTGATCTAAGTAAATATTTTATATTTTGACCAGTATTCTTTTTTCCTTCTAACTTACTGGAGGTGCAATACAATATTGCTGAAATTGACCTGTAATATTTTATCTTTCTCTGAAAGGAATTACAAACAGAAGTGTTTTTCCTATTTAAGAAATACAGTATGAAACAATATCTTAGGAAACATTACAACTAAAACTATTCTACGCCCTAATCCAGGATAATTTAGTTCAAAAGTTCCTTCTTTACTTTAGAAATAGCATTTGACAAAATAATAGCTGCTCTTATAATATGATATTCAGGTTTTTTAAGAATGTTATTACTTTCTGTATTAAGCTAATCAAGTAACAATGGAGTATGTGAACACATACCGTGATTACACATAAATCTGTGACTTAGATGAAAGCTGTTCACTGTTGGCTGCTGATGTACAGCATATGGACTCGCAGCAGACATCATTAGCATGGGTGATTAACTGGCCAGGTTAAGTGTCTTGCACTTGAGGGCCTAACGATACAATCCTCCTCTTGGGATCAAGCACGGCAAATCATGTTATCTCCAAAATCAGAGCAGCAGGTTCCTGCTTTGGTGTTGTTGACACCTCATACAGTACGTATTAGGTAGCTTTTGTTTGTGGTTATGCGCCCGAGCGTGAGAAACAATGAGGATGCGAGCAAACATCACTGGGGACGGGGGTGTCACAACAAAGGGAAGTTGTGATGATTCCTCCTGGATTGAATCACACCCATCTCACATTAAGATAACATGTTGGAGGAAAGCTCTAGAAGGGCTGCCGTGGTGGAAATGAGGCGACAGCCCCAACCCAAGCAACATAAAAGACAATATGTTTTGAATCTTTACTTCAAGACATCTCAGTCAGTGGGTGACTGTGAGCTAGCACTGGGGATTTCTCTTTGCATTGCACATTCATATTCAAAACTCTTTGAGGCATCTAACACACAGATCAGGTAACAGATGGCTGTTTCCTCAAGCTACCACACAGTGTTTGTTATATTATCTTCAGACTAATGATGTGTAATGAGCTTGCCTATATTTTTTCCTTTTCTCTTCCTAACCTGCAGGAATGCCAAAAAAAACCTAACTGTCCTATTTGCTATATAAGTTTCTAAGTAATCTTTAGACCACTCCGCAGAGTGCACTGAATTTACGGGGTGAGAGGTCACAATGTTGCTCCGTCCCTTTCCAGTCTGTGAAGGCACAGTAAAGGATTGGTAGAGTAATTCCAGGCAGTGAAAGGGATGCTTTCCCCATTAGATGCTGTTGTTCCTATGCCAGTCCTCGAGGGTCCATTGCTACCTTTAAGTGACCAGATAGTTTGAGGGGGGTGAAGTTCCACTAGAAAAGGGACTTTAGACTACTACTTTCACTTCTTTGAACTCCCCAAATCCCTTTCAACCTGACAGTCAATTGACTCCTCGTTTTCACCCTGAGAAGCAGCCATGTCACGCTGCTGTTGATGGAAAAGTGGCACCGTTCAAAGCCCGGTGCATCTGAACAGTCACATGTTCGAGCTCGCTAGGGTTGTTCACCCACTGCTGCACTAAAAGTATGCAGACTGCAGGAGAGTGACGAATCCCTCCGTATCCATATCCAACCTGTTCTTAGAAACAGCAGGAGGATGAATATATTACAGCCTGACGATTCATTAGCTGAATGTCAGCCACTTAGTGTGCACCGACAAGCCCTTGCCTTTCAACGAGTTCACTACATGAAAGAAGACCTTTCGGTAGACTTAAGTCATCCTCACAATTCAATAATGTACCATAATAGCTTTCTGTATTTTAATAAGAGATTTTCACTGAAACTTCATCTGTGAACCTTTGCCCTCTATAAAGTGATTTTTTTTATGTGATAGAAGCTTTCATTTTCCACTATGAATATGAGTGAATATGGGTTTATGAACAGGCACCGTCTTATATTAGCTGATCCAGAAGTTCACAGACATACAAGTTACATTTTTTGTGTGCAGAAAATGTAATGCAACAACCAAAATTCCTTTAATCTGATGACAGTGTAACGTCATGGTCCATTTAGTTGCTGTTCTGAAGCTTTCAATCATATCATCTTGATTGGGTTACACCAGCTATTAGTAAATCCATTGTATATGTCTAAAGTCCCTTTTAGTTAGTTTAGACTTAAGTAATGAGTAAAAATGTTGCTGGAATCTTTTGTAGCCCCATCCCATCAAATGCAATCAACTATGTAAACAGAAAGTCACAGTAACTATGTTCCCTCAGCACCTATATGGGATTTTTTTCCCATCCAAGTTAGGCCATACATTATATTTCTTCACAAACTTGTAACCTATTGGTAATTAGACGGATGACAATGTAGCCTCTGGCGGCTGCGGCCAATATTTTAGGGGTTTTGGTGTAGACTACTGTGTGCAGGTGATTATTTTAAGTCTGATAAGCAACTTGACACATGAGAATGGGGTTGGAGTTAGAAGACAACGTCAATGACCAGATGTTGCTCTGCAGATGAATGCAGAAAAATAAAAATGTAATAAATAAAATAAAAAGCTAAACACTCCCCGCATCACAAGCTGTAAAATAACTTTAAAAAAAATACTATTAAGGGACCAAACAATAGATTGCTTACTTAACAGATAATTCTTTGTAAATTACTTTGTTTTATTGATATATACTGTGCATTCAGGAAAAAAATTGTGTCTAAGATTTGGCAGTTACAGTAGCAGTATTGCGGCAGTTTAAAATGAGAGGATTATACTCAAGGTAATGTGTCAGAGTTAGAAATTCCAGTACCATGAGGACACTAGTATGCTGTGTTATTTTTATTATATATAACAATATTCCAAATGTTACAAATATCACTACTTTGATTAAGTGTCAGGTCAGGTTACCCTCTTTTATTATTTAATCTAAAACATATTTACAAGTTAACATTACATCTGTCAGTTAGCTAGGCAGCAGTTCATGGTTGATATAAAATAATAAAAAAAATTAAGGATCTCAATTCCATGACAGCTAAGCAAACTTTATCTGCTGACAAAGATCAAGTGACATGATTGACGGATCCAGAACAGCTAATAAATGGATCTAGAGGTGAGATTTTTTTGTCAACTTCTGTTTCCAACTGACTGTATGTCTAAAATACTAATTCGCTCTGTAGCAGTGATAAAAACACAACTGCTCACATATTTAATAGTAGTTCAGCAAGGCATTCAGTGAAACTCCCCGATTTCAGACAACATGATAAGAAGATGAAGGTGAAAATATTAACTTTACAGCAATATCTTTATCTGTCATGCACAGAGTATTTCACCGCAAACACTGCAAAGTCTGAAGACTTCCAGCTAAATCCCCATGGCCATTTTGTGCAGCAGTAAGATATGACCCCGGCATACAGAAAGAAAGGCCAGAATTCTGTTTTTAATACTTGATTTCCAAGTCACTGCTGGTAAGTGATCTTCGCACTCTCTGCATATTAATTTGAAGAAGTTGTCCTTGAGAACCATGTGATTAATAATGGATACAGTGTGACTATATGCCAATAGCTGGGGTGAGCTATAGAGCACAGAATTGCAACTGGGTTTGAAAACATGCCTCCTTCCATCTCCACATCTCAAATGTGGTGTTCAAATCAACAGAGACAATTAAGAGTTAACTTTTGAAACGTTAAATTGATCCTCTCTTGTGGTTTTGCAGGGATGCAGGAAATCAGTGAAATCTGATCATGTAGTTAGAGCCTGGCCTATGCTGTGGCTACACAACGGCATCACAGCTGCCTGCAGCTTTTCTGAAACGTCTCTCTGCCTAAATAACATGCATGACATCCACAAGATGTTAATGAAAATACATGAAAAGTATTCTCTATGACTGAAAGACGTGCTCCTGATTGTTTGGGATATTATGCTGGCAAATGTTCAGCAAGAATACAGCAGATTAACACCACCAGATTTTGAGAGTGCCAAAGCTCATCACAAAGGAATGTTCATGTTATTGTCATCCTTTTGTAATAAAATATATGAAATATAACGGCTGTCAAATTAGTATCTAAGATGATACATTTTAGTCCAAACCCCTGCTTTCTCTGCGAAATATCTGAAGTGCATGTTAATCTTTACTGTTATTACATGGCCCTGCTCCCAACTTAGATACATCCAGGAAAAAAGTCTGTAGACAGCATCATTCCTTCTTTAGATACATCTTCTCTGTCGACTGGCGTCATTTCATTTTAGCCTGACTGTGATCTGAGAGCAGCAGCGCCTGCAGACCAGCGTTATTTAGCATGTAAATATTGCATATCGTGCACACCACATGTGGAACAAATACATGAGCCAGCTGTAGACTCACTTACTTGGGGCCATTTCTACATCTCTTAACAAAGTTAAATCAGACAGCAAACAACTTAAGTATCCATAATTAAACTAAATTAAAACATTTTCTTAAATAAAGCTGAGAAGATACTGATTCTGGGCCAAAGAAGACACTAGAATACTCTTGTACGTTTTGGTGGTAATGGAGACACGTACATTAAATTGTTAGCTGCTTAACAAACTTAGTGTGTTAAATGAATATGAGTGGTCCAGTGCCTTCTTTGAGTTCAGTCCTTTGTGAAATGACCCAGAGATCCTCTTCTGTACACTATCTGCTTTTGTGAGGTGTCCAAAGCGCAAAAGATGTCCCTTTTGCACTTTTCCTCAAAGCTCATCCGCTTTTGTTATTAAAAGTAGACTCGAGAGTTGTTTGTATTGTGTGAACTGCTTTCAAAATGGATGGACAGATGGAGCTTTATTGTAATCCTAAAAAAAGATCTCAAGGGGAAATGGTGGATGAAGAAACCTCCGCCTGAATTGCAAAAGGGTACATTTATTGGCACTTAGCCGGTTACTATATGCGGTACGCTGTAGTGATATGCACCATTTGCTCTAATGGTTGTAAAGTCCTCACTCTCTATCTTCTGGAAATAGAAATGTTTACTATTCTTGTCACGTTTAATAGAAATTGTAGCCAAATTAGATTTTTTGTGATCGTGCTACAAATTCAAAATGTGGCATGCTGTTGCAGGTGTATTATAGACAGAAAGTGGGTCTTGATTGCAGCACCTTCCAGGACGATGACAGCCCTGGTAACCATTGGAAACAGTCTAGGATGCGGAGGACAAAGGAACCTGAAGGATGGGACCTGCCAATGATTCCCCCTTGTGTACAGCCACAAGACTCACAGGCCATGTTGATTTACTGACAAAAACAAGGTCCCCTTTGGTGTGAGTCACTTCAAAACAGGATATTTTGCTTTTTACTGGTGCTCATCTCTCAAAGGTAATGACTTGGAAAATCTGAATGTCTTTAAAAGGCAACAGGGACTACAAGGCCATTATAAATTTCTTATCCCGGTGACATTGCCATCACAGCCCAGGCAGGCTGACATTGAGGGTCACTAGCTTGTTACTTTTTCATAAGTGGCACGGCCCAAACGAAAGGAAAGCTATCATAAAGACTTCTTTTAACGATGGTAGAAGTATGTAACCTGCACATGGCAGATTGATTCAATGTCAATTCCAACCATCGCTCCTATCATAATCATTTCAAGCAGTTTACAGGACGTGGAATTGAAAGTGTTTAAAGTGGCAGGTGGTGACAGCTGAGTGCTTGATGTTCTATGACATTTCCACCTGTACGTCTTTGTGACTTCAGGTTTAAAAACAACTTAATCCGATATGCGATCAGTCTCCAGCAAACCACCTATTAAAAAGGTGCAGAAAATATATCTGTGCACCATGAGAACATGTGGTCAATGGTTGGTGTACAAGACTTACCTCGCTAAGCCGGCTTATATTATAGCTCATAGCACTTCTAAGCTTCTTAACGAGTAAGCTCAAACTGAGCTAATTATTCATGGACAGCCTCCGTCTCAGGGAACACAGCCAGGGAAAATCATGAATTTTGTACTGTAACACATGAAAACTGTTTAATTACCTATTTCAAAAACCACACAGGGACATCTATACTTGCTTTGCACACTTTAAAAGTAACCCCGCTGTCTTCTATGCTTATTTATTCTGAAAGGTAGTCTTACATCAGGCTTTTGTCATCTGCAATACGTTGCTTCTGGCTTGGCTTGGTAAGCTTCAACTGTGTCAAAGCTATATCTTGATGTTTTAAATTAAAACTGTAAGTCAGCTGGGGCTGTAATTTCTCTCGTGTTCTAATTCAAGGCAAGCTTTTATCCCAAAAGATTTAAAAGCTGACTCATACTGTTAATTGTTATTCATTTTAATATGGTTTTCCCATGTGCCTTTGTCATTTTAATGTGACTACTTCAAAGTCAAAAGTCTCTTTCATGGTGCTTTTTATAATGCTCACTGTCATCAGAAATGGGGGGGAAATATCAAACTACAGCTTGTCAAGATTTAAAGCTAGTCACCCATTTCCTGACTATACACTATTAAATTAGTAGTCCACTGCAAATCACCCTTGATTCTCAGTAGTGCACTAAAAAGATCACCGTACAGTATATGTCTGAATATATTTAATGCAAAACATGTCACTCCCCTCATTTCCCCTCATATTTGCATTTCATGTTTATATTCTCACAAAAATAAATCAAAATTTTGTTCATCTGCTGAAATCAATTTACAGCTGCATCTCAGATCCCAAAATACCAGACGTACTTAAATTGCATACTATTAGCAGAGTTACATCATTACATTTACATTCTAAATCCTGCTTAATCCTTTTTCTTTTTTCTTTTCTGGCAAGTCTACATTGATCTTCTCATGTATGTAAATTGCTTCCTGAGGCACTTCATCACCGCATTGACAACTTTATAACTTCATTCTGGTTATCAGCATATTCCCTAAAAACAAATTCATGACAGATAATTGGATCAACTGGGATCACCTGTGCAAAATAAACTTAATTGTCAAAGTAACATTCCACAGTAATTTGAGTTTTCAACATGATTAACAGGGAGTTTCTAACAATGAAAAACTCCTAGTCAAGTTCATAATACATTACTGTGAAATCAATTTCCTATTTAAATAAAAGTCGGACTTGCTTTTGTATCGGAACCATAATGAACTCGCATGGTGGAAAAATGGTGCATTACTGTAGCTAATTTGCATAAGCAATAACTAAATTAAGAAGCAAGGTGCCTGTTTTTTTTTTAGAGTAGATGTAATGCTAAATTACGATGCTATCAGCCAATTAAATGGAAATGATATGCAAAATACTGAAAAATCACCTTTCTATGCAGCATGTCTGTGTATCATAAAAGGACATACATAATGTGAAAAGCTACAGTCAACTCCTGGAAGCAACTGGATGTAATGATGTAGGAAATGTTTGTGATGATGCATGACACCCCCAATAAAGAAATACTTTCAAACACAGTACTGAAAACTTTACATATTTCACATCTTATACATAGTTTCAACATAAGGATGCGCATGTGTTGTGGATCATCACAGAGGATGCTTTGTACTTTGAATTAGGCTATGGAGCATTTGGAAACCATTTTACTGCTCGATGCAAAATGAAAATTAGTGTTCACTTTTCATGACTTCAGAAAGACTAGATCTACTCTGTCTGATATATTTCTCTAATATTTTAGCCGCACTAGCAGTCGGCCAATTCGTCAGCCCGCTACTTTGGTACACTTTGAAATATCAGCAACCATTATATGGATTCATGCTATGACATTTTGTACAGACACTAACGACTTTGGTGATCTTTAGACTTCTCATTTAGCACCACCAGCAGGTCAAGGTTTTCACTTGTCTTGTGAAATAGCTCTGGCACTGGCACAGCATTTGGTGCAGACATTTATAGTTCCCTGATGTTAAATCCCAATGACTTTGGTGATCCCCTATCTTTATTTTAGTGCCACTGTTTTCTTGTTTTTTAGTGAAATACCATGACAACATCTGGTTTGAGGATGGTTTCTAATAACTTTGGTGACAGTGGGAAATCTGCTTCACATCAGCGTGAATTTGCTGAGTGCAGCTTCAAAGAGGGGCTAACATGACTGTTCACTCTTAGTTTTTGTGTCATTTAGCTTACTGGTTTTGCACACATGCCCGCCCTCAGTTCCAACTTTAAAAAGGGTGAAGAGGGAAAAAATTATAATGTTGTGCCCAAATTTATATTGCAAAAAAATAAATAATCCAGTATCGCTAAGCCCTCATTTAAGTATTCACATCCTTAAATTTCCCATTTCAGTCTCAGAAGATGTTTTCTTTATTGTTACAAGGCTGAAACAACCTTTGTATTAAATACCAAATTACCTCAATGAACAGCATGCACTAAATGTTCACTAACTCCTGGAATAATTAAAGTTAAGTTATTGTTTTTTTCAGAAAGATGAAGAGCACTTCTTCTCAAAGATGTTCGGTAGGCCATTCAATTTTTAATTTTGCACTGTACATACTGTATAAGATTCTAGGCAATTCTGAGGACATCATTATGCTAGCTACTGCACTGTTCTGTTCATGTTTGTATCAGGTGAAGTACATGGCCATAGGCCACACAAAAGTATTTCACCTAGAGCCAAAACATTTGAAGTCTATTAAGTGAGCCTGGACCAGAATGACAGGGCTTTAGGCTCATCAGCCATATGTTAGGCCACGGATTAAAACTGGAGACATGCCTAAAGAAATGCTACCCCGCAAATCAAACACGGAAGGGCATCTGTTTTGGATGAGGCTTGTTTTACATCTTCTATTCTCTTTACTGCATATCTAATTGAAAAGGAAAAATTTAAAGTTTGGACCGGAAGTACAGTGACTTTTTAAATTGCTCCGCATTAACATATTATTAAACATTCATGATTTTCTGTCACAGGTTTCGATGGAGCATATCAAATCAGAGCCTATTGCTCAAAATACCTTTCCTTCCATATTTAGTTTTACTTTCTAACAGTTTTAAAGGCTTTGGTTTTGAAATACAGTGGAAAAAAATATGTAATATGTGACAACATCTGATGGATTTAAACACAGCATACCACGATTACATGGCACACCCTTTATCCAGCTGAGCCACCAGGAAACAACAAATACCTAACACGTTTGAAGGATGTTTGCTGCCATGGAAACAGAGCAAATAACACTGATGTGTCTTTCTAAGTAAGTAAGCCTACAAAGGATATCGAACCAAAGAGCTTGAGCCAGCTCAAAGTCCATTTTCTACAGACTCAAAAGTGATCTGAGAGTCTCAGGAAAGAAATATACTCAAAGCTCTAACAATCCACATTATTACACTAAAGCAGCATTTCATTTTTTTGCATCAAAGTGAAACAGTATTAAGGCAAAATATCTGTATTTCTTTTCCCTTAATGTTGTCAGTGAATTTCACCTCTGAATTTCACAAAGCTTAAGCAGACACATGTTAACATTAGCATTTTAATCCTAATCATTTCTTCAAATGTATGATTTGGAATTTAATTTTCTTGCAGCTATGTGTAATGATCACAGGGGGCATAATTGAAGACCGTAAAATGCACAACGGATTTCACTGTCTAATACGATGAAGTCTCTTCCCCAAAGCTACTCCACTGACAGCCATCTGCCAAGTCTCTTGCTTGCTCATTTGTCTAATCTAAAAATTACTGACAAGTCGAAATTCAAGACTTTCAAGGCTATAAAGACTAGGAGTGTAACGGTACACAAAATACACAGTTTGGCGTGTACCTTGTTACGTTTCGGTACAGCGGAGAAAACAAAAGAAAAGCAAAAGTAATACTAAAGTCATTCATTTTTTGGTTCATTGGCTATATTTTTACTGTACAGTTAAGGTACTCAAATGCTGGCATACTGTCAATAAGAAAAATCATAATAAATCAAATAAAATGGTCTATAAAGACAAGTTTAGCATATTTATAATGAACTTAAATTAACCATTAAAGCCAGCGGTGTACTTTCAGCTTTTAACATTAATTTCAAGTTCTATTTTGAGTTTTATGAGTTTTGCTTATCTTTTTTCAGGATTCTTTTTAGAAAAATTGGTTTATCCACATTGTCTGGAGAGAGGACAGATCGGTTGGCCCAAACAATGTCACTAGCCGTTGAAAAAACAACTTGCGGGGGACAGAGGCAGCGTGCTCTCCTTGAAGCGTGTGCCAAACAGTTCAGCCATGACTGACTTCTGTAGAGGACTGTCAGTCTGCTATCCCTGCAGTAGAGGTGGCCTCTATGTTCTCTGCGGCTCCATGTTGTGTTATAAAATAAGAGAAATTAGAACAGTTGCTATTGTAGCAGTAATATGTATCCTATGTGTTTTAACAGAGCCTTCTAGTAGTTTAAAAAATAATAAACTTGATATATAATGAATTATATAAAGAGAACCTGCTCTACAGCGCGCACTATCCATCCTCGGATTATGTGCCCTGCATTTGTTTTGTAAGTCTTGAAGTTGAGGTTCTTCTCTGACAGTATCCTTAAGTTTTCTCATGGTGCAACTGTCTCCATCGTTTCCATGGATTTCAGGATCATGGTTTCAGATATAGAAGCTAGATGGTGTAATTTCTGAGCTCATTATTGTTGAGGGAGTTTTCAGTGGTTTGAGGAACTCCATCACATCCTCTGCCACTCTCACATCCTGGTCGGACAAATGAACAATGTCTTTGTTCTTGAGTGCTTTCTCTGTCGATGCTGAGTAAACATTAGCATGCTGTTCCAAGTTAACGTTCCATCATGTCATAACTGGAAAGCCAGTGGGTGGGAACATTGGCATTAATTACTGCTTTGTCAAGATCTGCAGTGAGAGGCTGCATGAATGCTGTGGGGAGAAGGAATTGCCTTCAAGTCTGATTTTGTCTCGTTCTGCTAATCGACGCATTCGGGTGATGTGGTCATGACTTGGCATGTTCGAAGTGTTTCCACAGAAATACCGGAATTCAGTTGAACAATGTCGGAAAACAATTTTTCATCCGATCCACTATTTTTCGTCCATTTACGCTGTAACTACACCGTAAGGCTCTCATACATTGAATCTTGAAAAGATCATCAGCTCTGGTCTCTCATTGCTTGCTACTGAGAAAGCAGCGACTCAACACAAGCTTGGCTAACCTGGCTAACTGGGCTACGCAGACTAGCATGCTATAACTAAGACAACAATTACTGCACTGCCAAATCTTTCCATATGTAACTTGCACTTGCACACAGTAGGTGCATGTGCAAGTACAGTGACATTTACTATTTTGACTGTAATTTTTTGGGAGTACCAAACCGGAGGTCACACACTCCACCAAACATCCTGTACTGAGCAGTTTGAGTCAAATACACGTATGTGTTACACCACTAATAAAGGTAATATAATGATTTCCTTTGACACACAAGGTTGTAATGGACTCCATATTTTAGATGTGTTTCTCCAGTGTCTTCTTGTTAATGATTTCCCCCTGGGTTTATTAAAGTATTTCTGATTCTGATCCTGATTCTGATGATAGTACATTTAATAGAGACTTCAAAGCACTTCTACACAATTTAAAATACTGTCAGGATGGTTGCAATGATAGTACAGAAATATATTGTAATTTTATTTCCATCCTGTTTAAATGATAGTGTTATTAAAATGCCTGTGTAGTCTAAATACAATCAAGGGAAGATACAATGGAACTGCTTAAGTCTTATCATAGTCACTCAATTGACTTCTCCTCCCCAGCCTTGGATCAAAGGGGTATCCATCTGCTATTACTGAGCAAATGCCATGCTCTCTTTCATTTAGAGGAGTTCTCAGACGTTATCTTCTTTTCATCCTGAATTGAAGCTTTATATCCTCTGAGACACGCACTCATAACATACAACCCAATCATCAAAAAAGAAAAGAAAATGTAAGGGCAATTGTTTTATATTTCACAGTCTGTCATATTAACATGCAACAATTTACCAATTAGATCAGGTATTTGTGTAATTTCTGAATGCTTTATTGGAAAATGTAAGGTGACAGATGCCCAGGTGAGTCAATAATTGTTGTTGTTGAGATATTAATCTTGCCTCAGTGATGAACTCAGGCATGTAAATCCTGACAGATCTAAGTTGACTTTGGTTAGGAGGCTTAATAATTAGAGACACTGACAGCTAAATGCTCCCAAAATTAACATATCATCATCTCTGCAGTATGATCTTGGGCACTTTCAGCGAGATCCGTGTACATGAATTAGATTTTACTAAAGCTATGAAAGCTAGAGAGACAGTGTACTAATCTTTGAAGTAACATTTTCTATTTTGTGAAGTATGACACACAGGACTAATTGAAGACATGAATGTGGCAGTGGTATCTTTATGCCTATTTGAATTGTTCATGTAATATTTTGCTCTGTTCAACTGAGTTGATATTTAAGTACAGAGATGAAACACACAATTGACTATATGATTAGTCAAGAAGATCAGTCAGAACATGCAAACATCACATAGAAGGGCTCCAGCTGGGATTCGAACCAGAATGCAGCTCAGCAAATACTTTAGTACTACCTTTGAAATGTAGTCAAGTTTACATACAGAATAGTAAACCTGAGATCAACTACAAACCTTGAAAGTTAG
This sequence comes from Echiichthys vipera, assembly GCF_963691815.1. Classification (NCBI taxonomy): domain Eukaryota; kingdom Metazoa; phylum Chordata; class Actinopteri; order Perciformes; family Trachinidae; genus Echiichthys; species Echiichthys vipera. The sequence goes on from NC_139830.1 coordinate 20,501,616, forward strand.
CCGTAAAAACAGCAAATGTGGTTTAATACTACAGGTCCCAAAATATTGGGGGTAGCAAAACAAACTTTTTTCATTATAATAAAGAAGCCAAGCAATAAATGGCATTTTTCCATCCTTCTGTGAGCAACCGTGATCTGATATAATGCTGCACACAGCATGAGTCTTCGAACAGAGAAACAGAAAGGAGTTGGTTACAAAGTTGGAGGTGTGCAGCCTGTTACCTGCAGTGCTTCATCTAACAGCTCACTGCGGCTGCTCCTTCTTGTTCCTTTACTCCCTGCAATACATCAAACTGATCCACTGTCAAATAAGGCCGAAAACGACCATTGTCCTGTTTTGCAGTTGCATTTTTGATGAACGATAGCGGCCAGTGTCAAGCTCACATAGCATAGGCTCAATCGCGATTGTGTTATCTCATTCGGAAATAGAAAAGTGACTTAACAGACATTTATTTAAATGAAAATCTTCAAGATTGACACTTTAAATGATAAACAAAGCCCTGGAGTCTTCAACCGTCATCCATCCAAACATCCAGGAGGAGGCTGACATGTTTTATGAATGTCCTACATCACTAATCTTGGCCACCATAAATGAGGCCCTTTTAGTCAATAGACAGCCAACAACTACATCCAGTCATCATCTATCAAGTCTTTCTATAGAGAAAGTAGTTTGTCAGACCGAGCTAATGAACTGATCTTGCTGAAGCCCCTCAAAGTGCATCATCAGTAACTGTAAGCATGGACAGCTCAGAAAGGCCAAAAGCATGCAGCTCTTGTCTGTTGGGAAGATAATCATTTTTTAATGAGATTAGCACTTTACATTGTCGGGCTGGTCTGTTTGCTAGTTTTCTACATAGTATTATTGATGTCGGTATCAAACCATAAAGCTTTCATATTATTTCACGTCTCGCTGCTCATGAGAGCTTGATATACCGCTGACCTTCTATTGGGCACTGTTTTCTCTGACTCGAGTTTGGTTGGCATGTCTCAATGAGTCTTGACAGACAGGTGCGCTGAGGGCTGAGACTGTGATGCCACTGCTGTTTTTCTTTCAACAGTGGACTTTTGAGTTGGTGTAGCTTTTCTTTTTGCCAGTTCATATCTCATATGTTAGTCAACATTACCCACCTGCCCTCAGTGCAGACCCTTACAGATGATTCCCTACATCGTAAACGATTAAATCAAGAAAAACCCTTTGGCTGATTTGTTGTAGCATGCCAGTTTAGAAATTGGGCAGTCTGGAGAAAAAAAAAAGAGCACTGTGATTTAATTGGGCTCCAGAGAGAGATTTCCATTTTTAAGATGGCAGTCTGTTGAGTAGAGAATTACCTTTGCAATAGCCAGTAATTGCACAGGTTTATTGGTGGATAATCCTAATTTCTTCTTTTTTTTTTTTAAATCACAACTTTCATATTTGCATTTACATTTATAGCATTTGGCAGAAAGGCTTATCCAGAGCGACTTACTGCTTAGTATTCATAATTACAACAACAGCATCGGATCAACTGAAGACATTTGGCAGCGACATGATCATCCCAGCGTTCTGCTGACCATAAGTGACCATCAGAGAGTAAACTGGTGTGCTGAACTAACACGCTTCAACTCGTTCGCTTGAACAGATTTCCACTGTAGGACACAATATGCAGTCCAATTCACTTACTGCAATATAGGATACTCTCTTTATTGTAGAAAATGATGGACAAAGCTTTTACATTGTCAGCATGGCAATTTCTTTAAAGTGAATGGTTTCTGTTGCATTGTGTCCTTTAAATAAAAAGGCATTGCGAAAGCTTTAAGCACAAGGTACAGAGATGGCATCATTATAGTCTATCACAGGCTACATTTGGCTGAAGCTGCATTGTGACTTGTAGCTGCACAAAGCATGGTGTGCGCTTGACATGAGGACAAAAAGAGTTTTTGGATATTGCCACTGCCCCACTAAAGGACAGAAGCATCATCAAGGAGGTTTTGATAGAAATTCTCTTTTCAACAATGTCAATGGTCACTGTCTGGAAAATGGTGTAATGACTGAGTTTTAATCATAGCACATTGTAGTGAACACAATTATGAACCAAATGTATTGCCATTTAACATTTTTATAGATCTTTTTATGTCAAGTTTCTCCTTGACTTATCCTATCACTGGCTAAAGCAGGCTCTGTTAATATGTACAAATTAGCCAGAGAAGCCCAGAAAATAAGCTTAGCCGCAAAGATAAGGTCTAAGAGGCAGTGACACCAGGGACAGACTAGGGCTGCACGATGTGAGGAAAATATGCAACATACGATAACAATGTTAAATACTGTGATAACAATGTTACTTCTAATAAATAAAATAGATATTAGAGTGTACTCAGTTCTGCCTTTCCGCGGCTTTCAGTACACTATTAAAATGCAACAAATTGCTTGTTGGGTTAAAAAATTAAAGGAAATATTTTCCAACATTATTTAATAGAAAAATTGAGCATTGCACTGAACACAGAAGACACCATTAAAAAAATGACGGTTGATATTGTGATGATGATTTTAAAAAACAATGTATTGTGCAGCCCTAGTACACACTTTTAGGCATTTAGACAGTTATTAGGCACAATAAAAACAAATTAAAAAAACCAACAAAGTAAAAAAAATTGTGATAGGTGAAACAGCTCGAAAAATATCTTTGGAAAACTAGAATTACTGGCTTGGGGTTGTATGCCATAAAATGTTATCACTTTATGGTTTTATCATATAGACATCGGTGTGAAATGTTGCCATAGTTACCAAAGGAATTCTTTTTTTCAAGTTATTCTATGTCCTTTCCATGGCTTTATTGTTTGGTGCATTGACAGGAAATTGGGGAGAGAGAGAGAGGGAAAGACGTGCAGCAAAGGGCCGCAGGTCGAAGTCGAGTGAACGGACTGACAGATGGACAACCCAAAAACATAATGCCTCCAGCCACAGCTCCAGCGATTAAAGATTTTTTTTTTTAAATTGCTCTCTCTTTTTGAAAGTTTAAAGTCTTGGCCTTGGAACTTTAAAGACACTGTGTGATTGATGTCTGATGATGCACGTCTTTCATCATTTCCTGTCAATATAAAAAAGGTGATGTTGTTTTCTTGTGTACTAAGTGCAAAAAGATTTGTATATAGTATTCACTGTAAACAATTGGTATAAAGTATGAAACTAATCACCTCGGGTTGACTTGGATGGATGACTGGATGGAAAGAATGTATACATAGAGTACATTAGGTGGATGGAGGAATAGATGGACTCAACACTGATTCATTGAATGGACTGAGGTTCTGACTCATCCTGAATAAAGTTACAGCTATATCATGTAAATTATATTATGTTAATATATGCTCTACTCAGCATGATCACCCAGTGAATGCATGCAACACATGAAAATTTCATGCTCTGTAGGATTTATGCGGTCTACTAAACAGCAAGACGGTCTGTGGACACACGGGAGTCACTGGACACATTCCAGGGGTACAAAAATTACTGAAATTAACTCACTGCTGGACACAGTACATCAGCAACAGCTCTTGTAATTAATAGCTCAACTTCAGTGGACTACTAAGTTGGATAGAAACATCCAATAGATGTTGATCTTAGGGATGGATTTTTCTGAGCCAGGCTTCAAGCTCGGTGTCAGCAAGAAATCCGCCCTGCTTAAGTGTCCTTGCTCATGTTTGTCTAATAATGTGCTGATCGATGACTTATACTGCTTACTTAAGAAAAGTGCAGCCAAATAAAGAGCCCACACTGCACAAACTCTTCATTTAGTAGGTTGTCATTAAACCCCAAAATAAAATCAACCCATAAAATCAGACACTGTTTATAGTACACAAATTGTATCTGCAATGGACATGATTCTGCATCCATTACTTAAAATCATTGATCAATAATTAATTGTATTTCTTCAGAAACCATTCTCGGCTGTACCTTAAATCTATTTTGAGGCGAATGAACTCAGTATTTCAGAGGTATAAAGCTCTCAAAGGTGTCAAAGATTTACACGGAGTTAATCCGTAGCTCTACACTAATAAAAGTGCAACACACCTTGATATAAGCCTGATAGGTTATTATTGTTTCAAAAAAAGCCAAAGGCAGTCAATTATCAGTTTTTGAATCTTGTGTGCATATTACATAAATATCAAATAACACATGCACCAAAGTGTGCACCCAAGTAGAACTCATTTCATGGTTTCGGGCCAAATGCATGGCTATTCTGCTGCTGCTGTTTCTTTGAGGTAATACAATTTCCATCCTCTTTGAGCTGTGCCTTTTTTTTGTGATGGTCCAGCTTAGTTAGACGGTTATCAGTGCGGCAGTGGTCCTCTGTAAGGCACCAATGAAATTCTCCTCACACACGTAGACTAAAGGGAGAGATTTAATCAAGGGGAGCTGAATTTCTCAACTATTGTTTGTCAGCTGCAACAGCAAGAACTCAAGATGCCTGATTGTGAATCCATCAGAATTAAACATGCTCTTTGATTAACTATTAAAATGCTTGTATCATATTCTCTGATTCATCTTTCCCAATATGTGAAAGAAATATTGTGGTTGCACGACATCAAACAGCATAAACTGAAATATCTAGTTCCCACAACTTTCCTGGAACAACAAGCGCAGATACTTTGAAAAGACAACCGGATAAAAAATACGGCCGGCGACAAGATATTATTCACAGACTTTTTGTTTTTGCGCTGAGGTGTTTGATTATGCATGTGTCTTTCACTCCATTAAAACCAGACATTCAACCAAATAGACAAAACAGAATGTGAAGGTCCCCGCGACCCGAACCCGGATAAGCGGATGAAGATGAGATGAGATGAGATGAGAATGTGAAGGTTGAGGTTCTTCACCATTCACTTGTTGGAAAGAGTTAATGCTTCTGCAGTCTTACAGCCTTTAATAGGCAGCACAGTCAGACATCAACAAGACTGGTGCAGTCTGATGAGGAGCATGCCGCACGGCTTTCTGTCAGACAAATAAATATGTAAAGACAGAATGATCTCTCATCACAATGGCAGTTCAGTAGCGGTAATTCATGGAGGCATTATCTTTTTCCTAATGTCTCAGTCAAGAATGAATTAAACGCCCTATATTTTGTCCAATGCTTCTTGCTTCAGAGAAGAAAGTCTTAATAGGACTAGTAAGACCTGCAGTAATAAGCTTTGCACAATAATATATTGTTCTTATGCATTATTTAATGGGACTGTGGGGAAGATAGTGTTTGTGTGCATTTCAAATTCTGTATGAGCGCATGTAGCTCTCTTAATTGGCTTTCTCAAGAGAGCCAAAGGGAAATGCTGTTCTGGCAGAAGATATTGATCAATATGGCCAGTTGCAGCTACTGAAAGCATGGTCTAAATCAGTGTCACCTTCAGGTAAAAAGCACAAGACTAGAAGCTGCAGTTGTAGGCATCACTGCATGTTTGCTACTATGCTACCCTCAGCCATCGTTTCTCATTTACATAACGATATCATATCACAAACACCACATAAAGGCTGCAACACACAGTGTCAGGAGCAACAGTTAAAGGCTGCCACAGTGGCAGAATGACTGCACACAGTGGTCTTGAGGGAGACAGATGCCAATAATAATTGTTTTTATCTGAGGGCGACTGGCTGGTACCATGCAGCACATCTCATGGGTATAAAATGTGATGCTCCTCTGCAGTTAAAATGCCATATGCTATACAGTAGGTGTCATGTTTTTCGCAATTGAATATCTGTGACAGGACTCTAGCTGTTTGGATCATGGCAGCTGCTTACCACTAGGTTCAGCTGAGTGTTCAATATCATAGCACTTCCTGCACAGCATTCTTGAAAGAATTAGCACTCTAACCTTCATTTCGTTTCCCTTATGTGAGTCTGTATCCATCACTTCACACATCTGTGCCTTGGTTCCATAGACACGGCCTGGCTCGGCTTGGCTTGGCTCTGCTCAGCGCATCAGACCAGGGGTTTGCATTTCCATTGCAACAGCTTGAAGGTGTGTCTTCAGTGGCATAGCAGGCTCATGGTAGCTCTGTGTCTTTTGGCCATTTACATTTTTTTTTTTGTAAATTATTAGTATTTTGAAAGGAGCGGCACCGTGTTGTGGTGGTTAGCACTGTCGCCTCACAGCAAGAGGGCTCCTGGTTCGAATCCTGGCTGGGGCCCTTCTGTGTGGAGTTTGCATGTTCTCCCCGTGTCTGCGTGGGTTTTCTCAGAGTTTCCAGCTTCCTCCAACGATCCAAAGACATGCATGTGTTAGGTTGATTGCTGACTCTAAATTGCCCGTAGGTGTGAATGGTTGTCTTCCTCTGTTTGTCTCTATGTGCCCTGTGATAGACTGGCGTCATACGTCCGATGTCAGCTGGGATCGGCTTCAGCACATGAAATCTCATAAGTCCCTAATTTTCTGAGGTTTTGACGCTTCAGGCATAAATGGGGTTAATATCTGAGAATTCTCAGGGGATATCACCGTGCACTCTCCTGTATTTTGAAGAGGTGCCCTCAAGAATTTTGAAAACTGTTGATTTTCACAGAGCCCTAGACTGGGCGGTGGCGGTATCGATATCTGCAGTGACTACAGATTAAAGTTGGAAACTTCCCATAAGAAAAACAAAACTAAAGGTTGGCCCTAAACAGGGATTTTAAATATAGTTGGGGAAATCATTTTAGCATAATCTTGACTAAAACAACCAGATTTAATGCAAGTGCACTTGAGAATATCTATACTATTCCTCACTCACATGCACAAAGCACACTGCTTACTGCAGGGGTATTGAGGCCGCCCCTACATGCACTTTGCATTCCTCTATCACATACACAGATGATTTCTACAACCCTGGACTACTGAGGCAACATTTCTGAGCCCAGAAAACATGACTATTGAAGCTACATATTTGAGCCAGTGGACTACATAAACTTTCTGAATATTTCCAAAATTCCCTGGCTTAATTTCCAATGGAAGGTTTCCGGAAGTTTACCACTTACCACACTTGACTCCACCTTAGTATTAGCTCAGCTCCAGTTGAACCTCGAATGACATAGTACTAATTAAACTAGTAGGTATCATCTGCAACTTTTGCTAATAGAAAACCAGAGAACAGCTGTACCGTGTGGTGGAAAAACACCCACTGGGCTCTAAAAATGACTCTGCTTCCTTAAATAGCCACCTAGCCCCAATGTACATTCTGATCACATCTTATTGCTCTACTTTACATGTAACACTCAGGCTGTGGCATCAAGCAGGTCAATGTTTAAGCGTTGTTAAGCAAACAACAGCGACTTACGTAGCCATGGTTAACTGGTATGTTCCACGCACAGTTCATGCTCTGTGACAATAAATTACAGTTTTTCTTATTCAGATGTGCTGCTCAGATATGAGGGGCTAAACGTCTTCAAGATAAAAGGAGCCCTGCAGCAATCATGATTTCCAAAGGTTACCAAGCCAGAATATCAATGTTCTCAAGACTTAAAAGCCATGACGAAGTGCAAATAATATGAAGTCTATCAAGTCCAGTATATGCAATTTCATATTATATTTCTGGAAGGTTTTGGAGGGTTTTTGCTGCTTTGTATTTTCTGCAGTTGAGGACAGTTTGTTGATCATTTGCAAACTAGTGTTTGCCAATAGCTTTAACTGACTATAACCAATTTGTAGTGAGTGTAGTTCCATTTTCAACACTGCTCGAACAATGTTGAAAATGTTGCAGGGGACGGCAGCCTATCTCATAATGGAATGGGCGAAAGGCAAGGCACACTCTGGACAGGTCACAATTCTAACATAGAGCATACCTTTGGACTGTCCATGGGTTTATTTTACTCTGGTTTACCCTCACACACGCACACAAACAGTCTGAGCTAATTACTGCATTGAAACCCAGAACACTCTTGCTGTGAGGCATCATGTCCAAGATGCTGCACAAAAAATATTGATTTTTGTGTCCAGATGTGTAAGAAGAAGCAGGGTTATCTATAAATATTGTATCAAATACATAACATAACTGCAGTAACCTCTCAGTGTAATATTTTAGTGCCCTTAACATTTGCTCTTATTGAAATTTCAGATGCAGCAAAGTTGACAAGTGTGATGGGTTTTATGTCTCTTGAGTCCTGTATGTTATTTACATGTTTTCCTCAAGTTTTCAGTGCACCACTGATTTTTATTGTCACTTCGTTATCCATTAACCTAAGAAATACATAGATAGCTTTAGTTTGTGGCTACTCCTTTGATCTTTTGGGCTAGTTGTAATTACGCCATTTCTTTTCAACGTTTTATATGCTGCTCAAGCATTAAATAACTTTACTTGCCTTGGGAGAAACGTCTCTCTTTCTGTCGACTGATAACAACTTAATTGGTACTTATTTTCTCCATTCTTTTTCTCCGCTGTGTTCTTCATGCAGTCCAAAATTCAAAACATTAACTAGGGAAAGTCAAAGTCACATCACTTCTTTTAAGTCTGTCACTGTTTGCATCATGAGATCCTTTGATCCTTTGTTTATTTCTAGACAATGTATGAATGCAAAGGCAGCCTGAGACATAAAAGTCAAAATTAAGTTTCCTTCTCTCATAACAAGACCATTGACCCTTCTCATCATCAACAAACTACTTTGCCTTAATACTGGGATCAGACTCTTATCGCTGCACCTTCAAACCAGCACACATTTCTGTGTGGCACTGTGATACTGCACATCACAGAATTATCGCTTTTGAGCAGAAAAATATGAGCAGATGTGTACATTTCGCAATTCTCTGTGTGCAAGCGTGACTCACTGTAAATGTCTATTTTAATATGCTTTGTACAGAGAACAAAAACAGGTTTATAGAATCTGTTAAAAAATCTTTTATGCTCCAAATACAGATCAATAGTGTGTGCTTACTGTTATTCTCTCATTTCCCCAGTGGTTAATAACCCTCTACTGGTCCTGATTTCATAATGCTAACACATGACACTGGCACCATGAACAGCTGCTGTAACACAATGCAACAGAATGGCAAGGCAGAGAGACTCCATTAATCTCACCCCATGGTCTGTACAGCAACCTAGAAAGCAGAAACCCATGCACACATGGCAATGGCACTTTTCTTTTTATGCATTACCTGCTGAGATATGAAATTGTTCAGCAGTCTGTACTAGCATTGCTAAACATGCAAGTGCTTGCAATAATGCATTATCATGACCATCCTGCCTGATTTCATTGGGCAAACACATGACACCAAGTGCTCTGAGCTTCTGCTGTAACATCCTGCAACACATTGACAAGCCAAAGACATGATCATCACCACTTACTTCGAAATACATAAGAGCCTTGCTGCATGCACTGCTAATTCAAATTACAAAATCCAATAAGGCTCAATGGTATCAACCCTCTTAAGAAGAAACCTCATTAACCTGTTTTAGGAGTCTTTTCAAGCCCCTTATGTTGAAAACTGTATGGTGCACAGCTTTAAACGTCATTTCAATTGTATCTATTCACTTAACCAGCCAGAAACGCAGGGTTCAGCCTTTACTGATGCAATTCACAATAAGAGTGAGCCAAGCCCCTGAGCTAGCTGCTTATGCTTTTGTTAGTTGTTTTTCTTTTTACCATAAAAGCCTTATAAGACATATACAGTATGCTTTTATTACTCTTAGACATTTGTCAGAATATGGAACAATACCAAGACCTTGTGACAACTCTCATTTTTCATCTTACTGCGTAATGTCAGCTGACAGCTGTGAAGAGGTGGTACTCTGCAATGTAGGAACATACATACAGTCCTAAAGCTCAATAAGGGTAAATGAGGGTGTATACAGTAGATGCAGCTGGTAGTCACTGTTCTACAATAGCACTGCAGGCTGCAGTACACTCACTGCTTACCCTGATGTAGCAACACGGCTGGCCAATGCCTACATCTTCCCCAGGGGATGTCTTGGAAAAGTATTATGCGGATAAAGCAGAGCTATATGAGGGATGTTCACTTGACTTTAGTGTAAGCTTTTTGACATCTAATCCCTCCTCAATCTAATAGATTTACAACCTCACTACTTCCACGCAGGAGTCCCGGACCTGAACTTCTCCCATCTGTTGTTGCTAGTGTCCTCCGACTGATAAAAAGATATTTCACTGCCCTCTCCAGCACTGCGTGCCAAAATTAGAATTGCCAGAGTGTAACAAACTTCCCACAAATGCTGAGTTGAATCTAAGGAGGCTGAATTTATTGAGTAACTGCAAAAATGATGAGACGGGCTAAAAAATTCCAACTACCATAATTGCCAGCATTCACTCACAGTGCCCTGAGATTATCATCATGCTGCATCAGTGCTTCTGTAAATCTTTATCATCTCTAAACCTGCTTATCTGACTGTCAAAAACAAAAGTGAAGTGCAGATGCACATGTCCTTCCGAGGACTCCACTCACCATAAAATAAAATAAATCATCTCTCTATATTTTAACCCAACTCAAAGGGACATTTGCAAGTTTTCCTCCTCATTCAAGCTCTGTGGCTCCACAGTAAAACAGTCCAATCTCTCAGCAATCAGTGCAACTGCCCTGCTGGAGAGGATTTCGATGGTGCTGCTAGTTTATGAAAAGTCTTCCTCTCAGCATTGTGCTGATGCAGACACGCCCGGGCCATTGCCACATGCACTCAGTCACTGGGAATTCAACTCATGTGCCACTGATAAACCGTGTTCATGGCACAGTTTGGAGCCACAGCACAGCTATGGTATGATAGGACTGTTTGGGGCCTATCTAACAGACTGCATAATACCATCGGTAACTCCTCGACCACGTGAGGACTATCTCAAGTAGGATGAACACATCTCAGCAAGACATCATAATATCCAGCAGACTACTGTGAATGTCTTTAAAGTAGAGCAAAGGCATATTGCCTAAACAGATATATTGCTTAGATAAATAGATAGATAGATAGATAGATAGATAGATAGATAGATAGATAGATAGATAGATAGATAGATAGATAGATAGATAGATAGATAGATAGATAATATTGCAGGGCTATTATTCTACACTTAGTTGTTTACACAATCAATGCGGCACACCACAGATTTGCACAGTGTTCAGCTCTCCAGGCACAAATTCATCCACACATGTATCTGGAGTGCAAAGTCCATCGCACCTTTCTCACCAAGGCTACTAAGTGACTTACCAAAAGTGGCACTAATAAAGCAGACGCCGAAGGGTCGACCCCATTGCACATGATTTCCGCCGTCCAAACACTTGTCTCACTGGATACATTCGCAACGACTCTCAGATGGTAACGGAGTTCATTTATTCCAAATTGACGCGTAAAAACCTTCTCATGAGGCTGGCGAGGACTTGTGCTGAAAAAAATCCAACGGACGTGATGAGCGACAATGTGCCGCTGAAGTGTCATCAACAAGAGACAGTGGGGTATCTCCCAGTCACCTGCATCGCGATAAAAACCCCACCTTAAATCCGTTATGATCCGTTTGAGGTGTAAAGGCAGAAGACGTAAAGCCGAAATCCCAAAAATCCAAAAGCTCAGGAGAGTCCGAGGCTTGCGTCCAAGCCGTGTTCAAAAGGGGTTAAAGCGTCAGGACGTGGTCGCATCAAGTCCCCCTCCCCTCCCCCCGCGTGAGGGTTTGTAACGCAGGAATACTGTGGATTTAAATTCCAATAAATCTCACGCGTGTTATGAATTGCAGCACAGATGGAGCCAGGACAGAAAACTGCTCGGTTAGAAGCGATGGGTTGCGCTCTTCCAAAAAATGAAAAAAGCCTCTGACGTTTGAAGGTTGGCTTCAAATTCTGGTCTCAAGTCCGTCAAAAATCCCGAAGGTCGAAAACTCTCACCGATGTTCTAGTAATTACAGCAGTACAGCGCCGTTATCACGCCTGTTTTACTGGCAGCTGTTTGCCATTACTGTAGCCATTTGTTGTCAACTTCTCCCTGTCTGAAGCGCAATGAAGAAATCCCACCCATACACTGATACCCTGCCTTTTCTCCTCTTTTTTTCTCCAGTACTATGCGTACCCATGCGAGCAATTAGTTTTCGTACATGACTTGGTCTGTCCGCTCCTTCAACAGAGCGATGCGGTCGATTCCTCCAGGCGGGAGGTGGCAGAGGATCTCGCTGTGTCCTAGAGAACAGGCAGCCTTTCAAAATGCGCCTCTACTCCTCATGCAGGCGTCCACCTGCGTAATAAGAGCCCGATATAAATGAAAACATGTTGTCACGCCATGATGTCTGGAGCAGAGCAGAGCCAAGTGGCCAGTGGGCAGATTCTTGGTATCAGAGGAAACGACTGACACCTTTCACGGACAGTGCAGCACTGCAGCAAAGTGATGTCATTTGGCTGCATTTTTTGAAAGCATAAAGCCCCATAAGATAAACTGGGGGTTTATTTTCCTGTGCTGAAGATGAGAAGAAAATGTTTTCACATGTTAATATGTGGAGGAGGCGCTGCGGGGTTGTTTGCGATACTCCGGGATGGGCTGGTAGCTCATGGTCCAGCACAACAAGATACTGCAAGGGTTGGGAGGGAGGGAGGCAGCGGGAGGGGGAGGTAGGGTGTTGGGTCATTGCTGCACTTAAAAAGGAAATCACAGTCACCCCCCTATAGGCGAGTTTACTGCTTTGTGTTCAGGCTGTAATGAATACCCTGTCATGTCCTCATCCTTCTCAATCTTGAATGCCCATCGTGATAAGCAGAAGCACAAATAACTCCACCTCCACTTTGTTTTGGGACAAGCACAGATCTTGGCCCAGATCAAGGAACATATCAGTTTATAGAAAAATCAACATGAATATCCTCCCACCATACAAAAAAACAATAGGTAATCCTCTGAGAGATGCAGAAGAAATGTCATAGACCCATCCTTTGTCATAATGTGCACATCTGCAATATGCCTCTAAGAAGAGGATAATGCATGTTTTTGGTGAGCATATTTATCCCCAAGTGTATTGTCTGCCTGTATGAAGGCCACAGAACATAAATAAGAAATCATTCTGGTGGACTTGACAAATCCTGACAAATCCAACTGATTTGACTGCAGGAGCATCACACATATTGCAGACTTGCACTGTATTGTATAGGACACTGTGGATGTTAGAGACCTGCAGTCAGGAGAGAAGGGTTTAACTTCACCTTTAACGAATCGTTGATTTAAATGTCTGCTCTGCGCTGGATACATTTGCTGAAAAAAGTACCTGATCGTTTAAGACAATTTAAGATGCAATAAAAAAAACACCCATAACAGGTCCCAAAGACTATAATAATGTTGGAATGCTATGAAATAAAAACAGGCTACCATAAATAATAAGGTTTCTCATGGCACAGGCACACTTTACTGCATGTCTTCAACAGGAAAATTATATTAAATCTTAAAAGGAATATTTCATTTAATATTGTTATTGTTTCACATTAAATATATCGGCAGCACGGTGGTGGTTAGTACTGTCGCCTCACAGCAAGAGGGTTTCAGCTTCTGTGTGAAGTCTCCCCGTGTCTGCGTGGGTTTTCAGGCTTCCTCCTACAGTCCAAAGTCATGCACGTGTCACAATAAATGGTGACTCTAAATTGCCTGTAGGTGTGACTGGTTGTTTGTCTCTATATGCTCTGTGATAGACTGGCGTCCTGTCCAGGGTGTACCCCACCTCACGCCCGATGTCAGCTGGGATCGGCTCCAGCCCCCGTGACCCCGATAGGGACAAGCGGTTGAGGATGAGTGAGTGTGAGTGATTAAATATATCATCTTACTACTGTGGCTGTAAGTTTCACATCATATTAATTTTACTGCTGCAACATGGCAAGTGTCACAATTATCTAACATGCAGCTCTTTGTGCAAGAGCAGCAGCCTGTTGTAATTAAAGGGCAGTTCATAATGGGTGGGGCACCTCCAGGGCATTTAAATTTAAATGGATCAGTGAGATGTGACACAAACTCATTTTAGGAGACTTGTGCACTTGCAAAGCAGGCTTTCTGGCAGAACCTACCCACTTAACAGTGAGTGAACAAATATTCACCATATAGCCTAGTTATCTTTAAATGGATGAAACCAAACAAATTTAGATTTAAGCACACTCTCAAACTGGTTTTGTGCCTTTTGAATTCATGTCGATCCTCCAAAATATCATTGTGCTGCACAACGTGCTATAGAGTTTATGTTCCATTATGTGATTGCTCTGAGCCTGATCTGAATGAGCATGTGTGTTCCTGAGGTGAGTGAGCGCATAGAACGCATGCAGCGAATACTGATGGAAATTGAGAACGCGCCAATCTGCTATTTATATCAGACTGCACTCCATGGGGCAGAGCTCCATCTCACATTAATGCCCTGTAAAAGTGATTGATTACCGTGATATTGAGAGATTGTCCGTCTTCTCTGCAAAGTGATGAAATTACTGCACTGTAGTCTTTAAAAGCATAGCAGCAGATTGGGTCAGTGTGATCCATCCTCTGTAATAAGGAAACTTGCCATTCTCTAAAGTGCAAAACATAAGAGGGGCGTCTGCACTCAGATCCAGTACACACCACCCAGCCACTAATACCCTCAGAGGGTGTGCTTAATGACCTGGAACATATAACATACTGAGGTTGCTCAATTTAGGTTCAGGTGTACGTAACCTTTGTATGTGTCGGCCTCAAAATGCCATTTTTGACACAATGCATTTGCCCTTGTCGCTGTTTTAACAAATTGTTCGGATCAATTTCCATTAAGAACGGTCAAATGCACAGTTTCTTCTCCCTGGCTGAGCCCAAAGCACCTATGATGTGATGCCCCATCAGTTCAATGTGTCAGTGAACGGCCTCGTTTTTGTGTGTACCAGTACTTCAGATTGGGATTACTGTCGAATTAGTGGCGTGACAGAGACTGAAAAGAAAACAGAATAAAATGCTGTCTTCAGGAACAGCCACATCATTACGGTGTATACAGTGCTCTATAGTGGATTACAGCAATTTTGTTTATACAGTCGAATCACCCTTCGCATTAGCACTCTCTCTCACACAGTGCAAAAGTTCCTCTTAATGTGATTTAAACTCTCCAGCTTACCGTCAAATGCAGAAACACCGTATGTGATTTTCACTATAAGGGTCTTTAATTGGCTTTTTTAACATGGTGAAATAACAAGCATGTGAAGGAAGCTGTTTCAACAGAGCTCAGTCTGTGTGAGGTTGGGGTACATACAGTATGTATGTGGAGCTGTCAGTCATTGATTTTTTCAAGAGTTTTTGTCATAGAGAACATTGTTCTCCCAGTAGGCAAACAATAAAATAACATCTTAACTACATAGAACCTGTACAGCAAATCAAAGGAATCTTATGTGGATGGCATGGATAATGGCTCACTCTCGCGACACCTTTGTCATACAAATGTTACACAATATTCCACTCACAGTGGGTACAGCCATGCTTTCATGTTTCATACTGTGTCTCAGTATCCTGAGCTTGACGCATGATAAACAAGATAAAACCTGTGCTGCTTAGTTTTTCAGGGTTCAATGTGTCCTTGTAAAAAAAATCTTAAAGATAGACATCTGGGGAAGTGTGAGGTGCAGCTCACTCACAAGCAATCCTCTGAATTTGTCTTTATGCCTCAGGTTCCAAAAGAATACTGCTAATCTTCAGGGACAGCGGACAAACCATTTAGAGTAAAGACCAACATGTTTTAGCTGCAAAAGCTTTCATAAGTGTTATAAGTTAACATGTATAGTTAATTATCAGGGTCATCTAAAACAGCCACTTAGATGCCGGGATTTTAAAAACATTCACAAAGATATCACCAAGTTTAACTAAGAACCAAATATTAGCTTAAAACAGCTAACGGATAGGTGTAAAAATAATGCCCCCCATTTATTCGTCTTGGGTTAATACCTTTTAAAAGGTCTCTGTCTTTATTTTTTAATGAAATTTAAATGACCTCCTCGTGGACCAAGAGACACATTCTCAATGGCAATAAAAGAAGAAGCAGACATGGGATGTCTAGCCGTGGCTTTTTACACAATTTTTGACACCCTCTCTCTTAATGGAGCTCCTGCACTAAGTAATTCAGTATTTCAAAGAGCACTCTGTTTCACTTTACACAGAGGCATAAAATCATCCATCACATCTGTTGTTTTACAGTTAATGAATCTTTGCATGCCTTTAGTCCTGGAAAAAGTTTCTGTTTTTCTTGTATACAGTGAATTAAGACTATAGACTTCTTGGATAAGGCACAGTGTTTCCCATTTATCACCTAGACTGTAGTGCCCACCAGCGTCTAATTTGTCCTGCCACAGTGTGATAATGACCAGACATATTTTTACACTTCTCTTAATAACATAAAATCTCTCTAAATATTACATATATTACCTGTAACCCTTTTAAATTAGGCCACCCCACTAAATTAGGGAAAATAAAGACAAAATCAAGCATTTTCACTGTATCAATTTGGAGAATTTCCATAAATAAAGTTCCACTTTTGTGCATTTAAGAAGCGCTAAATTTCTAAATATTTGAAGTATTGTGAAAACACACTGTTCCATAATGCCTGACAATGAATGGTATATTTTAGTTCAGGACATTTCTGACTAAATACAGACCCCAAATCAAACATTTCTACCGTATCAATTTGGAGAACTTCCAAAATGAAGTCCCGCATAATAATTATTATGTCTCATTGTGCCTTGGAGTAGCTACATTTATAAATATAGATGCAAGCAGCAATGATCAGGGTCCAAGCAGTCTGGACTCAACAGGCACATACCACATGCATGAATTGTCCCATTTTTGGGAAGAAGGACTCAGCAACATTGAAATTTGAACCCTGGACCTCAGTATCCCCAGAGAAGGTGGCTCCCTGATAGGGATGTGCACGAGTAATGGTTTGCATGTAATGTTTAGTGATTGCATAAATTACTTCAGGGGTGATCGATTCCTCATGGAGGGAAATCTATTTTTAGAAAGCATCCACATCCTAACAGCAAGCAAGCATTCAACAATCACGTTGCATTAGCGCTCTCTGTTTACACTGTATCCGTTAAATATGCACAGAATGTGTTGAACAAGCATAAAATTTGCTCCTGAAAAACTAAAAAGAAAAATGTATGTGTTTAACAAATAAGTAACCACTGTCACTTCACATACCATCTCCCTAATGCTCTGCTCTGCCACACACAGCTCATTGGCAGCAGCAGGTCAGCGTAATATAATGTCTACTGTATGAAATGTCTGAATGAGTGGAGATCCCACACTGGCGGGGGAAACTTGCAGTACATGCAGCTCAAAAAATTATTATGTGATTATGTGATCGCTCTGTCTGCTCCTCCAGACTGGCAGCATGCTGTCACCTACAGAAGGTAACACACTAACTATGGATAAGTACTTAATACAACCTCACTTCAAAAAAGCTGAAGTATCCCTTTAACTGCCATTACTGCCATAAGGAACAGTCACACATACACAAAGGCGACTGAGTGTCGCCTACCAAGGTGATATTTTGTGCAGTTCAAATATACAACATGTATATGTGTGACCATGCCTTTAGGCTTGCAAGTGTCCAGGAGCAGGAGACGGTGTGAGTGGAAAACCCGCTTCTTGGTTGGCTTTGTGGATAATCCTCATAGATGAGTGGTTGGGACAGAGGTGTTCCACCAGACCCCAGTCCTAATTGCCACTCTCCCTGAGGACACACCAGGGCCAGGTACAGTAGTGGGTAACCAGGAGGAGGAGGAAAGCCAGCCAGGGCCACATAAGAGAAACAGAAAGAGGATGCGCTGCTTCAGCTCATCAATGAAGACATGGGGTTGCAGCGGGAGAGAGAGGAGAGGGGGGTGGACCCTATTCTTCTCTGGAGTTGCCCAGGGTGCGAGGCTCCGGGCAGGCGTGGGGTACTCACAAACCCTCAGCTGGAGTTTACTCCAGTGGACGAGAGGGTTGCCTCCTTACGCCTGCGGTTGGTGCTGGTGGTGGTGGGGGGGCTCTGACTGTTGTTTGTGCATATGCACCAAACAGCAGTTTGGAGTATTTGGCCTTCTTGGAGATCCTGAATTGAGTCCTGCATGGGGCTCCAGTAGGGTACTGCATAGTTCTGCTGAGAGACTTCAACGCCCATGTGGGCAACGATAGAGACACCTGGAGAGGCGTGATTGGGAGGAACGGCCTCCCTGATCTAAATCCAAGCGGTTGTCCGTTATTAGACTTCCGACTGAAGAAGGAGTCCTTCAGGGATACGTTATCCCGGAAGACTCTGGAGGCAGTTGCCGGGTACCGAAGGGCCGGAAGGGCTGCAGCTGCCATTTCAGAGGCAAAGCAGTAGGTGTGTGTGGATCTGGAGCAGTAGGTGTGTGTGGATCTGGAGAAGGCATATGACCGGGTCCCCCGGGAGATACTGTAGGAGGTGCTGCGGGAGTACGAGGTGAGGGGTTCACGGTATTGCAGTCGCTTTACCACCCCGTTGTGACGAAAAGAGAGCTGAGCCAGAAGGCAAGCTCTCGATCTACCAGTCAATCTTCGTTCCTATCCTAACCTATGGTCATGAAAGCTGGGTCATGACCGAAAGAACGAGGCCGCAGGTACAAGCGGCTGAAATGGGTTTTCTCAGAGGGTGGCTAGAGTCTGCCTTAGTGTGAGAAGTTCGGCCATCCGTGAGGAACTCGAGGTAGAGCCGCTGCTCCTTTGTGTTGAAAGGAGCCTGTTGAGGTGGTTCGGGCATCTGGTAAATATGCTTCCTGGGCGCCTCCGTAGGGAGGTGTTCCAAGCACGTCCAGCTGGAAGGAGGCCTCGGGGAAGACTCAGGATTAGCTGGAGAGATTATATCTCCACACTGGTCTGGGAATGCTTCGGGATCCCGCAGTTAGAGCTGGTTAATGTGGCCCAGAAAAGGGAAGTTTGGGGTCCCCTGCTAGAGCTGCTGCCCCCGCGACCTGATTGCGGATAAACGGTTGAGGATGAGTGAACATTTCAGCAAGTTTGAGTCTAGCTAACACCTTTAAGATTTTTATGGCGAAAGGTGGACAATTATTATTTCTTTTTGTAGAAATTAATTATAAAGCCTAGACAAATAATGAGGTATGGCAACACAGGCTCTTTGTATAAGAGTTTGCGTACAGGCTTTACAGGTAGAAAGAAGGCTTATGATTCATCCAGTGAAGTAAGTAGACCTTGGCATGATGCTACTAACTGTCTTTTTTTTCCATCTCTGCTATGATCATCAGAAGATAACATGAATGCACCTGCTGAGGACAGCCTGATGTGCCTGGCTTGTGTCCAATTTTTCATGTTGCTGATTCCAGGCAAACAGACACAAACTTGTGGCAGGCTGCGTGAACGAATAACGAATTGGGCGGTGTGCTTACAAACAAAGATAATATAAAGATGCGATGAGATGCAAACTAACGGCGGGAAGTACGAATGCCGTGTCCTTCTTGTATCCAGACTGAATGGTGCGACTGAATGGTGCGAATGACGCAAATAATGCAAAGCTAATGTGTGTGAGCATATCCTCCTAATATTGCTCTTAAAATGCACCACATTGATGCATTTAACTTTAAAATGGGCAACATTTTCATCTCCTCCAAATTTAACTGACGTCTTTTCACACTTTGGGTTCAGTCTTTCCCCAGTCCTACGCCCAACATAATGTTTCCCATCAGACCCAAGAAAATTGAACGTACTCTTATCACTGAAGTGAACTCTGGAGCAGTTCTCCTCTATCCACACAACATGCTCCTCGGCAAAGGCAAGTCTAGCCTTTTTATTATTTTTGCTGATGAGAGGTTTGGTCACTGCAGAGTGGGCTGTCGGTTCAAAAATTCTTAAATGATGAGACACTGTGTGCCGAGACAGATCCTTGCCTTGTTCACCACTGAACTTCAGCTGCAGTGTTAAACCCTATTCCCTATTGAGAGCCTGTCCTCTTGTGCACTTGTTTTACGTGGACGACCGGTCTTTTTGAGGGACTTGAATTGATCTGTGCCTTTGTAAAGTTTCAATATTCTTAAAATCACAGACTTGGAACACCCAACCTCTCTTGCAATGGCTGAGAGAGTCGTCCCTTTGGCCTTCATCTGGACAACCTGCTGTCGCAGGGTTTCAGTCACCTTAGAGCTTGCCATCTTGCAAAGTAACCAGGAGAGCTGCAGGATAAATAGGGTGTGTCCAACAATTAAGTAAATATTCGCAAGGTGCCAGATTAACACCAATAACTGGGAGGTATCTGGAAGTGTTCTATAATTTTGCTTGCAGTGCCTTGGTTCTTTAAAAAAAAACATGCTAATACAGCAGTGGTATAGCCAGAGCTGATATTCTATACATTTCTGAACAATAAAAAGTAACATCATTTCAGATAATATCAAGATGTATTACTTTATTCTCTAATGTTGATCTCCACTGTATACATGTCCAATGATAATCCCAATGCAGAGCATCACAACATTATTTTATATAATTTAAAGCAGTCATTGATCTTTTAGATCACAAAATAAACTAAAAACATAAACATATTATCATCCTATAAAGTTGTTATGGCAGATGTGTTAGCAAACAGTTGCCTATTTACACATCCAGCTGACACATTAGAATTCATCATGGCCATATAGTAAGTTCTCCTTTTTAGCTCTTTTGATCTCCAAAAACACTTGAGGGAAATATCTGACTCTTTAGCTGGCTCAATACTCCAATATGCCTACAGGCTAGTTGCTAACTTTGTCTGTGTGCCATTTGGTGAAGCAGGCCTAAAGACCATAAAACCTTACCAATGAGTTGTAAGACACTAAAACAATCATAGAGCTGAGGGAAAATTTCCTGTGAGTTGTTTCACTACATGCAGCACCTTCCACATTACACATCATTTCAATCATTACAATCATTTACCATTTGTGAACACAGAAATATTAGTAAGAGCAGCTTAAAATACTTTTTTGATATCAGGTAAAAAATTGCGAACTGTGGATTCACTGAACTCTTGTTGGATAAGACAGGTATTTGGGAAGTCAGGCAGTATATCTGATTCTGCCTGCACTTCTGAGGAGAGTATTTTAAGAAAACGATTAGAAAGTTCGGATGAGTATTTCGATTTAAATCCTATAATGTTTGTTCTGTATATAGATATTACACCCTAAGATCTGTGTGCACACTGGGGGTGAGGCGACCGTGATTTCAACCACTGCCTGCCACTGATGGGAATCTCCGCAGTCCTGCCGAGAGCAATTTCAAAGCCCCTATATTTCTGAGTGTTTGTGTATGCATTCAAACAGATTTAATTTTTAAAAAATCCAGCAGAAGGTCGACTGCAGAACATTACTTCTATTATTCTCTGAGTATTTTCCCCCCTCTAAATAATCTCTTTTTACATTATGTACTAATTTTGTCTCAAATTGATCCAAACTGTTTTTGTCTGTGAGGAAAGTAGACAGAAATATGAAAATTGCTATGTAAGGATGAAAATAAATCTCAGCAGCAGATTTTTCAAGGTACCATGGCAACAGAGTATTCAAAAGAATTTTGATGAGAACAGCAGGCAAAGAGAAGCTGATTACAAGGGAGACAATTTGTTACTCCAATTGCCAGAGCAACACCGTCTGATTGCACACACATGCACGCATGCACACACACACACACACACACACACACACACACACACACACACACATGCACACACGCGCACATAAGCATTGGGTTGTCTTCTTTATGACCACTATGCAAAAAACACTGTTCTTTTCTGTCCAATCCCAGCCTTTCGCTCAGAGTATGAGTGAGATTCTTTGTGGCATCCTGGTGTGGAGATGAAAGGCTTAGGCTAGGTTGTTGCTCAACAAGGCTAGTTTAACAACTAAAGCGATGGTATAGTGATGCAGCTTTGATTGGCAGTACAGCAGGATGAGCACCAGACATGCAGTGGGCAGATTTTTTTTTACCCTGAGAAACTCAATTTCAAATCACACAAGAGGAAGTGGCAATCAACAAAGCGCTGCAGCTGTCTATCTCGGGTGGCTATTCTCACTTCCCAATCTCACTCTCCAGTGCTCGGCAAACACACCACCATTCTGACAAACATAATCACTCACAACACAGATTCAGAGAGCATCTGTCAGTGGGCAAAAAGCTGAAAAAATACGGCACACACATTCATTTAAACACCTTTTTGAATGCTAAATACATAACTCTCAGAAGCACATAATCAGGTGATGATTGTTCTGTAAAAGTTGCCATCATCAAGAACGATGACAGAAAGCCCAGAGTGGCCAATGTTCATTTGCAAAGCATAAAACTCAAAAGGAATAATTGATGCTGTATGGGCTGAATGAATATTTATATCTGATGTTTTACATGAAAAAGAAAAACTTATGTCACATAAATTTTGACTGCTAATTAGCTTTTGTCAGTCACAATGCCAAATTTATTAGGTTATCTTGACCTCACAATATTATCTTGCACAGTAAAAACATTGTGTAAGACTGCAAAAAAATTTGAAAGACACTTTTATTGGATTTTTTTGAGTTAGTTGAATGCACTTTCAAATGTAAATATGATTTGTTTTTTAGTGTTATTGTTCAATTTGTTCAATAAAATAATGTTGGAAGTAATTTCCTTTCAGTTTTCTTAATTCAACAAGTAATTAGTTGTATTTTAGCAGTGGACTGAGAGCGAGAGAGCGGCTGAACTGAGTACACTATATTTCTAATAATAATTCAACAGCGCAGACCTTTGCCAAGGAGGTGTATTGAGCGTCTACTTTAGTGCACTACTGTTGTGTGCGGGCTAATAATCCATGGATTGAGCTTCATCACCATGAAGTGCCAGACTTACAGTTAATGCTATTTATGTTTATTATTTCCATGCTCAATAAAAAAGTATGTTGTGCTGTAAAGTGTTTCATACATGTAGGTGTGTTTTTGGCAATGAATTGGTACATTTATAATTTGATTATTGTAAATAATTAGATGGAGGTGTTATTTAGGCTTTTACATGGTAAACAGATGTCCCCTATACTTGAGTTCAGGTGACTTCCTATAAAGTTAACTTTATATTTGCAACCAGATAGCTTATCACCTCTTAAACAATAAGACTAAATTCTGCTTTGGCAGAGGTCTGCACCCTACTGACTGTATTTGCTAGATATAATTATTGAACTAAATGTACATGCCATGATTACTATCATCAGTTCTGATTGAATACAAATTGATAATTTTTAATTGCCAAGCAGGACAGTCGGCAGCCATGCCTCTCTTTTTGTTCCCCATAGAAGCTGCAGTGTGTCTCTTTGAGAGACATGCTGCAATGCGTTGTACCACCCGATCAGAGGGACAAACAATCGATGCCAGAACCGGGGGCTGAAATGCTAACAAAATGCCTGCAGCTAGCTAAAACTAACAAATTCAGCATGTCAAAGGACTATTTGATTTTTTTAAAAAGAAACTGTTAGCAGGGTCACTACGCCTGCAGGAAGTGGAAGAAGAGCACTGTCCCACTGTTGCACATCGACGGCACAACTCATACGAAATGACCTGTACTAAAAATAAAATAACCTGCACTAATAAAATAGGGGAATAATACCGTCTTTACTGTTTTTTGCAGCACCTTTCCAGTGTAGGTTCTTGTTTACCTTGCACCACCATTGGTGTTTGAAAATCATTTTATCATATTGCCTCTACCAAATGACCTGGTTCAACTGTGTTTATTATTGATGATTAGCATCAATATTTTGTTAATTTTCAAATTTATATCAATTCCAATAACAAAGAAAAATAATAATAAAATGAGAAACAATAAACATCAAAAGAAGTTGTAAATTAATAATAAGACAAGGCAAATCATTTCAATCAATTCAGAAATGTCTCTGTTGTTTTCTCTTTTAATAAGAATGTCCAGCTAACATTTGTTAGCCATTAGTCATTTTAGAGATATGAATATTATCCTAAAACCTAATAATGTATGATTAATTTGAACTTTAAAGCACTGTAATTGCTGCTAACAAGTGGGCCACCACATATCAAGCAGAGTACAATAAAGCCTGTATTAAAGAAATGTCTCCTATAATTGTGCTCAATTGTAAAAAGCAATAGCTAAAAACAGCTGTCATGCAGCGAGTTATAGCTTCTGTGAATATAAAATCTAGTGTATATAAGTCTTTCCTCTGTAAATCATGAAGTAATCTCATCAAAATGACAGCAATCGCAGTCCCCCCGCAGATGAAGTGAATTTAGCTTAAGAGTCAGTGAAAGGACATCTGACTAAATGGATCTCGAGGCAGCTATTGTGTGAATTCATGTAGGTGATTTTCAAGGCTCCACGGCATGGTTTTGTACTGTAGAACAGATGAGTGTTAGGGTTCAGTGGGTGGATGGAATAGAGGCTACAAGGCTAAAATAAAAGAAGGAAGCCCACTAATACACAGTGGATGGATGGAAGTGGAGGCCCTACCTGAGCACAGCAGCACCACGGAGCAACCCTGATCTCCTCTCTCAGGCTGACTCTGACATAGTGTGTTATCAGTGTAGACAGGCAGGCTAAATCACTAGTTGAGTAAAGGTTAGAGCTGCTGGTCTGTTACTTTGCCCATGAGGGCAGGCAGGTGAATGTCAAAGCCGCCCGAATCACAGGAAAACGCTCTGGGGCAGAGGGTAAGTCAACCCCCAGGGCAGGGGCTGATTTATGTATACCTTGTGTTCAATGGTGCAGCACCATATTCAACTAAGCAGTTCACTGTTGAGCAATATGCAATCTAAAGAGATCACTGCGTGACCGTACGCTTTTACGTTGTGGATATGGTTAAAGTTGTTCTAGCTGAGGCCTCGTTTTTCATGCTTGATGATTTTTTCATTTGGGGATTGAAGTGCATCGCAAATCAGTTATGGCCGTAGCAAACACTGAACACGCTTGATATTGTAGGCCAAAAAAACTTGGACTTAAAGTAACCGCAGACCCACTGGAGGCAGACAAAATTGCAAAAAAAAATCATCTCTGTCACTTCTCTTGCACATTATCGTGGTCAATACTTGCAGACTAGTAGCTTCCCTGTTAGCAAACATTGAGTAAATGAGCCCAACTAATTATGGGAGCTGCAAATTAGCTTAAGCTTGAAGCCCTCTACACTGTACGATGCATCTGTTGCATTGTTTCTATATGTGACATTGTTTGTAGTCCCTGATAATAAAAAAAAGGTTGATCTCCACCATTTTATGCCACCCTGTTCCAGCCTGCACTTGGTTAATGATCTGTAATCTTTGACACAATGGTGACACACAAAACAGAGCCCAAAAGCGTCCATTTTAATTGTCTCCTTCACATACAGTAATCCACAGCAGGTAAAAGTATTTTGTGGCGCATAACTTATTTTTTATCAAATTGTTATGGAGCTTTCAAGGTTGATGTCACTCTTATTTGCAATAAGGTTTTTTTTTTTTTTTTAATAAAAATCAACTTTCTACCCCACCTTTTTTTGTACTGCTGGTCAGTCTTGTGTCTCCCACTATCCCACAATGTTTTTAGAAGCAGTTCATTCAAAGAAAATGAAGAGGGGCACTCTGGTGTTGCACCGCTTTCAGTGGTTCTTCACCCTTAAAAAAATGGTTGCTGATGTTTTAATGAGACGGGTGGTGTAAG
Source organism: Echiichthys vipera (assembly GCF_963691815.1). NCBI lineage: Eukaryota > Metazoa > Chordata > Actinopteri > Perciformes > Trachinidae > Echiichthys > Echiichthys vipera. Next base: position 20,527,151 of record NC_139830.1, read on the forward strand.
CTTTATGAATCCATGTTGCCAAATGCTCCAAGCTGTACAAATTTGTTAGCGAACTTTGTTCTTGAAAGTCCTGAACACAACCTGAAAATTCCACAAATATTTGGCTTCATTCTTATGTTGTTTTCTAATGATATATTCTCCTATGGCACACTGTCTGCCTTTAGGCTCCACACTCATTTATCCTTCTGTGTTTTCTTGTTAGGTCTCATTAGAGAAATAAAATTGTAAATACACAATGTCTCGTTTCCACCTGGCACTCAGTGGATCTGGGACTTGGCTATAATTGAGACTGTGCAGGACTCCATTAGTACAGCTGTCCAACTGGGAGGCAGCCTGTTCAGGCTTCTCTGTGTACTGTATCCTCCATTAAACCCAGGAAACCGTGTTTAATATTATTGGTTTCACTCCTCTTTCTCACAGGGCATGCTTATGCTCAGAATCTTGCAAGTTATGCAAAATGTAACTTTGACAGCAGCTGTCCAGACTCCATCCTCATCATTTTATATTGGAAGAGAGAATGTGGTGTATTCACAGGCTGCAGTCTGCAACTACACTCTCTACATTGACGGTCCTTTATCCATTAATCCCTTAGTTGGACAATAGTGCTTCAGGTTAAACAGCTGTTGCTGCGCTTTTCACACGGAAAAGAGAGAGAGCGAGAGAGAGAGAAAGAGAGAGAAACGGAGAGAGAGAGAGAGAGAGAGAGAGAGAGAGAGAGAGAGAGAGAGAGAGAGAGAGAGAGAGAGAGAAAGAGAGAGAGAGAGAGATGGAGCCTTGAGCACCTGCAGCTCTGCAACTTCAATAGATAACACTAAGTATGCTCAGCGTTTTGGCCCACAGCCCCTTTTTGTTCTCTTTCCTGTCACTGTCATTTTAACCAGACTTGTGATAGAGCCCGTTTGCTGTGATACCCCATTAATTTCCCCGGGGGCTGATCATTCAATATTCAATAGCTACTGTTATGCAGCGCCAACTGTGGATCAAGCAACTGAGACTGCTCTCCCTGACCAATATCATCAGAGCTCAAAACAATCTCTGTGAGGAGATCACAAGATCAGACCGAGATATGAAAAATAACCTTATTTTTCTTCCAGTTGTCAGTTTATAGCTGTAGCATGAGGGTGTTACATACAAAATATGTTTGTTCTACATTAGTATACATAGAAAAGATGGGACTGCATTACTGGGTAAAATACAGACAGGATGTGACACATTTTAATGGGCCAATATTTCTCTATGCATGTTTAGCAATGAGACATTTTTATGATGTACTAAATGTTCTTTCAAAACGTTCCTTATGCCACAGGAGACAGGCAGACAGAATTTATTTTTCACTTCTTAGAAAGTCAGTTGAATAGGATTTAGGGGGATATATTGGCAGAAATGGAATATAATATGAATGAATATGTTTTCTTGTGCATAGTCCCCTGAAAAAAAAGAATATATACGAAGGGCTCCTCTTCTAAGGAAACATGTGCCACTGCTATGTTTCCACAGTAGCCCTACAGTAAATGGACTCTAGAAAAAGCTATTCACATTTCCTCGTCAGCCACCATAGTTCTCCTAAAAGAATGGCACACTGGATAATTTTCAGTTGGCTCGATCTGCAACTAGGGCTGTGACGATAACAGGATCACCGCATCGCTATAAAAACGAGTTAACGCAAATTCCTCTTAATGCCACTTATTTTTTAAATGCACGATTTCCGCACATACGTTCTGTGATTATGACCCTCTACCCCCCGATAGATTGGGAAATCAGGAAGCGAAGCAGAAGTAACATTGTGGATGGTAAACAGAAACAAACCTCCTTGAGCAGAAATGAATAGACGTTCTTTTTAAAAGCAAGTTCAGCTTCAAAGCCCTGCTAGATGGTTACCGAAACAAGAACAAAGTTATCTGCATTAACTGTGTATTGAGTTATCCCTGCAATATGTCGCGTCTCAAATACCACTTAATGGCCAAGAGAGCCCTCCTCCCCTGGATATTTACACTAAATTGTGGTAGTGTCACTATTACTATTATGTACAGTAATGCTACATTCACGTCAATATATCATTACAGCATTTTTAAAAAATTTTTAGCATGCAGTACCTTAGAGGTTATTCTGGAGAATAGTCTGGACAATATTTTTCCAGTATTTGGGATTGATAAAATATCTCTTTAAGGTCGGATAAAAACTCAAGTTGTGCTTAAGAGCTGGGAGCTGATCAGTTAATGTAGATACAGTTAATAAATTCAAAACACACATACGTTGGGATATTTGTGTGATTTAACAACTGGCCTTGCAGCAGATGACATTTTCTATATGAATTCCAACACATACACTCTCATTTTAATCTCTGCAGCTGTCTGCACCGGCGGCAGCGTGCAGGCTCGTCTCAGCCGTGTCTCTTGCAATAAGGGATATTGCTGCATTTTTTTTCGGTTCTGCAGAGAGAACCTTTTTTCTGCGGGCACATAGAGGTAGGGAGCAAGAAGGCTACCTTGGCCAGCTTGGCCCGCTTGGGATGGATTTTGCTGAAATCCCTGATGAGAACTTTGCAGGCCTGTGGCTGGTGCTGACTCATGGTCACTGTTAATTTCTTGCCCATAATGACCAATTATGGTTCAGATGGTTGGTTCAACATATACCTCAAGCGCTGAGGTATGGGAGTGATAATGAAGCAGAGATACTTTTTTATGAAAAGCAAAAGCAAATAAATGAAATAACCTTAAACAACCAATATGACAAAATGGCATTGACGCAACTGAAAACTAAGAGGTTTAAATAAAGCCGGGCTTAGTGTCCTCAGTTGTATTTACACTATATATGTTGTCTTCCTGTAGTTATATATACAAACAAAATAACTGATGATGATATGATATGTAACTATTGTTGTACTGTTGTGGGCGTTTGTGTGTATGTGTTTGTGTGACTGTCCATAGTACTGAAGCAGAGCTGAGCTCGATAGACACAGATAAACAGAAAGAACACGTCAGTTCAGTTTCTTAGCCTGCTTGCTTTTCATAGTTGTAAACAACCTCTGCTAGTAATACCTTCTTACGTGAGCGCTCTGGTTAATAAATATTCCTTTTGATTTTGAAACAGCCTTATGTTGTCTTGTTACTTAGCCTTTCATTAAATTTTATAAAGAGCATCACCCCCTCTGCATTCAAACAATGATGCTTTTCTTTTTACAAGAAACTTACCACCTTGCTGTGGGTATCAGGAGGGTTCCGAACGACATCAAAGTAGTTAGGAAGATCCAGGAAATCTTCAGGGCATCGTGTAAAGTATCTATGAGATGTTGAATGTAACATGCACTTTTGAAAGTCTGAACAAACTGGTCAGCTGCATTTGCCTCTTTCACACCCTTGTACATGCTTCCTTGGCAATCCTCCAGGAACTGCTCTTATTTTGCACCTGGGGCATCTTGTAACTCCGTAAGTGCCACGATTGATGTGTGAACCACAGGTCGGATTTTGGCCAGATTTACATTGTCTTTCTCGAGAAACCAAATTCAGTTTGGCCATCACCTGAACCTGTGTATGGGTCAAGCCTGCAATTTCCTCTCATAGCTTCTTCATTTAGTTCCATCACCAGAGCAGGCCAGTTACATTTGATACATTCCACTGCTCTGTGCAAGATTAACTAGGGGACAGTGCAGGGCTGCTTTATGCTTGCCATGTCTTCATCACTGTGCCCTGCTGTCAGTTGACGCAGACGACTGGTTCTGCTGGCTGAGTGTGTGTAAAAGGAGTACACAGAGCCAATTGTGTGCTTTAAGGCTCCTACCTGGTCCACAGTTTTTGCAGCGCGACCAGCGCAGCTCAATGGGCACAAGAGTGTCATCACACTGGCCCATTTGAGCCCACGGCAATGAAACTAGAAAGCTCTGCATCTATCCAGTGGAGAACCTCAACCACCTTGTCATATATACACTGAGCGGTCCCAGACAATTTTGCAGACACGTCTCGACTTTTATTTCCAGCTTTACATATATTTTCTCCTTATTGTCCACAGTGATATTTACCATCTCACAATTATGGTTCAAATAAAGTCCCTGAACTTTACATTTTCATCAAGCTGCTTCATCATGACTTCCGTTGCCTTTTTCGTGTCATCAATGGACAAAACTAAATCATTACATCACAGTTTCATGAATGTAAGAATTGTAGAAGCTACAATATCTATGGTGTCCAGATTCTTGGATTGTTTCTCTGTGAAGTCTCCTTTTAATGATGTCACAAGTATTTGTGCCCTGGTTTGTTTAATGTGTGAGAGAGTTGTTGTTCGAGAGAAGCTGTCAAATGTCAGAGGGAATTGACATTACAGGCTCCTATCTGCCAAAAAAAGGCCGTAAATTGGCAGTGTGGGAGCATTTCTGATGTATACAAAATGACCATGGAGTTGTTGAAGAAGATAGACATCCAGCTTGCAAAGCGTACCGTCAAAAAGTGACTGCAAAGGATCCAACATTTTGAATATGTTCCAATATCTTCAAGATAATCATCCACCCCTTTATACTCAAATCAAGGTGACGCTAAAAAGCTGGACCAGAACAGTTTAAAATCGGACGGAAATAGCACACAACAGGTTACTTTCTAAATCTAAGGAGGTGAGGTGTAGTAATAGTAATCCCAGTTTTAGTTTCAGATTATGTGCAGAACCCTTTATTTTTAATGGATAGGGTTTACGTGTTGGGCTGTACGATATGGTCTAAAATTTATATCACAGTATAATTTGAAGCATCAACGTTAGTGGTGTTATTCATTCATTCATTCATTCATCTTCAACCGCTTGTCCCTGTCGGGGTCGCGGGGGAGCTGGAGCCAATCCCAGCTGACATTGGGCGTGAGGCGGGGTACACCCTGGACAGGACACCAGTCTATCACAAGGCACATAGAGACGAACAGAGACAGACAACCATTCACACCTACGGGCAATTTAGAGTCATCCATTAACCTAAAACTAGATGTCTTTGGACTGTGGGAGGAAACCAGAGAACCCGGGGAAAACATGCAAACTCCACAAAGAAGGGCCCCAGCCGGGATTCGAACCAGTAACCCTCTTGCTATGAGGCGACATTGCTAACCACCACATCACCGTGTCGCCCTCTAGTGGAATTATATCCCAGTATATTTATCTTAAATTAGAGGTTGGAGCTTTTGTTTTTTACTTGAGTATTTTCTTTTCATGCTACTTTATACTAGATTTTGGCCATTCGCTGTTGAATTGTTGGTTTTCTGTGTCAACCTTTTGTTTTTTCAAAGTAGAAATGTGGTCGTGATTTAACCATGGATTTAACCAAACTGAAACATTTGCAAGAACAACAACAGGCACGAAGCAAGCTCTTAAGCTGCAATCACACCGCATTGCAATAGATGAGATGAAATCGCAAGAAACGTGAGTAACGCGCTGCTTGATCATATTTGGATCAGATTTGGAGCGTCAGTGCAGTAAGGTAGCAGTCGGCGGCTAGCTGCCTACCTTGCTACCTTATCCATAGGAACAGTCTGGTTTCCTTGATGTAGTCAAAAACTGCAACAATGGGGTGATCCGCTGGTTTTCAGCGATTCAGCTGAAAAATTCAATATTTTCAACTCGCTCGTTGGAGGCGTTTGACCCGTTGGACGCGAATATTGATCGATTCTTGCGTTTATCGCGCCGCGGGTAAATGCGGGTAACGCGGGTAATGCGAGTTACACTAGTAACATGCAGCAGGCCTATAAATTGCATCTGTAGATTGACTGACTGATTGACAGGAAGCACATGAGCATTTGACTCGCTGAGACAGTTGCGCTGAGATTCGAGGGAGGACAGCAGTCAACATCAGCCACTACGACCATGAATTACATTTTCACATAGGCTTCTACTCAAAAGGCCAGTTAATATTACCTTGCGGTCCAGATCTGCATACATTGCGTGGTTGCATCAGAGCTACTCTGCCAAAATCCATACCGTAGCGCAAATTCCTACCAATGTACTCTCTATAGTGTACACCCTACCTACATTTTTTATTTGCAGGAAGAGAAAAAAAGAATGCTTGTGTGTCTTTTTCCTTTCCATAGTGTCGAATAATAAATCCCCTGATTAAAAATCGTGAAAACTGTGAAGCAGGGATATTCCCTCTGACAATAATCTTGATATCAAATCTAATATCATGACATCCCTAGCTAAGAGTAAAGCTTCCTGTTGGACAGTTTGCTGTTGCGTTAGCTGTTGTTCATTGCTTGCAATGTGAACAAAGCATGTTTTCTGATCCATTTGTAATGTTGCACTTCGCCAGGGGAATTTGTGTGTGCACTTTTTCAGAGTGAAGTAACAATGGAACAAAAAGACCATTTCTTAAAATAGAAGGATATTTGGAAATTGAAATTTAGCCTATTTTAATACAATTTAGATTGTGCTTAGAGGGAATTAATTTCACCGAACAATATGACCAGAAATATTTAAACATATTGGACATCCACAGATTTTGCTGGTCAAAAAACGCTTATTATCAGAAAAGGAAACCCAGCACCTGAGAGTTTGTCTTTTTGGGCTGCGTTTGGAAGAAATACTAGCCAAAGTCTGCATCTCTATAAAATACAGCGTGAATAGCAGTAAAGGCTCATGCTTGTTAGTACCTTCAGGTGTATGTATTCACTGGTAAAGGATGTCAGTGTAAAGCATGAGGGGGAAGATCAACTGTTGTTTATTCCTGCCGTGGTTTAAAGCATAGGGACCCCTTTGAGCAATTATCTCAACGCAATGATGGTTGAGAAAGTGTGAAATCTCTTTAGACACCTTGACAGTGCTCAACTGTTGTCTAAGTCCAGAAATACACTGTAATGAAAAATAGAAGCTCTGTGTGATGTGATAGCACTAAAGGTTCAAATTACTTCCTAATGTCAGCAAGGGCTACGTTCCAGAAGCAATACTGTCTTTCCTATCTTTATGCACTACTAAATGGCTTTACACACTGTTTTTTTAAAGGAATATATGACTGCTTTTTAGCATGTTTTTCCCAGTAAACAAAGTGTTCTTCTGTGTCGTTCTGGAGGCCATTGACATACAATGTATTGTTTTGTAAAAAAGTCTGTTTTAAGAAGTATAAACATTATCTAGTTTATTTTAAACATTATTCACAGCACTGTGGTACCCGTCGAATTGAGCAATTTAATATCATGTCACAGTGCTGTTTCTGTATCAGTGCTTTAAATGTTTTTACCCAACATTTATGCATAATTTGCATCAAGCGCTGGTTTATTTAATGAGAAATTCATCAGAGGAGCACTAGCTTCCTATCACAGTACAACTACACACAACTAGTACTTTATTCTCCTTGTATCACGAGCCCCTTTATGTTACTCCCACACCACAGAAGCAAGGTGAAGCAGAGAGCTTCACATACAGCTAAATTACTGGCTCAAGGTCTGGCTCAAGGGCTGGCTCACGCAGTGCGACCATTAATTCCGCAGCTCATCTTGACGAACTTAATGATTCATTCTGAGCTCTTACCATGGATGGAATACTGCTGGCAAAAAAGGTGTTTACCTAGTGTAAGTAACAAAAAGAGAAAGCTTGTAGGCTGAAACAGGAAAATCTGCCCAAAAAACAGAAGATACAGGCTGTCAAACTCGCCTGTTGAGTATGTGTGAGAATGTGAGTGACAGAGGGTCAGAGAACAGCTCTGCCCAAACACAATAACTTAGCGCCCTTTTGGAAATTTTCTTTGCAATGTTTTTGTCACATGATAATTAATGATTAATGATTAAAAAGCTGTGTGATGATACTTCATTTAAGTACAAAATACTGCGTGATCATGGCCTTCAATTAAGCTAATAGACAGCAGCTTATTAATTTATATGTAGTAATTTTTTGTTCTTGTTTCAAGAACAAACCTATTAGATAAGAATGATTACAATGATGTATGACTACAAAGGACCCAATGTGACTTAATTGTTTTTAGTTCAGTTTTATATGCGGTGTCCGAGTCAAGCGAATATTTCTGCAACAATTACAAACTCATCATCTCACTAACTGATTTGACATTTTCAGCACCAGTTTCAAGTTTCCAAGACTTGTCTGAACAGAGGGTTTCTGTGTTAGTGAGTAATTATGACCAGTTGCTGGAGAGTAGACAGGATTGGAGTCATTGGAAAGGCAGGTAGGGTATAAATTGTCTTTGTACAATTCAGACTCCACATCATTCTCAACCCCTCGAGTTAAGTGATTTTTCAATTTATTCAGTAGCTATGGGCAGTGTGATTGAAATAATGTCAGATCCAATAAAAGATTTGAATTGCTATCTTATTTAGTCAGAGACAAATCTGTACTCATAGTGCTTCAGTTATTCAGAATGTTATTCAGAAGTCATTCTACAGTGTTTGACACAAGAAGTTGAGAAAATTTAAAGCCCCATTTAAATGGGCTGTTGCACCTTTATTTTACCATGCTGTCTGTGCGAAAGGTACGGAGACGGAATCAGGGGACAGATCTTTTGCAGCACCATAGGTACGGTAGTCACAGAGCTACCAACAGGGAAACGCTGATGTCTGTGTGAATGAGAAAGCCGGCATGGATGAAGGACACACAGTAGTGGTACCCGAGTGGAATCACAGACGGGTCAAAAAGTGACAAAGCAGTATTCAGAGTAGCCCAAGAAATAACCTACAGAAATATTGCGTGCATTAGTCCACCGTCTCTTCCCCTCTCTCTTTCTCTCTCTCTCTCTCTCTCTCCCTCTCTCAAAAACACACACGTCTAGGCATGGCGCTGCAGTCTGTCTCGGTCATCTCCCTACTGACAGTTTTTCTACTATAATGTATAACTTTGGCAGTTTGTGGAGCGGTGCTGATCAGCTCACACACAATAGACATCAATGTCCGTTTTGCTTCCTGAATGTCGGCGCTGTTGTGGATTCCCTGTGTGAAATTCAAGTTTAACAAGTTTTTATTTTTTTTCTCAAAATGCATCATTTCATCCATCCATCTGGGATTGAAGCTAATATTTGTAAGCACTGGCCCCACAGGCCACCAATCCCCTAAATTTGGTGGCAAAATGACATTTTTGGTGGCCCAAATGTAAAAACCAAAGAAATAAACATCTTTCCACCGCATTCTTTAAATATGACACCTCATTTTGGCGCAAAATTATCCCATGGTCTTTTTCAGCACTTACATACATCAAATAAGCCGTCGAGACATTTTTTTCGTGTATCAACTATTGACGGAGAAATCCCGGAGAGTCGCTAACAGGTGGATGTGGCTAACACTGATTAGCTCGGGGCAGTGCGGTGAAGGCATTAAAACGGCTTTTTTAACCACTCATGCTGCTCAAAATAACACCAAAATGAAGCACCAACAACGTAGTTAGTGAACCCAGAGTTTATTAAAAGAGCGTTTTGAAAGACTTCCCAACTGGCCCTGGCACCAGCTCCTCTCATAGTAAAGTCCATTCAAGTTGATTGCCAAGTGCAATCCAAAAGGAAGGAGCCCACTGATGCTTCGTTTTGTGTGTAGGGAAATTTGCTACTTCAGAGGTTTGATGTTATTTTGAGCAGTGCCGAAAAATACCATGGGATGACTTTGCGCTGAAATTACATTTTAACAGAATAAAAATTATACATACATGCAGACCTTAGTTGAATGAAAACTCTTATAGTTCTCTGAGTTTAGGCCTATCTTTTTTTATCACCTGCATGACTCATACTCACGTGTGTGTGTGTGTGTGTGTGTGTGTGTGTGTGTGTGTGTGTGTGTGTGTGTGTGTGTGTGTGTGTGTGTGTGTGTGTGTGTGTGTGTGTGTGTGTGTGTGCACGTGCGTGTGTGTGTGTGTGTGTGTGATATGCATCATCAAGAAACCAAATAATCATAATTTTCAAAAATGTCAAACTCTTCCTCTAAGTTATTAGTGAGAGCATCATTGAGAGCCCTCCATTCTGCACCATACTAGCCTGGTAATCACACAGAAAACGTTTTAATTGAAGGGGATATGTTAATGAGAACATCGTCATCACAGCCTTCAAGTTTCTAACCCTCTGTGCAGTGTCTTGATCTCAAAAACTGATGTCTCTTTTACCATGGACATTTCCAGTTGAAATGAATTTGAGGTTTGCTGCAGTAGAATCAGACAGTGCTGAGCAGCTGAGCCTGGTTGAACTTATAGCCCTAGACAGATGCTTTGACAACCCATTTTAAATCAATATGAGCTGGAAAGATGGAAATTGTATGTGAAATTGTATGTAAAAGTTGTCCATCTATTTTATTCCTCCCTAGTCCTTAAGAAGATGACAGATTGTGACCAAATGGCAGATCATATTTAATGATATAGTTAATCTCAAACACTCAAACACATTTCTGTCAAACTAGAAAAAAATACTGCTAAATTGTTATGAGGCAAAATAGATACATTTATTTTAGCTGTCAAATAAATGAGTCAAGGCAGCTGGAAGTGACCGCATCCAATTAAACACAATGACACAAAATCAATTTTAGGAAGTAAATAACAGCCAGGGAAATGGAAACAAATGTAAAAGGTAAAAACATCTTCTTATCCAAATGCTTAATGTGGATATTGCACCAACATTTGTATTAAAGTGGAGGCTGTTATGGTTTGGTTTTGGAATGAGATGTTCGAGAATCAAAGGTTTGTCCGTATGCTTTTGGCCATGCAGTGTATGTTGTGATGATCGCCCGATAGACGTAGTCACGAAACTTTACAGGTGTGTAGTTGAGATTAAGATGAAGGTCGTGTTCATAGATAGCTGCGTTTATTGCCACACTCGTGGAAAGTTTGAGCTGAACAGCTGATCTGCAGCTTAATACAGTGCATAGTAGAATGCACTCGTATGCGTAGGAATACTTGGAGTAAATGTAGTGCCAAAGGAAAGGGCTGTCTGACAGAAAGGTAAAGCGATAAAAGTATTCTTAGTATAGCGTACACTTAGATCACATTTTTTTTGGTGGACCTTTTTTAGCGTGACTTAAAGAGAAATTCCGGTGTAAAATTATCCAAGGGTCTTTTTAGACAAATCGGGTCATCAAATAAGCCATCGAGGCAATTTTTTTCCTGTATGAACTATTAACGTAGATTTTCTGGAGAGTCGCTAATAGCCGACCGTGACTAACCTGGATAAGCTCAGGGCAGCGAGTTGGACACATTTAAACATCTTTTTTAACCACTACTACTGCTCCAAATAACACCAAACCTCTGCAGTAGCAGGAAAAGTGTCCCTTCACTTTAACCGACGCACCAACAACGTAGTATGGGAACGCAGAGTGTATTAAGAAGGTGTTTTTAAAAGACCTACCTACTGGCACCGCTACTAGCTGTCGACACAGTAATCCCTCTGCCTAAGCGTCTCAATCGGCGTCTCAATGTCCAGATTCATAACAATAAGCCACTGGTTTATCAAAGTACTGTCATCGTACCACAATGGCATCCCATGAAAAGTTTCGGGGTTGTAAGCTTTAATTTTTGCTTGCATGATTTTACATTGTACATTTTGCTCTCTGTCCAGGACCACAGCAACCGCGTGCTAACTGTAATCTACTGTAGGTAATACAGTGCCTATAAAACGACATACAAACCCACCTCAAAAAAGCCCCTAACTGTCTCTTTAATACCTGCGTAGTTAAAATTATGAACCCCCATTTGGATGATCCTAATTAAGCTGTGTGTGAATCTGAACCGAGCAACTGTAATTTAGTCAAGGTTATTAATTTGGATTCTCAGTAGTTGGCAAATTGGCAGTGTCTTTTGTAACACACACATTTTTCTGCATCAGCCCTGCCAAGAATCTTAGAAATATGGCTCCAAATCACACTGTCAATAAATTTCATGCAGCGACAAGCCAAAAAACCTCTAGACTTGCCTCTTTTCCATTCTTTTTAGTATAACCTTAACTATAGCTCTCCAAACACTGCAGAATAAGAACAGGGTGTATTCAATCAAACATAACTTTATCATTTTTAGCTAGTTATTCTAATTATATAAACAAATATGGAACTAAAATGTTATGTCTTCAGATGTTATTCAAACATTTTAGCTAGTAAGAGTCTTCAGAGAGGTGATTCTGTGGTAAGTGGAGCATAATTACCTCCAATTTGCAGCCTACAGTTTTGTGAACTGAGCATGATTCAGAGAAGTACGCAGCCAGCTCTCACACTCTGCTCTCTGCTTCCATCACTTCAGAGCACAGAACAGAAAACTCCAAAACGTTTTGAGTTTATTGTATTAAATTGATTACTGGAATTAATGCTGGAATAAGAACATCCCAGATATTGAATAATATAACAACTTTAACCTATTTAGGCCATGAAATGATATCTCCTTCAAGTAAAAATACATAATAAATGCACCATTAGGTTTAACTCGAAATAATTGATGATATGCCATATGTATGCATATTGGTTGATTTATTCACTCTTCAAAAGCCAGTCTGTGAGAATGTATATTTCTTGTGATCATACTTTTTTTTAAAGTTCTGCAGTGAGGATCTCTCTCTTCAGCTCCTGAATAAAATAAAAGTTTTCAAGTTTCAAAACAAAAAGACAAAACTTTAAAAAATGTATGCAGTCTAAAAATTTTGAAAAACCTAAGACGTGACAGTTTTCCTGACGTCTCTGCAAATATCATTAAAATATGTGCAGTATGATTTCACTGACATCGGGGTATGTACAATAGAACTTAAACCATATATATATATATATATATATATATATATATATATATATATATATATATATATATATATATATATATATATGGTTATTGCATTATGGTAGCGGGTTCTTTGAATGCTTCACATCTGTGACTCAGGACCCCAAAACTTATCCTGCTCAGGGCCCCAGATGTCTAGGGCAGTGTTTAGAACAACCCCCCATTTCCTGTCAACCTCCAGCTGTAAATAAAAAATATTACTGCGTCTAAAACATAGAGTGTGTCATAAGATTTTCCTCACGCAGATTACATTCACTTGCCACTGGGAGGATGCTTGAATTCCTACTTGAAATGAGTAGTTGAAAGCTTAAATTAGGTATGTTACATAAAGACAAGAGGGTGTGTGTGTGTGTGCATATTTGACAGCCCTCCCCTGAAACTGTGCAGCCAACACGCTGTAGAAAGGGAAACAAAAAATGTCATGCAATAGATCTTTGGTTTAACAGGCTTTCCTGCTGAAGTCTTCAGAGAATGGCACACTGATATTTGTGAGCTGCCTGCCTCTCTCTGTAAGACTGGCTCTTCCTTGCAGGTGACCTTCCAATGTCTATCTTAGTCAGGTAATGACTGTCATTATTAATGCCTTTTGCTTTACATTGCAGCAGTCATGCTTGAATAAAGACATTTACACAACAGTGATGTTGAGAGAGGCTGATCACATTGAATCTGAACAATATCCATGTAGTGGCTGATGGATTGTCAGGTTTCCCACATCCTTGTTCAGAGAAGAGGTGGAGGTGCCGCCCTATCAGTGCGTGCTTCAGCGCCTCCAGCTCCCTCTTGATTGCCTGACATTCTTTATCAACAGTCAAGTAATTCTGTTCCCTTGGCAACAGATTCCTGCTGATACAAAGAATCAGGTATCACCTTGAAAGTTTGAGAGTGTGGTTGGCAGCCTTAGTGTTTTCATTTGCGTGCAGCAACGCCATCATTTTCAGGAGAAAATTAGGGTTAGCCAGATTTAAGCTTTTATTTTCATCTCTTTCCTGCGCTGCCCTACATTCAGGTCATGGCATTATTCCATATATTCCTCTTTACCTTCTCTGATAGATCACTGCGACACTACAGAGCCTCTACACAGGGTTTTACTGTAGGGCTATCTGGTCTTTTTCAGAAGGTCTCCGTACAGTAAGTACATTTTATAGTGTAACTGTAATTTAATTCACATTTATAAGATACAGAACCAAGCTGACTTTGAGATAAGACTCTCTCAAGCAGCCTGGGTGTATGATTTCTGTGATTTTTTTCCCCTTTTTGACCTTTTGGGGATTGTGATAGGGGATCACAATGTAATTCAAATTATGCTATTAACTCCTCAACTCGCACTGACATGCATCAGTCCTGAATTAAATGGAACAATGTTAAATTCACTTTTGCAGTACTTCACCAGCACAGTATTGGTTTCCTGCAATATTTAATTTCACTTCTATTTTTTGGAGAACACTGTGTCTCCTATCAGGCATGTATTATTAGCTGGTTATTGTCTGTCCAGAAAGGAATGCATTCATCTTCATTAGTAGCTAAAGGAAAGATGATTATCTGACAATCATATGAGTTATTTTCTCATAAAGATTTGTTTGCATCTGTTTCTAGGTTTTATTTTTAAGTGACTAATATTTGTTTTGCTGAAAAGCTTTAAAGTGACTTTATAAAACTTAAATTGGTAAATTGTATGTAACATTTGACTTTTCTTGAACATAATTAGAGAGTCTGTAGAACAAACAGAAGAGAAACAAAAACGTGCTTCTGTCAATCAGAAGTGTTATGAAGTTAGATTTAGTAGATCTATTTAAAAAAAAAAAAAAAGACGTTTGAAGTATGAACCTGGAGGACATGACTCTCTATTTCAGGAATGTGAGTGAATTTCTGTCAATCACTTTGGCAGATTGGATAATTGAGGATATGAAAAATGTTATTTCTAACATGGGCTTCAGTGTGTGTTAGCGATGATGACAAAGACGATGATGATGACTTCGACTTCTAACCCCAAAGCCCCTCATGTATACTCCATCCAAGGTATTTTCATGTCAAGGGTTGTCTAAATTATAGCGGACCAGCAGGAAGAAATTATTTGAACATATAGACTAACTCACATTGCATGTTGCTCGTTATAGGGGAAAGGCTTTACAACATTAACTTATACGCTGCCACTTAGAGTGCACTCATGCACAGAGTGAGCAGTGAACTGTCAAAGTAAAGGAAATGTGAGGATACATACCAAAATAGGACATATCTTTTTATAGTGAAGAACAGACGACCTAAGGTCATCATAAAATCATAAGGTACCCCTGATTACATTAAAAAATGTATATATTAAAAATCTCTCTATAGTATGCTATAAACATATAACAGTGGAACACACTTGCTTAAATTATTATTATTTAAACACAAGTTTCATTGATTCATTCTGTTCTTCCTCCCATTTTTACTAAATCCACTGTCAACACTTATTGTTATACAATGATTTTGCTTATATGGGGTGGCCGGCGGCTGAGTGGTTAGAGCAGCTGCCCCATGTTAAGAGGCTGAAGGTCCTCAAGACAATTGCCGCGGGTTTGACTCCGACCTGTGGCCCTTTGCTGCATGCCCCCCCCCCCCCTCTCCCCCCATTTTCTGCCTCTCCTGTAAAATAAAAGGCTTGGAAAACTGCCAAAAAAATCTTTAAAACACACATACATACAATACATAGGTCTTTCCAGTACACTTCCTTTTGAATGATTTGGAAATTATGCAGCAGTAAAATTAAGGGTTATTACAGATAACTGTGTTGAGCATTTAAATGTTAGCAATGTTGTTACATTCAAATTATACTATACTGTGTGTGTGTGTGTGTGTATTAGGGGTGGAATGGTTTATTAAAAAAGTCCGTCCCTTTCGGTACGCTTGTCACGGTTCGGTACTGTTGTGGAAATAGATTCTTCACTAAAGATCAACAAACAGGATCAGCTTTTTCTCTGTGGTTTATTTTGCCAAAGCATTTTCCTCTGCAGATAAAAATACGTTCATCCCTACATCCTCACAAGTTACGGTCTAGCAGAGAATAACCATGTGTCAAATCTCGCACAGTCTTTTAGGGAGAGGGACAGGATGCGAATAGCCTTGGTTGGGTGACGTCTTTAGACCAAACAAAAACATGCCTTAGTCATTACAATTCTGAACATTCTGAACCTCTCTCATCACAAGGTCTCTAACACAGGGTACAGATGCACAAATATGCCAATATATCATCATGAGTTAGTTATTTGCATTATCCATTAAGAATGTGAGACAGAGGAGACACTGAACTGTGTCTGACCTGACAAAACTATGATTATGAATTACAAATATCCAAAATTCCCACAACAGTACACATGTTTACTGTTCGGTTTATGAGGTGTAACTTAGCGTAAGTCTTTTTGTCCGCTGTCCTTTCTCGTATCCATCTCAGCCCGTTAAATACTGGCGCGCTGGGAGACTTGCTCCACGCGCTCCCTGTAGGTGCACATTTTTTCTAAGATTTGATAATGTAAAAGTGTTTATATTCTTACCTAGAAGGCAAACAATACTTTACCTTTTTGCCAACTAAATATATAAACACGTAAATGTAGCAATGTGTCTCTTACTGTTTCAAAATCTCACTTCACTTTCATTGCAGATTGTTACAGTTATCACTAAGCAAGCTGCCTCATTATTTCAGTTTTTTGCATGATTGCATGACATGTCCTTAAGAATGTCTGGTTAAAAAATAATCTAGTTATTAGGCTACATATCTGATACATGATATTTTTAGAATCTAAAAGAAATCGAACCGAAAACTATGACCCCAAAACCGTGATATGAACCGAACAGTGGATTTTGTGAACCGTTCCACCCCTAGTGTATATATATATGTGTTTATATATATATATATATATATATATATATATATATATACAGTGAAGAAAATAAGTATTTGAACACTCTGCTATTTTGCAATTTCTCCCACTTAGAAATCACGGAGGGGTCTGAAATTTCCATGGTAGGTCCATGTCCACTGTGTGAGAGATAATCTAAAAAAAAAATAATCCAGAAATCACAATCTATGATTTTTTAACAATTTATTTGTGTTATACATCTGAAAATAAGTATTTGAACACCTGTCTATCAGCTAGAATTTTGACCTTCAAAGACCTGTTAGTCCGCCTTTAAAAGTCCTCCTCCACTCCACTGTATTATCCTGAATCAGATGCACCTGTGTGAGGTCGTTAGCTGCATAAAGACACCTGTCCACCCCATACAATCAGTAAGACCCAAACATTCAGCATGGCTAAGAGCAAAGAGCTGTCCAAAGACACCAGAGACAAAATTGTACAACTCCACAAGGCTGGAAAGGGCTACGGAGAAATTGCCAAGCAGCTTGGTGAAAAAAGGTCCACTGTTGGAGCAATCATTAGAAAATGGAAGAAGCTAAACATGACGGTCAATCTCAATCGGAGTGGAGCCCCATGCAAGATATCACCTTGTGGGGTCTCAATGATGCTAAGAAAGGTGAGGAATCAGCCCAGAACTACACAGCAGGACTTGGTCAATGACCTGAAAAGAGCTGGGACCACCGTTTCCATGGTCACTGTTGGTAATACACTAAGACGTCATGGTTTGAAATCATGCATGGCACAGAAGGTTCCCCTGCTTAAACCAGCACATGTTAAGGCCCGTCTTAAGTTTGCCAATGACCATTTGGATGATCCAGAGGAGTCATGGGAGAAAGTTTTGTGGTCAGATGAGACCAAAATGGACCTTTTTGGTCATAATTCCACTAAGCGTGTTTGGAGAAAGAAGAATGATGCGTACCATCCCAAGAACACCATCCCTACTGTGAAGCATGGGGGTGGTAGCATCATGCTTTGGGGGTGTTTTTCTGCTCATGGGACAGGACGACTGTACTGTATTAAGGAGAGGATGACTGCAGCCATGTATTGTGAGATTTTGGGGAACAACCTCTTTCCCTCAGTCAGATCATTGAAGATGAGTCGTGGCTGGATCTTCCAACATGACAATGAGCCAAAGCACACAGCCAGGAAAACCAAGGAGTGGCTTCGTAAGAAGCATATCAAGGTTCTGGAGTGGCCTAGCCAGTCTCCAGACCTAAATCCAATTGAAAATCTTTGGAGGGAGCTGAAACTCTGTGTTTCTCAGCGACAGCCCAGAAACCTGACTGATCTAGAGAAGATCTGTGTGGAGGAGTGGGCCAAAATCCCTCCTGCAGTCTGTACAAACCTGGTGAAGAACTACAGGAAACGTTTGACCTCTGTAATTGCAAACAAAGGCTACTCTACCAAATATTAACGTTGGTGTTCAAATACTTATTTTCAGCTGTATCACACGAATAAATTATTAGAAAATCATAGATTGTGATTTCTGGGTTTTTCTTTTTAGATTATCTCTCACACAGTGGACATGGACCTACCATGAAAATTTCAGACCCCTCCATGATTTCTAAGTGGGAGAACTTGCAAAATAGCAGAGTGTTCAAATACTTATTTTCTTCACTGTATATACACACACACACACACACACACACACACACACACACACACTTTTGCTTAGTAAAACGTGTGACAGAATGCAGTGTGGTGATGTATGACATCCTCAAGTCAGTCTGTGAATACAGAGTGGATTATATGTGTCATGTGGTGTGAAAAGGTTGTAAATGTGAGCTGGAGCTGGGTCAATGTGAGGGCCAGGGTGAGCAAATGCCCTTCAAGCACTTGAAAATATGATTCCCACTCTAGGGGAGATTTGTCAAGGCAGCATTGATTGGGGATGTGGTAGCAAGGGTGACATGCACAACATGCTGAAAACAAGCATCTTCTCAGCCCTCAGAGCAGAGCAGCAATACCAATATTTCATCCTGATCTTTTTCCAATAGGTAGCTACAACACAAACATGGACACACTTGATTTAGTGCTGCTAAAAAAAATTAATTACAAGTCTTCAAAAATAAAATCTCTCAAATGATCATTTGTTGAGTTTGTTATAGGTAGACATCCCTCATAGACAATGTGAGCTTTCATTTTTCTTTTTCTTTTTTTTACTTAGGTGTCACATTGATTATCGTAGATGCAATCAACAGTCTTGGCAGTGTGATTAGTACAGGCAAACCTCAATGCTTTGCTGCAACACTGTCTTCATTGTTTTTCTGTATAGTTGTGAAGATCACAAAAAAGTCAGCACACAGAGCTGTTATAATGATGCCGTTTATTTTATCAAACGATGTCACTGTGGTATTATCACATTTATAGCCCTGGTAGATCTGAGAAATAAGCCAGTGCCCCTTGCCAAATGATTCCTCATGAACTGTGCTGTATTTCTTGTGTAGTCAGGAGCATAGTGAGGCACATGCACTATGAAAAACTATGAAAGCTCTGCATGTGACAGGTTCACTTTTAATGACTGCACTTTGCACTGTGCAAACAAGAGATACAAATGTAAAAGTAATTAAAAAAAAAAAAAAGCATTTTCCTGACATGGTGAAAGTCAAATGAAAAGCATGTTTTTGCTTAAAGAAAGACAATACTGTTCACAAGAGCTACATAAAAAAAGATTTCTGTGTGAACTTAGTGTATAAAGTGAAAGATATGTGACCATAGTCTTAGACGGTTTATTTGTGGAAGTATTTAATTCCCATACCTTATTTTCTATTCAGATAATGCTACATACTATTAAGTCTATACAAGGTAAGTATGTTTTCAATCAATGGTATCTTTGATTTTTTGTTGGAAAGTTAATTCCTCATTATACAGTAGAAAATGCAGGGCAATGTCACCACCATCTATTTATACAAGGCTCAAGTGACATTCACGGTTTGTATTCAAATTCCTTTTCTTAGACCAATGGATTGATATGTATGAGTGGGGCAATTCAATAGGAATATGTGGACAATTATATTAAATGGCAGTAATTGCTTCAATCACCAGTTCACCATTCATTTCTAAGACAACACCATGGCCGTGAATTCATTCCTCTTCTGTTAAGGATCCAATGGCAGCATTCCATTTCCATTAGCAGTGTCCCTGAGACACAAAAGCAGACTTCTTTCTATGTGCAGTATTCCCTGCTTTTTATATAGGAAGTAGCAGAATGGACTTAAACATCCTTTTCAAAAAAGTTGTGCAATAACATCACTACACTATCTACATTACACTATCTAGGGTTTCTCTCAGGAAATTTTTTAGCCGAGGTGGTAAGTCACCCAGATTCTAAAGCATGTTTAGTGATCTGTTTAATTACGAGATGAAATCCTAAACAATAGCCATATCTCATTTATATGAAGCAGTGTTTTTTCCCTGGATGTTAATGTTTTCTTTTATCAAAGGGTATTCATTTTTCTGCTGTTATTAGAGGTTGTCTTTGTTTCAGTCAAGGTGGCTCACCTCCATTATAGAACACTGCGGGAAATCCAGTTATCAACACTGGATGGAGATATCATGTGTGCTTAAATTGCGGCCTCTACCCTCAAGCCATTAGACATCATTTACCGTAGTGCCATTTGATTTATCACTCAAGATAGCAATCAAGTTCATCTCTGTGAGTAATATGAAAAGGTCAGATCTTCATCACTGGCATCTGGAAGGCATCAGCCTACCTGCATTTTACCATATATAAGACCTTTCATCTAAGTTGTAGAGAAAGTTAAAAGCCTAACTCACAATGAACAAGCATGACACTAGATCACAGAATAAACTAACCTCCAAAGATCCTTGAACCACCTCTGAACTGGGGAAAACTGGTTTCCAGTACCATGCACTACATTACTGAAACAACCTGTAAACAACTTGAAGTTAGAGACACGTATTCATTTGAGAGACTGTGGTACCTCTACCTTTGACATCGTTGGGTGTATCAGAAAAATCCAATCCGACTATAAATCTGAATTTTTATGGGTTTTTTTTCTGCCAGTGCTGTTGACTGCTTTGATTGGTCAGGTATGTTAGTTTCTAGATTAGTCAAAAACTTAAGCCACCATCTTAATGTGCTGTTCCTCTTGCCCTTTGACGGATGAATTTCCGACTCTACGATTATTTCTTAACTTCTTATACCTCTGCATCTCCTCTTGGCTGTGATTTAAGACTCAAAATTTAGCCCATAACTGAAGACATTGGCCAATCACAGGTTATTTCAGGGAGAGAGGGTATTCCTATTTGCTGTTCTATAAATGAAGATGTCCATGCAAAGGGCCATAGCTGCGGCTTATTCAAGGCTAAACAATTAGAAAAACAATTAATTTATTGTCATCCTTGTATATACAATGCAGTACAGTAGCCTACGTAGAGAAATTAAATTGTGTATTCAAGTTTATTGTCCAGGCAGCGGACATTTGCTGTGAAAACAGTCAGGAGAGCGGGTCTGTTGGGGTTAGCTTTTAGCCTAGCAGCCAGGCACTTCTGCCGTGTTTACATTTCCTCCGGCTGCTCCTTGTTTAGATGAAAGCATCGTCCTGCTGCTAGGACCAGAGGCCAAAGCAGCGCCACCACCCACTGCTGCTGTTCGACTGTGGAGACACCAGTGTAAGAGATGGTAGGCTAAAGGCTCACCCCAGCTGGGCAACTTCTCTACTTCAAGATTGCGTGGAAACCAGTCCCTAAATTTCAGCAATGTCCAACAGCCATATACGTATTGACATTAAAATCAACAATAAGCAACGTGTTAATCAGACCTGCTGAGTGGCTGCGTCCATGCACGCTGCGTCCATGCACGCTGCGACCATTCACGCTGCGTCCATGCACGCTGCGTCCATGCACACTGCTCTGTGAGCCTTTGGTTTAAAAGGCTAAACTATTAGCAACATTTTCTCTTTATTTCTGAAACGCTACGGTCAGAGACTTAAAGAGAGACTGACAAATGTAATCAAACTTTAGACTGCATTAAAAATGTCACGATACCAAAAATTCAGTAGTCTGTGCCAATACCAGTGAAATTACACGATTCTCAATGCCACTTCCATTCCACGGTAAAAAAAATAAAAAGGAGGATTTTCTAAGATCCCATTTACTTAAACATGAACTTTATCAACAAATTTGCAAAAATAATAAAATGCCATTTCTATAACAGACATACAGCATTTAACAGAATTAAGATTCATACACAGAGAATGCACACCTTGGCACCAGCTTATTATTAACAGTAGATGCAGTTATTTTTACAGACATGGTGATGGCAGGTTGATAACACCGACTGAAATGTAAAGAGGCGTACCAACTGATTAGTCGAGGCTGCATTACTACAAGGTACAGGCTAACATTAAACCTACACGTATGCTCCATAACATAAGGCATTAATGCAATAGATGTGTCCACGGACATCCTAACATCATGTAACGTGTATTTCAGTATGAGAGATGAAAAAAAAATGTCAACTCAAAAAATGTAATGTTGTTGATATATATTAATGAATAAATGTGTGTGAATGCCTCCTTGTTTAGTTTTTCATCACAATGTTAAACGTAACATTACCTATCTGATGAGTCTTTATAGTTTTATTTGAGGTCGCGTTTTGAACGTTGCTTGTTGTTACGGTAAACGCTGAAATGGAAGTATTGCCTCCCTTGGTGTAAAGACTGCAGTAGCATGGTTTGCATATTGGCTTCAACGGATTGATATAACTCCACGGTCATCTACCTCACACGCAAAGTACTTTCTCTCTTGGTGCCTTTTTTATCGATGAGTTGGGGCAAAGCGATTGCTGTAGTTCACTTTTACATAGGGTTTGTTATGCCATGTAAGTTTCACTTCTTTATGACCTCCTACTTCTGAATCCAAGTAGGACTGGAACACTCTATACTGCCCCCGTTAATTTAGGAAGAGTCACTGCATTGAAAATTACGGTGCTTCCGGTGCATCAGAAAAAACGTATAGTATAGCCTTCTACTAATCGTAGCCATAAGCTCACGGCTGTGGCTAATTCAACTTCAGAGAGAACAGAGAGAATGTTGCAAAACATCTAGGGTAGATATTCACTATAAAATATATACACAGTGAGCCAATTAGGAGAATTTTTTTGCACTCTGTATAGCAACCAACACACAAACAGCTCAATGCAACTGAGAATGACAACTTAATGAAACCCACCTGGTGATGAGGGCAGCCTGACCCCCTATTTAATGAATGAAGTGCCTCTGCTTTTGCATAGAGGATGAGGTTATTATTGCTTGAGTTTTTACTTTGCCTACACAGCCAGCAAATACAATTCCACTGAATATTATTTTTATTATCTTCCTTGTACTTCCATTTATCGTTCATTTGATTAAGTTATTTTAAAAACACAAATGAAATGCTCTGCAAGGACGTCATGGTTCAGAAGTCCTGTGGATTGCAGCTTCAAGTCCAACACCACATCCTGTCTGTTATCACTGCAGACATTAATCCCCTGAAATTCAGGGTCTCAAAAGTTGCATTGGACAAATGAAAGAATAGATGATAAGGATGTCCTGGGAGAATTGTGCATACTCAGAGTCCTGCTTCCCTCGCTGCCATTTTCCTAAAAAAAAATGTAAAGAAACAAAAGGATTTGCTGCTTTTGTCTGTTTTATAGTTATGTAAATTAAAAATATTTTGGTTTTGGACTTTTGAATGGACAATACAAGCAATGTGAATTTGTCCCTTTGGGCTCTAGTAAATGTAAGGGCTGTTGATTGACTATTTTCTGATACTGGATAGACCAATAAGGTCCATAAGTGTTGTGGTTTCCACAAGAGGTCGCAAAATCAGTCAGAGGGGTTGTAAGATTATTAAAGTTTGTGTAAAGTAAATTCAGACATTTGTTTTAAAACACATGTTCTGAATTATGGAGTTATGTTATTATGTAGTTATGTTGGAGTTGGAGCATTGAACAGTTTTTGCACATTTTTGGGGTTAGGACTTTACGGGGAGAGCCTGGGATTGAGGCTTGATGACGTAGAGATAGAAAGCCCCATCCACACCACAGGAGAAACAATTCAATGCTCGTAATTTTGCCAAAAGCCAAAACATCCCAGATACGGACGCCGCCATGTCGTTATTTTGCAACAAGAGTCTGTGCAGTAGTCACGTCATCGATGTGACCCCCCAACCAATCCCGAGTCGATCAGAACTTTCAATCATGACATTTTCATGTTTTTTATACAGTAGCAATAAATAACAATTAAAACCACACGTTAAAGAAAAACAAAGGCTTGAACAAACATCAGCGTGATAATAACTACTTACATTACGGAAACCATATTTGGGAAAAATGTAACCTACTCGAGGAGTTAACAAGCTCTCCCAGCTGCGCGTGCCCTGACTCCACCTGCAGGTGGATCACTGACTTTCGCCTGACAGGATGCAGCATGTGAAGCTGGGGAAGCACGTCTCCACCTGCCTGACCGTCAGCGCTTGTTCCCCTCAAGGCTGCGTACTTACCCCCCTTTTTTTCTCCCTGTACACAAACAGCTGCATCTCCAGTCACCAGTCCGGCAAGCTCCTGAAGTTTGGGGATGACACCACCCTCATCGGTCTGATCACCTGGTGACTTGGTGTGGACAAATTAACTTAGAGCACAAAATAACTTAGAGCTCAGTGCTCTAAAGAAAGTGTAGATGGTTGTGGACTTCAGAAGAAACGCAGCCCCACCGTTCCCCATCACCCTGTGTGACTCCCCAGTGGACACTGTTGAGTCCTTTCGCTTCCTGGGAACAGTCATCAGCCAGGACCTCAAGTGGGAGCAGAATATTAGCTGCATCACCAAGAAAGCACAGCAGAGGATGTACTTCCTGCGGCAGCTGAAAGAATTCAACCTGCCAAAGGCAATGATGGTGCACTTCCATCATTGAGTCCATCCTTCCTCACCTTCTCCATTACCATCTGGTACGCTGCTGCTACTGTGAAGGACTAAAACAGACTGCAGGGTATCATCCGCTGCGCCGAAAAGGTGATTGGCTGCAACCTGCCGGCCCTCCAGGACCTGCACGCCTCTAGAACACAGAGGCGAGCAGAGAGGGTCATGGCAGACCCCTCCCAAACCGGACATAGACTCTTTGAAGCACTCCCCTCTGGCAAGAGGCTGAGGTCTGTAAAGACCAAAACCTCACGCCACAAGAACAGCTTCTTCCCCTCTGCAACTGGCCTCTTCAACAACACGGCCCGGGTCCCCCATTGACACGCACTCTACCTCTAACTGTGTCCATAAACTCATGGTGGGTTACATTAACACCATAACCTTCACATATGCACATTTTATTTTATATTTGATATTCTATATCTATACCCTTTTAATGTCTACTTATTATTTAGTTGTGATTGGTAAATTCTGTGTATTCCTTCTGTGTTTTTATGTGTATATTTATATATTTGTATCCGCTATGCACAAAATCACCAGACCAAATTCCTAATATGTAATCTGTTTACATACCTGGCAATAAAAGTTGATTCTGATTCTTTGTGTTTTTAGTTTGGGCCATGTCCCATCTGCTAACATGTAGGGGGCAGGGTTTATGACCTATACTGCAGCCATCCACCAGGGGATGACTAGTCAGTCACTGCTAAAGCTAGCTCTTAGTTTGACTTGATAAAATGCCAAATGAAGCAGCAAAGAACAGCTACATTTTGTGCCAGAATATAGTTTAGCTGCAAATTCATACACTAGCCATCCCAAGCAGTAACTTGATGCAACTGTAACCAGAAACAATGTAATGTGATGTGACATTCAAGATTCAAGATTCAAGAAGCTTTATTTATCCCGAGGGAAATTATTGTGCAACAGTTTCGATACAAAGGCGGAAAAGGATCAGAGTAACAATAAGCATAAACATAAATCAAATCAAAATAAAGCTAACGTCAGATAAATCAAGCAATGAACCAAGTGTGACAGAGTGCAACAGACGTCGTGGTTAAGCGTAGGTATATACAATATACAACAATACGCAGCGTGCAGTTTAGCAGCAGATTGAAATAAAATAAGTACAAACTAAATAAGTGAGAAGGAGCGATAAGTTATAAGTGTTAAAAATGTTAAAAATGTAGCAGCATGTCCTACAGAACTAAGTGACAGTATGGCACAGTGGAGTGTAGCAGCATTTCGTACTTAAGTCAGTTACAGTAAACCACAGTGAAATGTAGCAGCATGTCCTAAAGCACAGTAAGTATATCAGCAGATAGTTACAGTAAACCATTAATAAATAAATAAAGTGATGTAGTGGTGATATAAAGTGACAGTGTAGTATAGCAGCATTACTTACTGAAGTAAGTGACAGTACAACTGAATAAAGTACAACTGAATAAAGTGATGCAGTGATGGTATATAGTGACAAAGTGACATTTTCAGGATACAGTGTCTCCACTGTTCCTTACCTGACTGGGGGGAGATGAATTATAAAGTTTGATGGCCGCCGGAATAAAAGACTTCCTCCGGCGTTCAGTATTACACCGGGGGAGAATGAGTCTGTGGCTGAAGGTGCTTCTGCTGGAGGTCAGCAGATGGTGGAGAGGGTGAGAGTTGTTGTCCAGGATGCTGTGCAGTTTAGACAGCATCCTCCTCTCAGACACCGCCACCAAAGAGTCCAGTTTGACCCCCAGGACGGAGCCAGCCTTCCTGATGATCTTACTGATCCTCTTTGCGTCTGCTGCCCTCAGTCTGCTGCCCCAGCACACAACAGCAAAGAAGATGGCACTGGCTACCACTGACTGGTAGAACATCCTCAGCATGGTGTTACAAACATTGAATGACCGGAGCCTCCTCAGGAAATAGAGACGACTCTGGCCCTTCTTGTATACAGCCTCAGTGTTCTTGGAAAAGTCCAGTTTGTTGTCCAGGTATACTCCAAGATATTTGTAATCCTGGACAACATCCACAGTCACGCCGTTGATGGAGATGGGTGTGGGGGCAG
Source organism: Echiichthys vipera (assembly GCF_963691815.1). NCBI lineage: Eukaryota > Metazoa > Chordata > Actinopteri > Perciformes > Trachinidae > Echiichthys > Echiichthys vipera. Next base: position 20,553,699 of record NC_139830.1, read on the forward strand.
ATTTACTCCTGCGGAAATCCACCACTAGCTCCTTTGTCTTGGTGGCGTTTAGAATCAGGTGATTAGCTGCACACCAGTCGACAAAGGAGTCCACAACGCCCCTGTACTCCTCCTCCTTCCCCTCACTGACACAGCCAACAATTGCAGAATCGTCGGCAAACTTCTGCAGGTGGCAGGACTCAGAGAGGAACTGAAAGTCTGAGGTGTACAGGGTGAACAGAAATGGGGAAAGAACAGTACCCTGTGGAGCTCCAGTGCTGCAGACCACGGTGTCAGACACTCCGTCCTGTAGTCTGACATACTGTGGTCGACCCGTCAAGTAATCCGTAATCCAGGAAACCAGGGGAGGGTCCACCTGCATCGCCGTCAGCTTCCGTCCCAGCAGAGCAGGCCGGATGGTGTTGAACGCACTTGAGAAGTCCATGAACAAGATTCTCACTGTGGTCCCCGCTCTGTCCAGGTGGGCGCAGGCACGGTTGAGCAGGAAGATGATAGCATCCTCCACTCCTAGTCTCGGCTGGTAGGCAAACTGTAGAGGGTCCAGTGATGAGCTGACCAGGGGCCGAAGAAGTGAAAGAACCAGCCTCTCCAGGGACTTAATCAGGTGCGACGTCAGTGCCACCGGTCTGTAGTCTTCTGAGGTGCTGGGACGCACCTTCTTTGGTAATGGTACCAGGCAGGATGTCTTCCACAGCACAGGGACCTTCTCAAGACTCAAGCTGAGGTTGTAGATGTACTGCAGGACTCCACACAGCTGGATCGCACAAGTTTTGAGGACCCTCGGGCTGACACCGTCGGGACCCGCTGCCTTGCCTGGGCGGAGTCTGCACAGCTCCTTCCTCACCTGCTCTGCAGTGAAGGTCTGTCTGCTGTGTGTGTTGGTGGGGGTGGAGAGAGGTGATGGCGGGGGGGAGGGGACAGGTAGGGCAAAATCAGGAAGGAATTGAGGGGGAGGTGTCAGCAGGGTTGGAGGTTTGGAGGTGGGTGGTTGTAGAGGAGCCGTGGGGAGGTGGTCCAGAGCCCTTTCATCAAATCTGTTGAAGAACAGATTTAGCTCATTGGCACGTTCAGTACCACCTCCTACCGTCTGGCTACCAGATGGTTTGTAGCCAGTGATGCTCCTCATGCCGCTCCACACGTCCTTTAAGTTGTTCTGCTGGAGTTTGTGCTCCAGCTTCCTCCTGTAGGTGTCTTTGCCCTGTTGGATCCTCTCCTTCAGCTCCCTCTGGACCTGCCTCATCTGCTCTCTGTCCCCCTCTCTGAAGGCCCTCTTCTTCGCATTCAGCAGGACCTTGATGTCTCTGGTGACCCACGGCTTGTTATTTGGGAAACAGAGTACAGTCTCTGTAGGAACAACGCTGTCCACACAGAAATTGATGTACCCTGTTATGCAGTCCGTGAGATCATCAAGGTCCTCCCCATGTGAATTACAGAGCAAATCCCAGTCTGTGAGTTCAAAGCAACCCTGTAAAGCTTCGTCAGTCTCCTGTGACCATCTCCTCACAGTCCTGGTGGTCACAGGAAGCCGCTGGACTTGGGGCTTATACAGGGGCTGCAGATGGATGAGGTTGTGATCTGATCTTCCAAGAGGAGGAAGGGCAGTGGAGCTGTAAGCCTCCTTAACATTAGCATACAGCAGGTCCAGTGTCTTGTTTTCCCTGGTGGGACAGTCCACAAACTGCTTGAAAGTGGGCAGTGTTGCAGCCAGAGTGATGTGGTTGAAGTCCCCAGATATTGCAATGAATGCGTCTGGGTGCCGTGTCTGAAGTCCCGCGACGACGGTGTGGATGACGTCACTCGCGCGCGCCGCGTTTGCAGTCGGAGGAACGTAAACAACCAGAACGATCACGTGTGAAAACTCCCTCGGCAGATAATATGGCCGCAGACTCACGGCAAGCAGCTCAATGTCCGGGCTACACACACGCTCCTTTACAGTAACTGTCCAGGATGACACCACTTGATGTTAATAAGAATAGCAAGTCCCCCACCTTTCCTCTTGCCACTCTCACGGTGACTCCTGTCCGCCCGAACAGTCTGAAAGCCGTCCACAGTTACGTTCGAGTCCGGGATGTCCTCGTAGAGCCACGTCTCCGTGAAACACAGCACACTGCTCACACGATACCTCCACTGAGTCTTCACCAGGCCCGCCAGCTCGTCCATCTTGTTAGCCAGCGACCTCACGTTCCCCATGGTGATGGAAGGGAGAGATGGTTTATATCTCCTCTTCTTTTCCCGTTGTTTACGTCCAGCCTTACATCCCCTGTACTTTCTCCTCAGTTCTTTGGGGATTTCAGGCCTCTCCCGCATTAGCGTCGTTGGTGCTAGCGACAACAGCTGTTCACGGGTGTAAACAATGGAGCCGCCGCATTGTTGCGTCCAGACGGAGACGCGGTCGGCAAAAATAGTCCCAAGAATGAGACAAACGGACAAAAAACACGTAAGAAACTTCACGAACATAGTTGGCTAAGGTTAGCACTACGACTTACAGGAAAAAGTACTTAATAAAAGACAGTAAAATAAGATAAAATAGCAAAAAAGTGCGGAAAGGAGAGGGAGCAACTGTTGCTGGCTGCCGCTTTACACAGCGCCGGAACCGTGCATTTACAGTTTATCATGTCTGAGAGTGAGGATAATAAAGGCAAGCAGCTTTTCAACAGAAGCGTGTATTTTGCTTTCTTCTCTGGATCAAGACTGATGGTTTTATTCACAACATACTAAAATAAACAATATCAAAAGTCTAATGCAGCTCACAGTGCCCTGTAATTAACAGAAACAAGGTTACTTCGCCGAGGAGGTAACACACCCATAATGATACTATAGTAATGTTGTTTTTTGTTTTTTACTTTTATGGCTTGACAACCCAATATCTTACAAAGCCTACGGCTTGCTGATAGATCACAGAGAGTTTGTGGTTATTTTTGTTTTTGTTTGTGGAATTAAATCCATTCTTCTATAAACGTTTGATTATCATTTATATTAAACAAAATTTTGTTTGTACTTGTACCCTTTGTCTGTGTCTGCATTTGGGTCCAGTTCCCCAGTGTTATCCCCCCGCACCGTTCATGACGAGGTGTATCCAATCTCACTAATCACCTCCCTGCCAGTATAAGATGCCAGATGTGAGACGCATTCGGCGCCAGATCGTTACATTATCAATGTGTTACCTGTGTTCCTGTTCACCTGTTTGCCTCCCGGTCTGCCTGCCTACCACCCGCTTGTGTTCTTCCCATGATCATCTCGCTGTTGTTTGCTACCTCACCAACACTGGACACGCTCAGGAGAGGAGCACCATCACTTGGACCTCACTCCTTTTCCCCTTGCGCACTGTACACTGTTGTATATAGTTTGTCTTACATTAAAGACTCGTTAACCCGACTTTGTTTCCGTGTCTGCATTTGGGTCCCAGTTCTCCATGTTTTTCCCCAGTTCCGTTCATGACAGCTCACATGCTCGCACTGGTTAGAAGGATCACTGCAGGTCTCTACGCTGCCTGATGACGTTATGAACAAATCAAATTTAGTCATCAATTTTTGTCGACTGTGTTGATTATTTATTAGACCCTTACAATGAACTGACCTACTTTTGTATTTCTGTAGAAGAGTTTGTGTGTTTTTGGTGTCTGGGGATGCCGCTACTAAATAAAACTCAGAATGTTAACACATCTCCACACCAGGCAAAAAACAACCTTCTGCTAAGCTGTGGCAGAGAGAATTTGGAGAGGTTTTCCAAGGGACATAACCAATTTGTAAGACCTGGGAAGGAATGAGGACTCAGATGCGGAGGTACGTAGATCAAACTGGTATTTATTCTTAAAATCCAAAATGTGAGGCACAGAGCCAATAACCCACAGAACAAAAGGTCACTCTGAACAGGAGGAAAAACAATAATCAAAGTTAACAAATTAAACACAAAAACAAAGTCTCTCCGACCAGGAGGAAAAACAGGGAATACAAAAACCTGAGCGAGGATACTAGGATCTCTTGACAGGCAACAAGGCTGTGGAAACGAGCTGGAAACATTCGGCATAACGGACAAAATATTCTGGCAACGAGACAAGGGAAGACACGGACTATATACACATGAAGGGAGGGGGACCACAGGTGGAAACAATCAAGGATCAGGGGGTGACGTCAGACCGGTGACACAAGAGGGAGGGCAAGTGACCTGAAACGAGAGGAGAGTTACTCTTCAAAATAAAACATGAAATTCACAAGACAGAAAACCCAAAGACAGGACAGACCTCACCGCGGCGTGACATTACCCCTCCCTCTAGGGCTGACTCCTGACGGCCCAGGGAGTTCAGGATGAGCCTGGAAGAAATCATTGATCAGGCTGGGGTCCATGATGTGGCGAGAGAATTTGGAGAGGTTTTCCAAGCGACCTAACCAAATAGGGTTGGTTTTGAGGCAGGTGTGACACAACGAGAAGCGACTTCTCAGTGTAAATAACATGGCAGCTTCCGTGGATGAGATGAGCGCGGCTATAGAGCAAGCTGCTCGCTAACGCTTTTTTCTCTTGGATCCTCCTGTTGGAATATGGACCGGGCACATGAAACTGTGCCCTTTATCCGTAAATTCACGTTACACAAACAGAAAATATCCTTTACTGACATGTTGTTTACTTTGCCTCAACACTCTGTTAGTATGTCATAGGCTTCGTTGATCTGATCAAAGTGATGGACAGCTGATTTATCCAATCAGCAACCAGTATTTCAACCCCTTCCCAAAAGATCTCTAACGGAGAGTTCCCAGATGAATATGCAGAGCAAATGCGAATTATGCGAATCAATCCATCTGGCGGTTAGAAAGTCACACAAAGCACAGATAATCATAACTTTACTATGTTAATTGATTGCTGTTGTCGGGTTTATGTAGCAAGTTCAATTTTATGATCAGAAGATGTCAATAACGATCATGATACAGGGTGGGTCTGTTATGATAACGTAACTACCAAGGGTCTAAGCTTTTATTTAATTTTTTACGTTTCTTATATTTTGTATCTGACATGTAGTTAACTAGTTATAGTTATATAGTTGTTTTCATTTAGCAATGCAGAATTAAAATTTGATAACGGAGCTAACGTCAGCTGTTACCACAATAACAGTAAGTGGTCAGTAGGCTAACTAAGTGAATTAAATTATGTGCAAGAACATAAATCTAACAAAACAGATAGCACAAATTAGACCTACATTGCTAAAATTGTTGTGTGTTCTCTAAACTATGACATTTTTCCTAAAATGAGATTGCTTACAGTATCACAATATAGCACAATATATTAAATCGTAACCTCTTATCATGATACATATCGTATCACCAGATTCTTGCACTTACACATACACAGCCCTATGAAAAGTTTAGTAACATTCTACTGTAGGTAACAGGCCAGCAGGATCTCCTGAACATACTGTTGGCCTGCAGCTTGTTTTGTTATGCACAAAACATGGATGAGTCTTATCTTATAATTGTTCACATATGACTGCGTTTACATATGATGTCACTTTCTTTGATTGGAGAAGTTTGGCCTGGCATTTCTGGTCTATGACCATGTCAACAACTTCTCTCCATGTATGAAATTACAAATAATGGACATTTGCACACTGACTCTGTCTTTTTCTCAGTATCAGAGAGAATGATGAGAATGGGATCATCTGCCAGTGCTCTTAAGCTCCACACAAAATCAATATTACGGGCCTAAAATACAATTTGACACAAAAACAGGAAATAATCTTGGCCTACAGCGACTACGTGATCACCAGCACCACCACTTCTACCAATAAGACCCTTCCCAACAAAACACTGATATTTACTATTTTCCTGCATAATAATAATAAGAGCTTTTCACAGGAAGGACCATCATGTGTTCAATCTGACCGCCCATGGATTCATGTTCAGTGATGTAGCCCCTTTCTCCCCATGATGCTTCATGAAATAAGTCTCACTCATCTTCTTATCGTAGATATCATGGTCAGTAAGGGGAAACAACAAAGGCTTTGATATTGAGCTGAGTATTATTATTTTTGGAGGGGGGATGACTGCATAAGCAGATGGGTGCACAGTGTCAAATCCCCTAAAACAAGTCTATTCTGCCCCAAGCAAAAGTGTTCTGCCAGCCCTGCTCCTTTTCATCAACAACCTTCTTTTTCTTTTTTTAAAGTTCGTATTCACAACCGTCAGCCCCCAGAACCATCACAACTTTTCACTCTACTACAACAACACCAGGCTGTCAGGCCCCACAGGCTATCACAGTGGATCTGTAAAGTATTTGCACACCAGTTTCCTCACTATAACCTTCCACTTAAAGTTGAAGGACCAGTCCTCCCACTACAGCTCACACAGGAGCGACATGCAACGAGCTCCCACGCACACTGTACACTTGTCAAATTTTCCCTTGAAAATGTTAATCCTGTGTAATTGGGTTGGTAGAAGAGAACGTTAAATCAAGATGCACTGAATAATTTACATTGTATTAATTTTTTTCCACAGCCAGATACTCTTGGATTTTCCTTCTGTACCCGCCAGGTTAGTTTAGTTTATTTCAGTCATTTGTAGCTTATAAGATTCAATAATAACTGTAATAAACAATAAATAAGCATTATGCCAATTCATTTCTTGCATTAAAAAACAAAAATATATACAAAAAGCTATACAAGAAACAAAACAGGACCGAAAAGATGTATGCTGAAGCCATAGCTTATTACACCTCCCTTTTTAACATTATTGTCATCTGCTTCCATTAATTCATACAAGGTAATAAAAGAAAGTAACAGGAACTACGTGTACATTATATAGACCTATCGCCTACCCAAAAATCCCAAACACATTTTATGTGTTTAGCCACTCATATTTTTTAATTGAGTATTGCAGCTGTGCTCGACAAACAGATTTCATTTAGGCAGAGAGGGTAAAACTTATTCATGGCTACATTATTTTTGCTTTTTCCTCCACAGTGAGGCCTGGCTGCAGGGTTAGATGATGAATTTTCTTGCTCAAGGAGACTTCAGCAAGGCAGATGCTCACAAGCACCACGAGGGTCTTAAACAGCTTTCTAAAGTTGAAGGACAGTCTTCTCCCTGTATTACCCTGCTGCCCACGAGGTACGTGTCACACACTGACTGTAATCACTGTAAACAGGCATGATTTCAAATTCCAGTTTTCCCTAAATTCACAATAATTGTCAGGGCCGATTACCACAGCGCCATGTGTCGGTTAAAAGTTGGCTGCTTAGACCTCATGCTCCCTGGCAGGCTCCTGATGTCCATTTGTGAAAGAACTGGAGTAGCTTCTTGACTCAAAACTATCCTTATCCGTGGCCTTGAAGGAGGCAGGGCAGGGATGAAGTAGGGAGAAGGGGGCACACTGAATGGACACTGGAGTTGACTTTAGTGTGAGGTCACAAAAACTTTTAACAGTTAATAGTCCAGACACTGGGTTCACTACAGTATGTAGCTCTGAACCCACCACTGCAATTTTATTTCCCAGCGGCCTCAATTTGTCAAAAGTGATTCTGTGCATGTCAAGACTTCCCCTCATAACTAAGGACAGTAGTATAGTAGGATAGTTGTTAGAGAGAGAGGCCTAACAGCTACAGTGAAACTGCTCTAATGCTAGCACCGCTCTACTTAAGACAGAATAATCACTGTGAAACAACTGCGCTTCCTCTGCTCCTTTCCGCTCCCACTCTCTGCGTTGCTTCAGGGGGTTGGTGTGTCATGCCCGGCATAAATAGAAAAAAGCATTTCCATCTGTCTGGTAAACAAGTTGGCTAATCTGTCACCTCAGTTCACCCTTTTCGGTTATTTTCCATAGATGAGGAGATGCAGAACGCTTTATGCTGCATACAAGCATTTATCAAATGAAGCTTTGGTGTTAATTTCATCTGAAAGCAACCGCTGTGTTTATATATGTGTTATAATGGAACGGAGCACAGTGGAGGGGCAGACACTATTCATTTCACTTCAATGGAGATAGACTCTTTCATCTTTGATAGATGTAAAATTCTAAACAAAAAACCAACACACTCAGCAAAGTTACTTTTATGTGTTGCTTGTTTACTGCATCTTTTGAAAGGCTTTTGGAAGAATTCTGTTTGATGGACCAAGGTGCTCATCTGTGTATGAGGCGATGAAAAAAATAGGTTTGATCAGGATTAATAAGAGGAGCTTTATTAGAAATATTGGGTTGTATATTATAATATGGGGGGTTTACAGTTTTTAAGAATTTCATCATTAAGTTTAATTTTTTTTTAAGCACAGTAGGTTAATTTTATTCCCAAAATAACTACATTGGCCAAAAATGACTAAATATATCTCAAATGTCAATCAAAGACCTGGGGATGCAAACAATGTATTGTCGTTAAGAAATTACTCAATTAAATTAAATTAGTTGCAATTAATTTCGTTTTGAACCCGTAATTCCCCGCCAATCCATGTGAGGGCGCGTTTGACGCCAGACGTACTTTGCGCACACGCGGGAACACGAGCTAAGCAGTTCTCTGACGACAAGAAGACGAGAAGTGGTACACTGACAGGATGAAGAGGGCAAAACGAGTGCAGTATGGAGCCACTTTAACACGTGAGCTCCCGCAGTTTCGTTAACATCAGGCTACAAGTTATAATCACAGTGTTGCACCTGAGGAACTCGAAGTCTCTGTATGTGACGAGCTGTCGACAGACGGTGGGTGGTTATACTTTACCTCCATGAGTACTGTAGGCTACACCACAGCTAACACAAGTACTATACAAAGACACCTGCAGCACCACCACAGCTCTCTGCTAAAATCAGGCCCCCTTTAAAGACAATACTGACATTTTAGTGTCAAAGTTTAGTGTTAAAATCTCGCTGCGTCTCGTTCTCGTGGACTTTGAATGTATGGTATATTTTTTTAATATTGTACTGTCATGACAGCGGGGGTGCTGTCGGTTTACCTTCTATGTCGCATCTTCAAAAGAGCACAATAAAAATGTGACACTGAATTTGAAACAGCACATTGTAATTTCTGCATCTATTATCGATTTACCGTGTGTGCCCCTAAAATTTCTTGTTGCCCCCCTAAAATTATCAGTTGGGGGCCACAGTGCTCCAAGTGAATCAAGTTAGTCTGGAGCCCTGATTGTATTCTTTTATTCAGGAATGATTTTTTTTTTTTATGCTGCTGCTATTTATGTTTCCAATGTCGCAGATGAGAGAATGCCCAATTTATTTTCATGTTAAGTAGCCTACGTAATATTTTGATATTTTCTATTCAGAATATGTTTGATATGCTACAAAAATGTTATTCCCTGCCCTCAAGTGAGTGATTAAGGAATATGATTTGCATTCTTTCTTTATATCATAAGGAAGATAGCATTTTATGTTACATATAGACCTTTTAAAAGTTGTAAATATAAACAACGACATCAGCTGACAGGAAGATAAGGACCAAGGCTGTTGCCAAGTAATGGAATTCCATTAAAAAGGTCTATACAGTTAACCTATTCAGAGGGGAATTCAGCTTCTCCAAAGAATTGCCGCTTATCAATTAATCGATCATCGATCAATAAGATGAAACAACTATCGATTAATGAATTTTCCATCATTTGCATCCCTACAAAGACCACTTCCCGCTTTATTCCTTATCCCAGCAGTTTGGACAGCCGTGGCTCAGGAACTAGAGCGATCATCCTTTAACCACAAGGTTGGCGGTACAATCCTTGACTCTTGTTTACATGTCTCCTTGAGCAAAATACTGAACCCAAGGTTGCTTTTCACATTTTGAAAACCAGATAACCTTATATATTATTGCCTGTAAGAAATGTATTCATATATTGTAACACATCTTCTCATGATACAACGTGCTACTAGGAGCAGGTCTTTGAAATTAATTTAATAAAAAATGTCAGAAATATTAACCCAGCAAATTGGTTCATACGCAATCACAAATATCAAAAAAAGGTTTATTACCAGGTTCGACAATAATGCTGGTATTTTTTTCACCTTGAGTCTGTGTGTGTGTGTGTGTGTGTGTGTGTGTGTGTGTGTGTGTGTGTGTGTGTGTGTGTTTGTGTGTGCGCGTGTGTCATAGTCTTAGCGTAGATTGGTTTAGTTTGTTTCTTGTTTTATTGTGAAAATCCCTTTCCTCTTGTGCCATGTCTAGTTGTACTTCCTGTCTTTGTTCCTCCACACCTGCGTTCCAGTAGCTTATTGTTAGTGTTAAATTTTTTTATGTCAGTTTTGCATTGTTTTCTAGGCTGTATCTGTTCCTGTAGCATGTCTTACACCTGTCTTGTGTCTACCTTTGTCAGCGTGCCTTGTGTTGCCTGTCCTCAAGTTCCCTCCCCACTCCAGCTGTGTCTTGTTCTTGTGATTAGTCCTGTCTATATATAAACCTGTTTCCCTTTTGTGTCTGGTCAGTTTGTTGTTGATTTTTCATGTGTTGGAGCTGTATTTGATCCTCGTGAGCCTCTGTTTTTCCCAAAGCTTATAGATTGGATTCCTTGTTTTTTGGGGAAAATAAACTGTTTATTCGATAGTTCTTGTCTCCTGTCTTCTCTCTCTTCATTTTGGTCCACCTGCCTGCTTCAACCGTGACAGTGTGTCATCATGGCAAAATGTGGACTTGGAGACACAGGAACTAGGCTACCCCTGAGGCAGCTTTGAGTACTTTGCCAGGTGTTTATATGTCTATCTGTCAGTGGCCATATATTGTCACTGTGTTAGTGCCCCAAATAGTCAAATTTATGTGGTGGCATTTTCTCAGCACCATTGGGCCTTTGTTCCCTTTTTAATAGATGATTATGAATTTGAAAGTTATTCAACACCTGAACAGACTTTCAGCTATGATTGGGCTATTTATGCAACTCAACCAGCAATTTGTCTCTGTAGCCTAATTGCGTGAATATTTCAAAAAATCACCTCTGAATAACAAATGTTTTTAGTCATCAATGAAAACATTTTTTCCTATTATTGCTTTGCAGCAATCATAACCTCCTGGTTACCATTGTATTCATTTTAAGACTTTTACTTTACCCTGTTAGTCTTCAATGTCAAAATGTATTTCATTAAGAAAAATATAATATAAAATATTTTATTCACCTACTGCTTGTTGTTGCCTGCTTGATATGCTAATATCCATCAGTCAACATGTATGACAGAGACTCCAGAAACAGACTCCAGGTATTTCAATCGTGTGATCCCATGACCAGTCCCTGTAAGACTCATACATAATTCTGCACACTGCATGCCAAAAGACAACAGACAGATATACACACACCTTTTGCCTCCTGCCACATCAGTTTACAGCTTCATAAACAAGAAGCACATAAGCACTGATACCAGCAACAAGGGCTGTAAAAACCGACAGCTGTGTTAATCTCCATCGGGAGAGGGGATATAGATGACTCCACTGCAGATATGACACTCTTCTCTTTACACAACATATTAGCCAAAGTAATCACTTAACAATGCTGCAGGTAATCAGTGCAGACAGGATCATATGGTCACCCATTTCAGATGTTGTATGCTGGGATATGACTTGAATTTTAAAACAATCACCTATTGCCTCCACAAAACAATACAACACCACTGTTTGCTTTCAGGATACCAATTGTGTAATGCACAGAGGAACTGATTTAATTTTGTTTGTTGGGGGAAAAGCAGCGTGTTGTTTCTGCATTTCCTCTCGACACTAGAGTAATTTTTGCTGTGTGAAATCAAATCTATTTCTTATTACAGAGGCAGTGTTTGAAAGGTACAATGTTACATATCCAGTGGATATTGTTGGACTGTTTTGATTTTATTTAGCCAGGAAGGTCCCACTGAGATACAAGATCTCTTTTTCCAGAGGAGTCCCGGTGAAAAAATGCCATTGCACAGCATAACCCTACATCTGCACCACAGGCGTATCAGAGGGTGTTTTTCACTCTCGTGCAACAGATACACTCATTTTTATTCATGCAGCTGTCTATACCGGCTCCATGCTCAGCTGCGTTTCACAGGTGTAAACTTAACCTGAAGCATTAATTTATGCTTCAAGTCTATTTTTACTACAAACGTATACACAAGGTTAATGCCCAATAAAAAAGCTAAATAAATATATTTATATTTATTTATTTTATAAAGTGGGCAGAGCAGACAGGCCTGGTCGGCGTCTCTGTACAGCAAGTTCTGGTTTAATCCCACAGACTCTCTCTTCACTTTGCCCAGCAGCTGGGAAGCAAGACACAGGAATGCCTTGGGTATTGGGGAGCTGCAGTGTTTATTCATGGGAAAACTGTAACCTACACTATACATTTACTTCACAAGATAATTTCTCTGTCTGCGTTGTCTGCTCTGCTGCTGGACCAGACAGATCTGGTATAGACTAGCCCCAGTGTTGCACTAACACTGTTGCCGCGACTGTGCGATTCTGGTGTGATTGCTTGCGGTCAAGACACAAGGTAAAAAACCCATTTTTCTTTGGTTAAATGATGGGACCAAACAAATATGAGTTAAAGGCCTTGCATTATTCTGTTTCAACAACAGTTCAACCCTTGAAGGTCAAAAAGACATTACTATCATACTTCAGTGTTATCAGTCTGTAGATCTCAGAAATTCTCCCCGCTGGACTTGATTCTTGGTGAGATTAATTCATGATTTAAATGGGTCAGAGGATTATTGGAGTCGTGTCTTTTCTCACTTTTTTCATTTTTATTAAAGATGCTATATCCAGTCTAGACAAGAGAGACACCAAAATGCCTCATGCTGAACAGCGAGGAAGGAAACCTGTGCAAAATGAGTCCTCCATTCCCCCCAAAATTGAAGATTTGTGGTTGCTGCAGATTAAGGTGTCACCCACTGAAAACAACACACTCAATTTTGTTTCCATGGTGGCCCTGTATCCTCTGATACAAAACAATTTAAAGTCACTTCTGTTAACATCACATTTATTTAACCGCTGACCTTTCTTATAGCAAGAATGACTTCTTGAGAGTAACTTTTCTCTAAATGTTTCTGGATTCTACACTGTATTATCCATTAACTGCATCTCATAGCAAATGCTTAGTAGAGAAACTCCATCAGCCTTGAACATAAAATGAAACCTATGGCCTTGTCAGTGTCAATACTGATTCCGGCATTGAATTGCAAACACATCTGTATTTGTATTTTTTTTCCACACTTCCAATCCAAACAGCAAATAGCTTTTATGTCATTTTGCTCTGACTGCAGAATGAGATGACAGAATATATGAAGCAACATGCTTTGATCTTGTTGTGTTGTCCTCATTTTACAGGAAACACCTGCATCAAACACATTTAGGGAGATTAGGAGTGAGCTTGTTATCTTTCCACCCCTTGTTTGTGTCTTTTACAGGACTGGAATTTCAATGCAGGACCAGCCACCGTGAAACTGCCTCTATAACCAGCAGAACACAGATGTCACTCATTTGTTGCTGGAATGTTGTTCAGCCACATCAAGGACCTGGTCAAATTGATAAAATCCTAGCGGTGCTGTTGTGATGAGGTAAAAGGATGCTGAATATTTAAAAACCAACAGGTCAGCAGTAGTTAAAGTGCAATTAAAAAGCTCCACCATGTTCAACCCCAACCAAAGGAACAAGTGCACTCACTGGAGAGCAGATCTTAGCCAGGTGTGTCTCCCTCTCTCCAAACAAACAAAGAATGGGTGAATTGTACTCAATTGTCCGTGAGTGAGCATTGTTTTTGTAATCCCTCACCTAAACATTCTGATTATGCATACATGCTTGGCTCTATGCCTGCATAACACACCGCAGGCTGGATTCAAACTGGGTTGCTGTGCTAAAGACTCAGGCTTTGTATATGGGGCCATACTCCACCAGGTAAGCTACCAGGGTACGCTGCCTTTTGCTATGTAATTGAAGCAGTTGTTGATTACTTGTGGCCACTATCAGCAGTTAAAGAGATACTTTGCTATTATAAATCTCTGTGTCATGGCAGTGTAGGCAGTGTTTGAAGATGAACAGTGTTTGGCGTCCCTCCGTATCAGTATCAAGGTGTTGGGACCAGTAGTATGCAAGATAGGCTGGAGACAGAGACACAACCACTTGCCAAAGATAACAACTAAACCCTGATGTATTAAAAGGTATTTTCTAGGCAAGAACACTGATTTCTAAAAATGCTTAATCAAGCTAAACTTCAGCTACATTTTGTGATCCTAGCATTCATGTGCTCAAATAACCCCCCCAAAAAAACAATGAACATGTATCATCATTTTCATCCTCCAGAGATTCTGAATGCTCCAGATATCTAGAGAGACATTTTCCGTGGGAGAAGAGCATTACTCCCTCAAATTCCTAAAGTTTGCTCTGAATAAATACTTGCAGCATTGTCTTACTGAAGTGCAGAATAAACATGGGTAGGCGGAAAATCCTAAACCAAATTCCAGCAAGGCAGATTGTGATCTCATCATCAGAGAAAGGCGATGGTTGAGATTGATTGTGCTGTGTCTGTTATTAAAAAAAATATATAAAAAATTGGCATCCCACATTGTGGATTTCTCATAGAAAAATCAGTTTGCTGTGAAAATAATACAACTGCGACTGTGTACATTTGCTCCAGGCGAGTGTGTGTCAGCCAACAATCTTTAAAGCGTATTGTGATGTATTATTGTGATAGATCGCCAGTGATATCGTTAAACTTACTGCCAAACTCAATCATCTACAAAGCACAATGCCCGTATGTTAATGTTATTTGTTATTTTCCAATATCATCATGTAAAGCAGAGTGACTTGAAATAGACAAAAATAAAAGGACAAAGTATTTGAAGGACATAAACAGATATCTCTTGTCTGCAGCCTATCTGCCAGTCTTATCGGTACCTACCCACTACAACGGTGTTAATGATATCTCACTGGACCCTGCCAATGGTTAGAGCACATCAGCCGAACAAGGCCCATGCTTTGTAGATCTCATTTGATTTTTACTGCTGATAGTGGATGCGGCAATTTATGCCAGTGCTCATTCAACTAGATGGAGATCAAAGAGTCCTACCCCTCCCCTCACTCCCATCTCTGGTTTCATCAACTCTGCAAAAGAACTCTTTACAGAGGCTTCCTGATTCATCAGTCAAAATCCATCCCTGCCGAGCGTGTACTAGAAATCTTAAGTTTAACAGAGGTGTTAGAGAAATTTGCATACTTACATGTTTATCAAGCGTGGCAAAATGAAAAATAAAATCTCCTAAAAATTTTCCTGATAGGACCTGATTGTATTAACAGGAAAATGCAATTTGGCATGTTTTTCCCTCTCCAGAACTAGAAAAGAAAAGTGTGTCTAAGCTGTATGAATGGTTGCATCACTTTATACATTAAACCCAAGTGCAACTATATACAAGGTAATCTTGCCTTAAATATCAGTTAAGGGCAACACGTAATATATTACAAATCAACAAAGGGAAAAAAACATTTTCAAATTAATTTTAATCTTCATGTTTCATTTATGAGCAACATGCTAAAGGTCACAGGCAGATGATGCCATCAGGACCACAGCATCTGCAAAAAGCAGTGATGAGATCCCCAGCCCACTGAACGGCAACCCCTCCCCACCACGACTATGCTTTGATATCTTCAACTATAAAAAAGTGAAGGCAAAATATCCAAGACACAGATGCTGCGATGTTGTAATTTTGGTGCCAGATGTACCTGCATGTAAGTATGTGAGGATCCCTCTTTTTTAAATATAAAGTGTTTTACTGTACATGTTCTATGTGCAGGACAGAACCAAAAAAAGCTTGTGTTTCTTTTTCCTTCTATAATGTCTAAGGTTCCCGGATTAATAATCATGAAAAAATGTGAAAAACTATTTCCTCTGACAAAAATCATGAAACAACTGAGGCCACTCATATCGTGATATCCCCATTACGGAGAGTCCAGCCATTAACCATAAATCCAGAGTGCTGTCCTCTATAAATAGCCTACATTAAAAATGATATAAGAAAAAGGAACAGAAAGCTAATGTTTTGTTGTTTATTTGTGACAGCTGGCATTAAATTTACCAGACTTCTTTCTGCATAGAAATGGATGTAGTTCACTCAGGCTCTGGGTCCATCAGAACTGCGTATTACATATCAATGGTCTGCTATAAAGAAATAAAAGACCATGGAATCAAGTATTGGACAAAGCAATGTCATAAATGTTCTATATCATCTATATGCTACTGCATTCCTGTCAGCTTGATTAATACATGAAATAGAAGTTATGATCATTTTAAGCCTGTTTTTTCTGTATGGGAAGTGAAATGCTGCTCTCAGTTCAGCAGTCTTGTTGTATCATTTAAACAGGAGCTCATTACAGCTTCGCCATGAAAAACCGGATTACCTGAAGAAAGGAAATACAATGAAAGTAAAAGCAGCAAGTAGCTAATTTCCATGACATCAGGTAGAAAGCAGTTCACAGTTGTGTGTTACAGTGGAAGCACCCATTAAAAATCCACTTGAAATGGATGGGTCTATTGTTAACCCTTTAAAAATAACACAAAAAGATGAACACTAATTTTGCACATGATATGATGATTTTATGCAAACAAGGAACAAACAGAAAGTCATCTATGACATTCATAGAGGTTCATGCAGTTAAATCCACATTCACATTAACAACACATATTAAAGATGCAGAAAAAGGATGTTTAACATTAGCCTAATTACGGAAAGTAATGTCTATGGTGACTGCTGCTATAATTTATTAATAGCTGCAGAAATATGCAGATGAATATTCATTAATGCCTTTGTGATGAAACACTCATAACAGCTGTTAAGTCTTTGACAGTCAGGCTCTGTTCATCTTTAGAGCTGAAGGTCTAAGTAGGTTTGTCAACAAAGCACATCTCGGACAAGCAAAAAACAAATGTGCCAAATGTTTACCTGATACTCAATAGAAGAGCTTATAGAAAGCAGCAGAGATTGCACCCGATAATGTTAGCCAAAGAGTCTCATTGGACAGCTGAAAGGCTGCTCCAAAACTACAATACGCTGAGGTGAAGACAAGACAACATGATTTAGCTTCTCATTAGCACACATATGCACTCACCCACGCCTCTGCACACAAACACCCTCACACAGCCATTCTTCAGCATTACTCTGTTGGAAAGATTGCACCCACGGTACAAAGCGTGCTCTTCCTGATTTCTGTAAATGTGGCCATTAAGGTAATAGCATTGTAATTCAACTATTTGCCGATAATAAATGTAGCAACTCTGTTGAAAAAATGATTTATTCATTTCTAACAAAAAACAACAACAATGCGTTTATATAAGAGGAAACCAAATTCGTACCAGCAATATGAACAGTAAAGGGATAACCTTACCTATATGGTTACAGCTGATATACTTGCAATATGGAGCAGAGCTACTCTGTTTTCCAATTTCTACTGATTCATACATGAACTCAGTTTTCTTCATGATAAAAACTTTTTCCATCTTGCACCTACCTCAAACAATATCTCAATGAAGATAAAAGTTAAAACTTACTTTAATCTGTGTGGCGTGATGGAAACAACAAACAATATATAAGAAAGATTTATCTGTTTTTCATTTTTAAAGTGTGAAGAAAAGCCTGTATTTGAATTTCAGGTCTCTTCTTAACTTGTTCTGAAGTGTCATATACGGCTCAACCTTTACAAATGTCAGGTGTATGCGCTGCAGGCCACGGGAAAATAAGAATTCAGTGGCTGTGCTATTTTTCTCCCACACAGAGTATTTTTTTCCACTGGTTCATCTTGAATAAATGATGGGTTCTTGTGATTAAAGTGGCATGCAAAGTAAAAATTTTAGGTTTGTTGTGAAAATTTTACAAGGACATTGCATGCTGATCAACATTATCTATGCCAATGTCGACTTCTTGCAAAATTTTCACCTGTGCTAGTCCCTGAAAAAGCAGAGAGTAAAAATATACACAAACATGTAGCAGGGACATATTTAGTAGATCTATTCAAATGGGTAAGATTTTTAATTGGTCCTCTCTAATGATGTTTGTGTAGATTTTTAAAAGCCATTCAACCACAATACATATTCCATGGACTGAATTCCAACTCTTGACAGGATGTGTTTACTTTTTCTATATTTAACCAAACCACAACCTTGGCCTATAATCTTCACCAAGCTACAATCTTTCCCTAACTTTAATCAAAGTGTTTTAATAGCTTTAACCTATCCACACGAGGGATGAAGGAAGCAAAACAACAATCTCCTTTGTTAAAGTTCTTTGCATTGTATGCACACTATTGGCCGCAGCCACCCTCCAACAATTGTGTGGTACAAGAACATAGCACTTCCTGGACTCAAAAAATGTATGGCCACAGAAGAAAACATTTCAGTTTTTTTTAGGCACAAACTGGTGATTCATATTCAAGCCCAAGGTTGACTGTGCTAGGTCCCCCCCTTACACAACCCTGTGTGATTTTGTCAACAAACTAGCATTTGAGGTTTGTGAAAATCCTGTCTTACACTGTCCTATCATCACTCCTGCTAGAGGGCATGTTGCAGCTGCAGAGCTGAGAGACTCCCGACTGTGTGCCACATTTTAAGGATAAAAAGTAGCTGAATGAAGGGGAAGGTCTGTGGTCAAGGTGTGGTGACCTGTAGTACATGTATCATAACTGATTTTCTACCTTTATCCTTCTGGTTATCCTTTCCTGAAAGCTGTAAATGATGTGCAGGCCAGAGCTTATTTGGACCCACATCTAGGAACCGGCCTCTGCAACAGGGCTTACGGTGATAGTCAAGGGTCTTGATTCAGTAAAACCACCTTGACTTAGCTTATCAGGCTCTGCAGATGCTGCTTGCAAAAGGCTATCATTTTTCCTTTGGTTCTATATCCTTAGAAGGCTCTAAAGGGTGATGTAATAATGAGAAATTTGGCAGGACAGGTTAATTTTACAGTCCAGGCTACACCATTCTGTATCAGAAAGGTAAACATAGGCAGGCCACCCTCAATTATTCCAGATAGGTGCAGGACTAGATTTAAATAATGCATTGTGTGCAGTTTTGTAAAGGAATAAACATTATTAATATAGATTATGGACATCACACTTGAAAATATGGTAATATCCACAATTAGAACCAGTATTTTACCAACACACAGTGTATATTAGAGGTCATTATTAAATGCATCTGATGCAGTAACATCCTTCAGATTAAAATGCACTATTAAACAATTAACAATTAAATCACCGTTAGATGGATTTCCATATGGGCTTTAGACTGTGTGGATAGTTAATGTCAAATCATAATTCAATTTGCACTGTTCACTGTGACTTAAAGATTTACTCAGTATGCTTTGCATCTATTTAATTGTCTTTTAAGTTACTATCTATCAAAGACAGGCAGGGCAGTGCTAAGGGCAACTAATCGACGCATATATATATATATATATATGCGTCGATTAGTTGACTAATCGCTCTAAATGACGACCACTGGTTGACCAAAATCCTTGGTTGGGAGCAGCCCTACTGAGGACGCACCCGCCTGTTTTAAATCAGAGGTGTGGTAGCATCTTGGCTTCCCTATGTCTGAAGGTAAGAAGACAACATACTAGACAAAAACAGTGTGCAAATATTGCACAAGAGTGATGAACAGCACAAACAGATCCACCAACACGATGCAGCGACACTACAGTGAGAAGCTCCTGTCACCACTGCCTGGAAAAAGTTACTAAAAGGCCAAACCACGGTGACAAGCAACCCAGCTCACCAAAACGAGTGCAAGAGCTAATGAGATTACAATGGGCACTGGTGTTTATATGAGGTTATTTTCTTTGACTATTGAGAATTTCCACCTCTGGCCGTGTGGAATGTTTGACAGCGTGAATATGCGGAGATCTCAGCTTAAAGAAACATGTCAATTCCAAACTAGAACACAGGCCAATACTAAGTTTGTTTTATTTTTTATTGAATTATCGCTTTTGTTATTTACTATCGAATTTGTAGAGTGGCAGCCTTTATTAGTCTTTAGTACATGTTTAGCATTGTTAATTTCAGTATGAAGATGTTTGTGTGTTAGTTAACATTGTTTCCTCTCGGCCTTAGAACCACACACACACTTTTTCCAATATTGTATAAACAATAGTGCCTGTATATATTTAAGTTTACATAAAAATGTACATTGAACATTTCAAAAGGAGGTGTTGGCAATGGTCACCATTAGGCAACAATACTAAATGGTTAGGTTTAGGCAACAAAACTGTGGTTAGGTAGAGGAAAAGATTATGGTTTTGATTTTGAATACTAAAGAATGTTATGTAAGAAAGCTTAGTTAAAATCAGCTGACTTTTCACATGGGTCATGAACTTGGGTGAAAGTCCTGTGTGTGTCTGACCCATTCACCACCCTAACCTTCCTCCTTGCACAGAATTTCTAGTCATTTATTACTCCTTACAGCACTGTGGTCAAGCAGTTGAGAGCAACACTGATGGGTGATCCAGCTTCCCTAAACAATGGATAACAGCCAACTGGGGCAACTAGGAGGTACAGTAGGGCCAAACCCCCTCATATCTATGGCAGTGATAAGCAACTGATAACACCCATTCAAACGTCTGACAAGAGCCGAATCAGCTTCCAAAACTATTGCGATGACATCCCCCTAAAACTGAGGAAAGTGGTGATTCTAAAGATCCCATTACAGGGTTTCACATTCTTAGAGCTTCCTTGCTGACTCGACTGGTCCCAAATCAGAGCACAGCATTTGATATTCCAGCTGGGGACATGCCGTGGGCATTAGCAGTAGGCTGTAATGTGAAAGAAAGAGAAAGAGGTAGTTGATGTACCACAGAGCCTTAACTGAAATGTTGTTCTAGTATCTAAGCACCACTGAAGCATGATAAAACAGTTTATTCTATTTCAGGATGGTGGCATCTCCTGTATATATATATATATATATATATATATATATATATATATATATATATATATATATATATACCCTTTCAGTGCAACTCAGAAAATAAAGCAAAATTGCAATTTTACATTTTTAGAAAGCTTTAGTTTAGTTTATTGTTATCATTATTGTTACCACCTTAATTTAACCAGGAGAAACCCATTGAGATTAAAAATCTCTTTTTCAAAGGAGAACTGGCAGCAGCAGCGTTACAACACATAGTTACAAACAGAAAACACAAGGACAAAAAAATATATAGAATTAAAAAAAAATAACCAAAGCAATTTACATTACAAATTAATTACATTTAAAAGTAAAGGAGACACTTTTGTCACCAAGAACTTTTAAAAATATTGACAGAAATCTGTTTCTATTTCTTTCATTTTTGATTTGAAACCATTTAAAAGAATAGATGCACTTTTAAGTCATTCTGCAGCAAATTCCATGTTGAGGGTGCAAAGTAAACAAACGTTTTACCTGTGCTGTGCGGACATTTCGAACTGAAAGCATAACAATACCTTTAAATTGCAGAGAGTATTGTCTAGCATTTTTTTGCGTAATTAGAGAACATAAATAAGAGGGAGGCACACCAAGAATTGCCTTATATATAAAGGTATACTAATGACAGAGCCTACGTGTGGCCAGAGCAGGTCATCCTACCCGAAAGTATACCTCTCACAGTGGTGTGTGCGAGCTTGACCGTTGGTAATAAGCCACTTCAATTATGTATAATATATACACTCCTTCCTATATTTGGTTCCTTCTCATACCACAATTTTCCGAACTCTTAATTACTTCTCAGATTATTTAGCAGTCAAAACGTTTTTAAGAAGTAATAATGAGGTGAAACAAAATGGCAACTAACAATTGATAAACAAATATAGAATGCAAATGAAGACAAAAAATGTTAATATAAATGTGAAAATACAGTAATAATAGTGAAAAATATAAATTAACATTTCTTGTCTGAAAAGTATAGGAAGAAGAATCATGCTTATCTCGTTGTACCCCTATTGTACACTCAATCCATTACATAAACCAACTCTCCACCCCAGCATACATTCCATACATTGTACATAAAGATGGAAGCTTGACAGTTCCCTGGAAATAATCTCAAAACATCTGCTTTGCAACTTAGAGAAGATAGAGCCCCAAGTGGAACAGGAATAGAAGTATCTGTGTTACGTATTTACATCTTTGTGGATCTCAATTATCACCGACTTCTCTGCCTGTGGAATATCTAGTCAGGTGATATTTGTTCAAGCAGTCACCAAGTGACACATGGAAGAATTAAATGCATACCAGCACTGAAAAAATTAAAACATCATTAAAGTGTAGTCTGGCTCTGTTCTGGTGTCAGGTGCTTTATTTGAGCAGTGTAGTTATGAATTTAAATACTACGAATAATCACTTCTAGAGAATACTAATCACAGTAAACTGATTCTGAGGGATTAGCAGCACCCCACCATAGGTTATTTACCACTGACAGCAAGCTAATCAAAGTAAAGAAACATAAATATTGAGTTATTAATATATTAAAATGGTTCTGCACAAGATGGAGTAGATTTTTTTGCTGTTTGGATAATTATCACTTCAAGAAATGCTACATTTTGAGCATTCTTAACTATTTCCATTAATACAGGACTTCAAGAATGAAAATACCCCAGTAGAAAGATAATGATAATTGTATACAATGCAGAATACTGTATAGAAGTCTCCCCCTGATAGAGAACCTAAAGGAAAGTCTAAAAAGCCTTGTAGATATTTTTTCTGAACACAATGACTTCCCAGAATCAAAATGCTAACTGAGATAAGGATTGACCTTGCACTGTAGAAGATGATTGGACCAAATCCACGCCAAGGAAGAGCACCACACCATGAAAAACTGTTATGCAAGTATTTCCAACATTCTGCTACACTATATGTATGTGTACTATATGGGCATCATAAAACCTTATTTTAGAGTTTGGGTTTTGTGTGCGAGATCCACAGATTGCTGTGATTTCATCTCTTCTCCGCACAAAGCAGTACAATGGAAACGCTGAGACAAGGATGAATGACCTAATCTCATTTATTTTAAAAGGTTGGCCTTTTCTCAATCTCTTGGGCCCATGGCCATCTCTGGACCACCAGGTGTCCTATCTCCCCTTTCAAAGACAGGCAGTGTGCCCTATTTTACAAGACATTTAGAAATGTCAGTCATCAACAATCGAAAAATCCAACCCACCCTTGCTTCTTCAGGGGGTAAAAAAAATAAAGGCTAGAACACATGAAGTGATATTGTAGATTTTACAGTACATTATTGAACACCCTCTTAATCCAGGATTTTCTAATTGGACTATGAAAGCCAATGCAATTCAATTCAATTCAATTTTATTTATCGTGTCAAATCATAACAAAAGTTATCTCAGGACACTTTAACCATCTTTACACAGCATAAGCAATGTCAAATCCAACTTGGATAACATTGTTATTTGGCATAAGCACAATTTACTTAGTGTTTTGGCAGAAGGCCAGCATAAACCTATCTTTTTTCAAGAATTCAATTTTACATTATACCACATGTACACAGTGCCTGTGATTTACGGTGTCCATCCCTTGAGCGCATGTATGAATACAATCATTTAAATCAGCAAATGTCTTAATGGTGACACACTTCTGACCATGAGTGGGCTTCATTGCTCATCTAAATCTGCACTTTTGGCATACCACATTTCATTATATCTGGCTAATAAATTTCTGTACCTTCCTTATTACCACTGTAGCTATCCTACGCTAAAACTATCAAGCATATATTGTTACAGTACCATACTTAAAGGGGTGGGAATATAATTGCATGCTATAGGATTCAGGACTATGTATACATTTCTGTTTTAGTCACAACATGGACAGAAGTGACATATCCATTATGACTGTCTGAGGACGAGAAATGACCTTTGAAACTCATTCTGTTCATGCACACAGATTAGAAAGGGGAACACAAATTCCTCTATTTATCAATCAAATGTCCTTCGTGTTTGTGAGGTCTCACTCACTGGAATAATTGGACAACAGGATTAATGTTATAATAAAATGCTATAAACAAGCAAACTATGTAACCCTTTCTCCCGACTAAAATAACTACCAATGACTGATTCAGAGACATGCAGTGGTCTAAATTATATTCTATCCCTGGGAATGTGGGGGACAGATACAGGCATACCGTGCATGCCGGAAAACAATAAAACCAATCAAAGTGAAACAGTCAATTCCTGCATGAGGCTGCATTGTGGATATGCTAAACTCTCAATTTAAGTGAGCCGTTGCACCGCCTGAAAAAAAAGTTTACCTTCTTTATTGTGTAATTTACCATTTAACTATAAGACTGACTAAAATAATGCAATCCATGGTGAGGTGAAATGTGGTGAAAATTCAATGGGAATCACACAAATGATATTTAAAGTGTGAACTTGGCTTGAGGTTTCAACAACAATGAAGAGAAAATCAACCAACGCAGGGATTTTCTGCATTTAATCATCTGACTTGAAGGGCTGTTTGTTTTGAGTTGCAGCATCAAGAGGTAATTTGACTAGACACACATAGGGCATGCTAATGACGTTCTGCACATTATCCCTGCCTGAGACTTCACTGGTGAAAGAGCATTACTGAACAGATCTTTTTATCATGCTACCTTTTGTATGACTTAAACTCCATCCTGCATGACTTTCTCTTGAGCTTGGTGCATAATATTGTTTGCATATCTGACACCATGCAAATTTCATTTCCCAATTCAATTCTGTGAATGCCATTGCAATGTCATTACTACTGCCTTTCCACTTCATTTACCAAGCCCTGACTCGACAGTGATACGTTGGAATGAGGGTCCCTCCCGTCGAAGTGATGGAGATAACAGGATGATTCATAGTCTTTCAAAAGAGGTCACAGCTTCCTGTGCTTTTACGACAGGAATTTGGGATTCCCTCGGTGCACGCAGTGAAGGGCAACAAGCCAAGCTTCCCAGTTGGCATACAAAATTAGTTTTGGTGTGGATAAGAAGCAAACACCTCACAACTCATTATCCTGAACCCCAGTTGCAAAGTATTTTTGATAAGTGTAAGTGGAATGAGAAAGTGCACAAATCCAAATACATTTTAATGTGTGTAAGAAGCACCTTGACCACATCAGGGAAATTGCATAAAGCAAGACATAGGGTGTGCAGGAGGATTACACAAATAGGATGTGGAAATTCACTTCAAATAAAACAAGGGGGATGTGAAGGTTAAATGCAAGCTCTTCCCTCACTTTCTAATTACTGGGCAAGAGCGTGAGAGAGCCACACTCCTGATTGCAGCTGCCTGGTGACTGCAGCAGAAACCAAATCTTCTCTGCTGTCTATTATAATGAAAGTGACCAGACCCTTGGGCACTCACTCAATATTTCTGCGGGAGGAATTGGGCTCCATGACAGCTTCTAAGTTTAACCTACCCTTCCTGATGAATTAAACACTGCTTTGATTTCTAGATCATAACCAAAGATAGCCATCAGGGTGTACTGTCATGTTGACAATGTGTAAATGTGCAAGAGCTGCACCCATGCACATCATGACATATGTAGTAAACAGACAAGATCATTACTTAAAGCTTCATTTTAATAATGAGACTGTCAGCCTCCTGGCTAACAGCCTGCATAACGATGTACTGCAAACTAGTTAAATACCATTATCTTTGAAGACTATTGGCCAATGAAATAATGTTTCTGGTTTGTTGGTGGTTTGTTGGTGTCGATTGCTGGTTACTTCTTACTTTAATTTGCGCAACATTGTAATACAACAGCTGTCCAGTGGCAATTATAAAATAATGCAGTTTTTGGCTTGATGTGATAAATATTCACTTTTGTCTATTTTATGTCTTTATATATTTCACTGCATCACACCAAAGCGACCCCACACAGCAGCAGCTTCATATATTTTCTTGGCATGAATGACACAAACTTGTTATTAAAAGATGGATTTCAAAGGCAGATACAAATCCGAAGCTTGCAGATACAGAAATTAAATTGCTACATTGAAATTTAATCTTATCGGGTTAACTGAGTGTCGTCTTCATTCATCACAAAGTTTTTTGGTAGATGTAATCAGTTTGTAACTCTTCAGATTATTGTGGCACCATACTTGCACACAAAACAGATTTTTTAATATGTAATTAAATATGACATGTAGTTTTAGATTAGTTTGTAAGCAGTGGGCATCTGCATACCATGTGGCATTTCCATTTTTTATTTAAATCCTCCCTTAACTATTATAAACCTGTATGAGACAGTAAAGAAATGCAAGTAATGAGCCCAAACTCTATATCAACTACAACTAACATCCATTTTCCCTTTCAGCTTAATTATTTCCTCTTAATAATAAAAGCTAGTATCTATCAGATATCTGGATAAAAGGCAAGTCAATGGATCCTTTTAAATACAATCCACAAGATAACAGTGTTGTTGGGACACAACAACATGCAAATTCCACACAAAAGAGGTCAGAGATAAGCACCACACTTTCCCCGAGGCAGCTAAATATTGAGTCACACTGCCACTATCCCATTAAAGGCTACCTTTTATCTTAAAACACCCTGCCCCTGTAATTATCGGGGGGTTGGAGCTCAAATATAAACAGCATAGTATCCAGTGTTAGCAAAAACCTCAAATGAACATATAATTGAATGAATGCATTTCCAGCAATGCTGCCAAAAACGGAACATTTTGAGTTGCCTGACGATAGATGTGGCAGGGCTGTTGGATTGGATTGCATTTGATCATAAAGGTGTACCTAATAAAGAGGCCGCTGAGTGTAGCCTATACCTCGCTTTGCAGCTTTTAGCCATTTTCAGCCAAGTAATATTAATATTAATGATATATCATATAATGCAGTACAGCAGGAGTTCAGACAAGCTAATTGCTGTCCTGTGCAAAATGGCAGAAAGCCAAAGAAAAAACAGAAGCCCAGTCCAACATTTAGCAAGACAAAAATCCAAGGCAGTTACCACGTGTGCAACACACATACACACACACACACACACACACACACACACACACACACACACACACACACACACACACACACACACACACACACACACACACACACACACACACACACACACACACACACAGACTGTTTTGTGCTTGGTCCTTTTCAAAAAGTACCCAAAACTGTGCTGCTTTTGAGGGAAATAATTTATTGGAAAATATTCTCATTGTTAATTTACAGTAGATCACTGTGACAAATAGGCTGTTTTGTGTTTGGTCCTTTTCAAAAAGTACCCAAAACTGTTCTGCTCCAGCTGCACTGTACAATTCTCTTCTTTGTTCACTAGTTGTTCACAATACATCCTTTGTACCAAGAACATTTGCTGCCACTGGTCATATCTGACCCCAGGCACAAGAAACATGTTTGACAGCTGGATTGGACTATGTGTGCGTCAGAGACATGCCATCGTGCCAAACTATAATGTGATCAGATCCGCCTTTTTGCTTTGCCACACCTACTCTGCAGAACCACTTTATTGTTCTCCACCCACCTGGGCTACTAGTGCAGTTCCCAAAGTTTTGTTTGCCAAAGAACCACAAATTGCTGCATTGCAGCCACGACCCCCCGCGAACAAATCATTGGCTATTTTTCAATTTTGTGCAAAGCATAGCTCGTCCTGTTATGAAAAAGGTATTAAATAATAAAGATAAAGTGTCAGTGGGTTTCAGCAGTGATTGCTATTAAAGGATACAATGAAGCTTTTAACAATCTTTTCACTCCCCAAGTCTGGTAAATCATAGTTTTGCATAGCCAGACCTATCTCCACAACGCTGTGTCAGCACTGGAGTTTGGTCTGGCTATACCACTTATCATTCTGGGATAGGGGGAAAAAATGCTCTGGTTTGTTTGTATTTCTTTAAACCAATCCCATTCATTTTGGGAGTGCGCCAAGCTCCGGATGCAGCAACAGTGCTCTTACAAAATTCTTAGCAGCAATGGTGTAAGAGGAGGAGAATGCCTTTTCAGTGAATTGACAGGTGAGGTCAGGCTTTATCCCAGCATCTCTCAGCATCTCTCAGCTACTCTTTTTGAAATTGACAACCACATTATCTGTCATTCTTATCTCATGAATCAAGATCACAGAATGAACTCAGGCTACAATATCCAACATAATTCCACATGACTTGTTTAATCCAGCCCTACAACTGGTTTTCAGCTTTGATACACCAAAGTGAACAAAGACATCTGTTCTCTCTCTCACACACCCAAAAGTCAGATAAACTGAAAGACTGAGGAAGGTGTCTATCAGCTGGATTGTATATCATAATTATAATAAGAATATTTTGCCATGATATGGTAAAAATGTGGAAATTAAATATAAACAACACGAAATAATTTAGCTTCAAAACAACGAGATGAACAATGACAATGCGTGATCGATGTTCATTACAATTAACTGTGAATGCAATGCGTTACATTCGGAAAAAAAACTTTTCTCTCTATGTCCTATTATCTTTCAGATGTCTACATCACACTCATTTATACACAACGTTTACACACAGTCCCCATCAACACTCACACCACATCAACACCCTGTATCTGCAGAACTTAAACACTCAACATTAAAATACACTTTCACTGAAATGACTTTGTTTGGGCAATTTCATTTCATCAATCACTATTTTATCATCTGTTATAGTTGTGATGTGATGGTCATCATTTGATTTTGGTTTCCTGTTTGATAAACTGTGCACATTCACTGCACTCTTTGACCCCCTCCTGTTGGTACAATCAAAGATTCCTAGTGAGAACTCACTCTGTCACTTAATTTTAAACTCTAGAAACTCACAAACCATCATGTCACCTTTCCTTACTTGTAGCATTGATGTTTAGGTTGTCACGATACCAGAATTCTAAACTACCTCCGGTAGCTTACCTGGTAGAGCTTTTAAAAACAGTTCTGGTGTAAAATAAAATGAACTGTCCATGTACAAAAAGAGCCCTTATTGCAGAGTCGGGGGGTTTGAATCTGACCTCTGTTCAATAGTATTGAAAGTAGATATTGTATCGTTTTGAAAAGGGGTATAACATATATATATATATATACATCAATACTGTTTCTCACCTTAATTGATAGTGCACAACACAAATGTAGGTATTTTGGATTCCTTGTCAAACATGACAAAAACAGGTTCAGCTCTTAATTTCTTGGCAGTTGCATGTCGATACCAGTGAGACACACAATGTGCTGACTTGGCTTGAATTTCTAGTTTGGGGGCAGGATGCCCCACATACTGTGTGCAGCAGCTCTTTAAGGATAGGGTCTCGCCACAGTTAGGTAGAACATGCAAATGAGTTTTCAGTTCTCTTGGCAGGTAAAAGATTTCTCTGACCAGCTTGTGTTGGAAATCATATCTTTCAATGTGATTTTCATAAGTAGACAATGGGCACATTTTCTCTCAGGATGCCACTGCACAGGCAAAACCTTCCTCATTCTCCCCCCCTGTTCCTCCATATTTCCATCAAAACTGTGTTTACATTAACCCAAGTTTATAATTATTCATTATATTTTAATGTATTTGTTAATTCTCACTTCTTTGACCCCAAAATAAATGCTGCTTAACGTGCTGTCCTTCATTTGGGTACAGCTTATTGCCGTGAGCAAAAATCCTTTGATGCATTTGTATTGCTTTTATTTGAAAGGCAATAGAACATGCAAAACAGCAATTTATTATAAGTCAATTTAATATATTAGAAATTTAATATAACAAAGCAATCTGTTCTCAGAAAATGAAAATAACCCTCTGTTTTGCTTGTAAATCTCTCAGTGACGTATCGTTAGACATTAAATGGACATGGATGGTTATTACACCCCACTGATAAGACATGGGACAGTCAGTCATCGCCTACCCTTCAGCTATATTGTGTCAGGCTATGACAGAACACTTCTCGCTAATAACTGAGCTAGTGGCAGAAAGACGGAGGATTTTATGGAAGCAATTTTGTTCAGCAATATTGCAGTTAAATTGTGTGTATTTACTGAACATGAGTGACTTCCTCATACTTGGATACCATCTAGAAGTTTCTAGGTTCCATTTTCAGTTCTTAATTAATGCTGAGTTCTCTCTGCACAGCGGAGGGAGGTTATCACTACAGATATTTTATAGAAGTATATATTTTAGTTCAGCAGACACAGAATGGCTAATGCTACAGGCTACAGCATATGTGCACTGTGAGAAATAGTTGTGAAAGTACATAAACCAGAGTTTTCAGGCAGATAGTGTTATCCTTTTGGTGTTCTTGAATGGTCTAGATGCAGTGTTCAAATGTTGTAGGGTAGCTTAAGGGTAGCTATTTTACTCATGAGCCAGATGATAGACTGACTTGAGGCTCAATTATACTCAGAAGTCTGCAAACCTGTACTGGTCACATAGATGCACGATATTTTGTTTGAAAAAAAAAGCCTCTACCCAGTTTTAATACATACCATCTCAGGCACACACTGAAACATAACTCACATTGTAGCATGCCCTGATGCTAAGGAAAATCATTTTTTGGAAAATATTCTCATTGTTGATTTACAGTAGATCTCTGTGACAAATAGGCTGTTTTGTGCTTGGTCCTTTTCAAAAAGTACCCAAAACTGTTCTGCTCCAACCACACTGTACAATTCTCTTCTTTGTTCACTAGTTGTTCACAATACATCCTTTGTACCAAGAACATTTGCTGCCACTGGTCATATCTGACCCCAGGCACAAGAAACATGTTTGAGAGCTGGATTGGACTTTGTGTGCGTCAGAGACATGCCATCGTGCCAAACTATAATGTGATCAGATCCGCTTTTTTGCTTTGCCACACCTACTCTGCAGAACCACTTTATTGTTCTCCACCCACCTGGGCTACTAGTGCAGTTCCCAAAGTTTTGTTTGCCAAAGAACCATAAATTGCTGCATTGCAGCCACGACCCCCCGTGAACAAATCATTGGCTATTTTTCAATTTTGTGCAAAGCATAGCTCGTCCTGTTATGAAAAAGGTATTAAATAATAAAGATAAAGTGCCATGTCCTTAAATTGTACACATTATTCAATTTAGCCTATTACTTTTGGGAGTATTCTATTCTTGCCAAAAAATCATTTTCCTAAACAAAAACCGGCCCGAGTCCAGTTTAGCTTTTTTCCATATTCATTCTTGCTTATTTGTGTGTTTGACATCATAGTTCTACATTTCGGAAAAAAACAAATAATATTGTGTTCTTCTCCATATGCCCAGTATTCACCAAAGTTATTTTAACCGCTAAAAGGTCACTATTATAACAGAATTTAAACAAACCACTATGCGGCATTGGCTTATTGCTTTGAATTGGAGGCAAAGGATACTGATAAAAAGCAGAAGAGGAAATAAAACGTGCTCTATTTACAAGTAAACAAGCTATTTAGTTATTGTAAAATGTCCTTTAAGCAGTGCTCTTAAACTTAACACTAGCTGTACGAGACCATACTATTAATGAGAAGAAAGGATATGAGGGAAATATGCTGGGGTGTCACAACTCTCCTGCCCTCAATTATGTGGTTCAGACATAAAGATTTATATTACCTACAGTGGCATTCTTTAAAGCAGATCAGTATAACATTCTGGCTTTTGTTATTGTTTTTCTCACTAAAACTAAATGGCTGCATTTCTGTCCAAATGTTATCCTGGATTCTGACCTGACCCTTAACCACATGTTACCATGTTACATTTTATTGGAAAAAAAGACTTCTACAGCAACCTCAAGAACATAAAAGGTAGTTCAACAACTCTAAACTTAATTTAGATTTCATTTGCTGGTGTCATGGAATCATCAAAAGTGTGCGATTTGGTTAAAACATGTCTGACAGACTGTCTCGAAACGATCAAATTGTGTAAATAAACCGAATCCTGAGGATTCTGCACCAGCTTGAATTAAATATTGCGCAGAAGGCAAATACTCCTTACATAGAAATCATAGCATGACCATATTCACAAATATATAAATTATCGTACTAAGAGCAAAGTGTGCACAGAGAGTGATTAAATGACATCTCTCTCATGGTTCTATTAAGCTTGTTGAAAATGTTTGGTTGTGGGATACTTAGACAATTATTGTTGTTATTAGACCACAGAGCGTGGTATCATGATGCAATTCCCATTATAGCTTCTCCCAACTTCCACCTGACTAGAGGTCTAATCAGCCAGGGTAATTGTCAACACCTGTGTGGTTATGTAGGGCCTTTGAATGATGAGGTGCTCCAACTTTACTTGATAATAATGGCTAGATTTTCTAACTGTTTTTACACCAGACATTCTCACTTGTCGTAGGAAGCTCAGGTGTTATTAATAACATTAACAATGGCTCTGTTATACATTCAAGTGTTCCAGTTAAGCCAACAGTGTGACAGCATGTACATTAGCAGCTAAAACCAAAGCAGCCTAATGGAAGCCATCAATAATTTGACACCTGTTTTTCCTACTGTGACATGTCAAAAAAATAATTTTTCGTGAGACAGGGACAGGAAATGAATGTCTATCACTAAAGCGCTGCCAATAAAAGTATTTTTGCAAGATAGACAGTGTGCAGGAGTTTCTTTGCAACTTTTGACCTATATGACCATTTTTGACCATGTCAAAACGTCTTCAGTGAGAAAACAGCATATACAGGCTTTAAAAAACAAAGATTACAATGGAGAAACTACCAACAAACTAATTCAGTGGATCTCTATTCTTTTTGTCATGGTATCCACTAGACAGTGACATTCTGCCATAGTAGCACAATATTTGGGCCCTAACTACCAAGTGAAGTTATTCTTCATCCTTGTCCTTTACCATTTACTTCAAACGTCAAAATATCCCCAGAAATTCCAACAATGGAAGAAAACAAGTAATGTCCATGGCATGTAGACTATTTTTTGTCTACATGCCATGTCCAACAAGACAAAGCTTCATCTTTGATAAACGTAAAAATCAGTCATGCAACATTACAACTGTCTGTGATTAAATAAATTACTGCTCACTATAAACTACTGACAATTTGGTGCATAGGGAACAGTCAGTGAAGTGATTTTAGAGACAATGCCAGATTCCTGCTGTTTTTCATTGTTGCTATAATTAGAGACCATTCCACACCTGCTATGCCCTGTGAATCTAATTAATTGGAAGCACTGTGATCAACATATCTTTCTGGTCAAATTTAGAGAGCATCCATTTTGTTGTGTTGCAATAGTTTGCAATTGAGCTGTTCAAGTGTAGAAGAAGAGTTAATTAAAACTATAATTAAATTCCCATGTTACGATTATAAGAGGACCATCTACTTTCCATCTACAAGGTTTTACTGAGCCATACTGTACCTGTGCATCTGTGCCTTTTTCACTTTAGTCAAATTAGTAGTTGAGTCAGCAAATCTGTCAGCATGCTGGGATCTTGTACTGTTTTTTCCTCCAGGTTTGATTAAGTAAGCTTCAGTAATATAGTAACTTCAACACAGAGGCGTGATAAACTATCCATGTCACGACATGTATGATGCAAAAATCAGTCAACTGAAAGGAGAATAACTTGACATGCTAGACATAAGACACCGAGGTATACATTTTTTTTCACAGTATTTGTGTAAAAAGAGAAAAGAAAATAGGACAAAAGCTGAGCTGCTGGTGATAGAAGTCACTGTAGTATATACGTATGACAATATCTACAATGCTGTGTGTTTAATATACAATTAGCCAACTTATACAAGTATTGCTGGGTTTAAATTAGGGATGGGCGTGAGTGATCCATTCCTCGAGTAGTCCTTGTTTCAAATGGACTCGATTGGTAAACAACAGCACTTGAGTTTTGCGTGTGTGTGTGTGTGTGTGTGTGTGTGTGTGTGTGTGTGTGTGTGCAGCACCTCTTGCTTCTGCGCTTGACACAAACACCTTTGATTTTTTTAAACCAGCTCTTAGCCTCACCACCTGAGAAGAGTTGTGCGACCTACATGACGGGGTTACTGTGCAAGGCCCAGATGATATGGAGGGGGAAAGAAGTGACGTTCAGGATGCAATGTCTCAAGCACAGAGGCACAAGCCACCCTTTTTGGGGAAGACTAGTTTGAAAATATAGATGTCAACAGGTTAGAAGCTTGTTTTAGTGAGTGATGGATTGTTGTCATCAATACCCACTGGAGTGGTGGAAGTCCAACTGGCACCAGTACAAAAAACTGAGCATTCTGGCAAAGATGCACCTGCTGATATCTGCCACCTCTGTGCCAGCGGCGCGCCTAAACTCCACAGTGGGACTGATCATTAACATAATGTGAACGCAAATTTAATTACATTTTGTAAACAATGTTTTGAAGTTGTGGTTGTGAATAAATACATCCTTAAAGGTTAACTGTGACTGTTTTGATAGCGAATAAGCATTAGGTGTTAGAAAGTCTGTATTGATGTGCATCATTATTCCTGCAGAAAGATGCGTTGCGTTCTAAAAATAGATTTGGAAAAGCGAGTACTCAATTGGCCCTCAAGGAACTGATGCCATCCCTCGACCTTGGAATTAACTACTCGTGCCCATCTCTAGAGTAAATACTAAGACCCAATTGCTTAATGAATAGGGAAGAAGCTTTCACTGATTTTTGCTGGATGTGCAGGTGCGCCCCTATCCCACTATCCATAGTAGGCTAATTGAAACGGGAGCGAGGAAGATCCATAGACAGACGGACCTTCAGACGGACAGATCAAGCTATTTATTCTGTACTGGAGTATCCTTGCCTCATCATCAACTGCAAGCTGCAACTTTCTTAAAGCCTCTGAACACTCACACAGGTGTTTTCAGCTAATCTGGTTGATTAGACCTCTTCCCAGGACTGTGTGGGTGTGTATACTGTGACTGACTGACATCTTCATGAGTCTCCTGTTAGCTTTGTTGCACCTGTTGAGGCAGGACAAATTACACCTTTATCATTCTTAGTTGTAGATGGAGATTTGTCACCTCATAAATTCCCATCAAAGCTACGCCTACCTTCAACCCAAGCAGAGGTCTAATCAGCCAGAATAACTAAAAACACCTGTGTGGTTGTTCAGATGCTTTTAGGCAAATAGTGCACACAGCTTTGCCCGTGTTGGCTGGCTCACTTTATTGTTGCAACTAAACTATTCAGAATTATGCAAACAGGGACATTGATATATTTCTTCTCGACTAAACGTGCGTTCATCTAAAAGTCCCAATACAGCCCCCCCATTCTCAAGAAAATGTGTACAATGTTTTTCAGCACTTTCAGCACACGCTGTACCTTAATACAGCATTTCTGTATCAGTGCAATAGAAAGAGCAGTGCTATATTTTATATGGTATTAAAAATCATATCTTCAAGACTTCTAAATACATCCGCCCAAGTCTACTAGACATGTCAGCTATTAGGCTGCAATATGGTTAAACAAAGAATGGTTACATGATTAGACCTTCCCCCTCAATTCTCCTCTGCAATCCCCTGTAAGCTCATTCCCCAACATGTGTCACTCATCACTCACATCACTCATGTCTAATGTCTAACAGAACATTTTGTGCAAATATGGATGGATGTACAGTATCCCTGTCAAACAGAACCTAATCAGAAATGTGAGCTCGCTCTACAACACAATAACACGGTTCTGATCAACAAGCCAAAGCAAGGGGATGCAAATGCCTCACACATATAGGCCTACACTTAAACATTAAAATAAAAACAACACACTGCCAAGCTAAGTTTAGTGTTGCACAGCAATGTAAGGTATATTTGTTCAAAATAATAACTTACTTTGTCCTCTGAATTCTTCACCGATGAGGGTCTGGAGGATGAAAGTGGCACTAACAGTAGCACAACTTCTTCAGTGTCCCTTTATGTAAATTGGCCATTATGTAGCTTTGTGAGCACCTCTCTGTTTGTTTGTTTCTGAGAGGCATTAGCGTTGTCTTCTCCATAGTGCATGGCTTTAAAAGTGTAGCGTTTATTGACAATTCAGTCCATTATATCTCAGAGATGAACCAAGTTTGCCTCTGTTACTCAAACAAGGGGAAGGGTATTTATGGTCCCAAGTTTTGTGCCCGTGTTTTGTTAATTTCTGCGATCCATGTCCTTTAACAAAACAGAAAAATACATTAGCTAATTTAGCAGTTTGTGTCGCTCTCTTGTGCGTGGAATGTCAACTAAAGTAAGGCCTAAATATTGATAAACACTATTCAATAGTCAACATTAAGCCCAACCCGACAAGTCGAAACCTTGGCAGAACATTTTAAAACACCTAGCCTACGGCTTTTAGGGAGATATTTGAAGGCGTCTTAAATCGAGCTGGTACAACAATATTCCCTGGGATTAACAGAATAATAAAGGTTTTCACCTGTTTTGCCGAACGAAGATGGCGGTGGGAAGTAGCCGAACTATCCTGAGACATGTAATGTATCACAAAAAATCTTTGAGGAAGCTAGAAATGTCAAGAAACAAATTAAATGTGCTTGGTCTTTTAAAGTTGCCCTTGTGTTTCTCCGAGAAAAAACAAACAAATGCATATGTGATCCTCAGAGTTACTGCAGGGGGTCTTCCACAGATAATCTTTCCGATGTTTGTTTGTTTGTTTGAAATATATGTCTGAAAATATGCAAAGTACTATTAGCAAAGATACATTTGTGGAAAATAAATACATTTACACAACCTCGATGGCAGGCTTAGAGGCTTATAGGCACTAAGGTAGCAATGCACAGATACAATTGAGCTGAAGGATTAAATGTGCCTTCCAAATATATGTTTAACTTTAACATATGAATATGAATGTTAATTATGATCATTTTAATATTTTAGTATTGGATGCACCTTAAAAAGGTGTGTGTATAGGCTTTAGGCCTAATTCTATACAATATTTGTAGTAGGGAGGTCCCTGCTTTCTCTCTATTTCAGTTAATGGGTCCTTGGCCTAAAAAAAACCTTGAAGACCCCTGGTGTAGCCCTACAGAGGCACCAGAAAGCTGAGCCATTTCTAACTGATGTACCACCACCAAATTTAAACTGGTTTGCCTCCATAAAGGTATGATGGAATGATTGATTGAAGGATGTAATAGCCTATGTTAATTAAAGGAAATGAATGAGCCTAAGATGAAGACCTACTATGGTGGGAAATATTGTAATGTTTTTTTGTGCAAGTTTTAATATATATATATATATATATATATATATATATATATATATATATATATTGTAAACGGATCCAATTCAATTACAGCTACAGGTCATACAGTGTCATAATTGACATTTTGTTATAAAACAGTCAAACTAAAATAACAGGTACTTGATTTAATTGTGAATAAAAGCATTTTTCTGTGACAATTAAACATTTTTGTAATGTATTATTACAATAATGAGACTTACAAGAAAAACACCCCTGAACAAGCTTACCAAATGAAATGCATCCACTTTAATGAGGTAAGATGACATGTTATCAAACACCTATTATTTTATAGTATGCCACAATAGGGTTAGAAGTAAGGGCAATTATTTAGCAAAAATAATTGTGTGCATGATGGGAACAGGTTGCCTGAGCTCTATCATCATGTTTGCCTGCAAATTAAACGTGTCCACTCTGTGAAAAAACGTTAAAGGGATGGAAAATGAATACTTGGAAATATCCCTGGGTTTAATAGGTGCCCATAGTGAGGAATGGCTCTTTCAATAGCTGGCATGGTCTACACATTCCTTTCTCATTTGTATTTTTCATTGTAACACACTGGTCAATGCAACTGTTGTGCAACAGCATAATTACTCACAGAGAGCAGGAGTTATGTAACTCGATTTATCATTCATGCAATTATACATTTTCTTTTATCAATAATGTGCAGGACTTTTTAGTCATCGTGAAGGCTTATTAAACATTCTCCTTAAAAACAAACAATGCTCATCTATAATTACGCGTTATCTGTACCTCCATTACACTCCGTTTGTACAAACACATTATGATAAACTGCATTTCGCAGGTAAATAAACGGGATGTTTTGTTGATTTGCAAAGCTTCAAATACAACCAAATATCATCATCTGTCCATAGTAGATCTCGTCATTATTTACAGACTGTTAGTTAAAGCTTCATGGGCTGAAGCTTTGGATATGGGCGGTTGTGTGTAATTTACGCTGCTATCCCATCAATCTGTGTAGTATCCAATGGTTTGGCTGTGGCATGCCCAACACCCCCATTATTCCATCAACAACCTGTCAGTGCAGAGGAGAACGAAAAACAGAGGCAGCAAGAGATTGTGCAGGAAGAACACAAACAGCTCCAAATTATAATGCTGATGTTTTTCTGTAGCAAAAGGCCTCATATGATTTCCTACATGAGTGAGAGAATGAGAGTGCATTTGGATTCTAAATAGGAGAGAAAGGAAATATTGTGTTTAAGGCTTGCTTCCAGGGAAACAAACATCAAATGTAAGCGTGTCACTGTGTGACAATGTACCTCCTCGGGGGGAATTGTGAGACTTTTAAGAACTGAAACTTTAATAACTCAGAAATTACTTACTTGGTTTTGTCGAGAAGTGTTGTGTTTGAATAGGTGTGACTCGAAATAGGCAAGAATGTTCCTATTCATGATCAAGGTTGAGATTCAGCTAGATTCATTAACTGACCAAAAATAACTCTCTTTCTTTCTATCTCAGGTGCAGTGCTTCCTCTGGCACAGAAATGTATTCCTGCTCTCTGGGTGGATAAGAAAAGGCATGGCTTGCTGTACACATCTCACAAGAATCTGAAATCAGTTTGATGCACCCTCCTCTGAATTAATGGCCTAGATACACACTGCATGTTTAGTTCACAATCTATATGTTTCTACATACAGCAGCCAAAAGCATAGACTTACAAAAAGGCTCAGTCACTGTGCACCTTTACAGTCTCAGATAAGCCAAGTCTACACCACGATGTGCCCTTTCATGGCATTGGTTTGATTATGACTTTCAGATTTTTTGGGGACGTAATTGTCCTCAGGTGTTCTGAACATTTCAAGCTTATTCTCCACCCCCACAATGCTCAACGAGAGATTAGGCTCAGAGTAAAAGCTCTTCCTTCAATGAAAGGAAGGGGGGAAAAAGAGGTCCAAACAGGCACAAACACACTAAGTATGTGTAGCCAATCTGCTTTCTGCTTTGCTTGAGCATGCTGTCCCTCTGGGCCTGTGGATCCAAGCAAAGAAAAGACCCCCTTTTCCCCCAGGACCTGTAATACCTGCATGATGAGTGCCACAGTGCTGCCAGCTTCAGCAGACACACTCAATCCCACCATCAATCCACCACACGCATAGAACACACATGCCTAACAGCAGCCAGTGTAAAACACACTGAAGCTCTTTGCAGCCACCTGCTGTGCTTGATGTAAAACAGCATTTTTGTTGGAATCATCGTAAGGCATCAAAACACTATTAAGCTGTATGTGCTGTTGTATGAAGCTAATGTGTATAATTAATCAGCTATAAAACGGTATAGTGAATTGGTAACACTATTTTACGCTTCTGTGTTTCCCCAAATCTGTCCTTGGAAATAACGATATAATTTAGTACTAGGTGCAGGGCAATTGGACGGTTTAGGTAGTTTCATAGAGTTTATAATAAATAGAGGATTTATAGATGGATTTAAACAGCTGCCTGTAAACAAATTTTTACATTTTTTTTTAATTTTCAGCTGACCTGTAAGTATCTCAAGGTCAAAGTGGCAATTCAGTTGTTGATTGGAATTGTACCATAGTTAATTAGTGCCAAATCACAGTGAATTACAGATGCACATAAGCCCCTGTTTAGGAAATGATGGGAGCTGTTGAATAAAGTGTTAAAATTCTTTACATGGGGTCCAGACACAGAAATTATTATTGGATCTTATCTGCCAGTTATACCAGATTGCAGAGCATTGTATTGTGCTGGGAAATAGAAGACAAAAAGCCTTGAGATGTTGAGGGTCTGAATTGCTTGTGTATAGGGTCCACAGTGTCGCCCACACTTGTATATGCATAGGTCAAATGTCTTCCAACACAGTAAACCTGATTTTATAGTTTGGTTTTTATAGTGACTTAATTAGGGGTACACAGGTCAAAGGTCCTGACTTTGCATTTTGAATGCAGACTTCAATGCTCCCTTGGAACTGCTGTTTAAATTATAGCTGCTTCATTAGTGGATGAGTGCTTGTCAGGGATGATTTGCATCCTGCATATCAATCGCCCATCTTATGGAGAAAACAGCATCACAGTGGTTCAGAGGAGGATCTGGGATCCATTCTCCATGCTTTCCCATTAACACTGTGACGGTTGTCTTTTGTGATTATTACATAGTGCACACAACGATTAGCAGTGTGGTCTCTTGTGTTTTCATGAATACAATATGCTGTTCACACACAGCCGTAAATGACTCCACCGCATAGGTAAACTTGGCAATTCATCTCTGAATAAAGTCCTGGATAATAGGATAAATGAAAGTCTCTCTAGCATGCAATGCATTTTACTTTCTTTGTGTTGCCATGGGGATTGTGATTTATTTGTACATTCAAACACAGATGTTTCTTGTCTTGCGCCATTTGCAATGTCCATAGAGCATTATTCTGTAGAGGTGTACATCTTGGTAATTTAATATGCATACAAATGCATATTTTATCTTTGTATTTGTTCAACAGAACCCAGGAATTTGTAGTCCATTGGTGAGACAGTGAAATGGGAGACTTCACGATTATTTTCAGTCGATTTATTATAGTATATTCTGCTGATTTGATTTCTTTTAGCACTGACCACAGGTGTATTATGCAATATACCATACGCTGTATATAATGCACTATACCCTGTGCAACCATAGACTGAACTTTGAGCATTCACTCCCTTCATGTACTGTATTTTGAGCTTTACCTCTCCTCAGTGCTTTTAGTTTTTTTTTTTAAGACCGATTCCTCCTTGCAGAGCTTTCCAGAGCTTGCAGAGTTTTGTCTCTAACCAACATGTCAAGCTACATAAAAAAAAGCTCAAAAACCTAATTTCTCCCATCATTATTTTTGTCAATTACAATTAATCAAAGGTAATTTTGTCCTTGAAATGCTGGAATGATTAGTGTGTCAACATCCCACCTTTTTGAAACATGCAAAACAGGAAGTTTAGCAACAAGATTGTTTCCCCCTTTAAAAGGATAAGGGTCTTTACACCACTATTAGATGCCAATTTTTTCAAATCTAGACCAACCCCTCTGGAATAAAACTTGCTACATTTAGAATTGGACCACAGTCAGATTTTGAGCAAAATAAGGTACATAAATGCCTGGGCTTCATCATTTGTATTCTGATAATACAGCTGCTTTACCTGCTGCTGACAAGTTCATGAAGGCCACATTTGATCCTTTACTTCAAAACTAATGAAGACCGCTGGCACCAGCCGCTGCCTCACAGGGGAAACCGCAGATGGTTGTATAATGTTAGCTGAAAACAAAGCAGCTGAATGATGTAGAATCATAGCACAAGATATTCACTTACTGCCAGTTGTGCATGACTTTTTTCATCTTTCCCTGAATTTAAACCACAACACCGAAAACTAATGCATGTATGTACTCATACCTTCAATGTTTGACAAATATCTATTCTAGAGCAAGCCTTCTACTTTTTATTAACAGGTAACATATGCACCTACCGCTCACCCCTTATTATCAGCCCTGGGCTCAATGGAAACAAAGATTAATACTGCAAACATGCTTCACTCCCACACCTCAGTAACAAGAAGAAAACCGTGTCAGTATGTATTCCACCTTCTCAGCACGTGACTGATGAACAACTCTATTATAATCATCTCGATTCACACTAGGACACTTCCCCCCATCGTCAGATAATTAAGCTGATTTAGTCACACTTGAAAACAGAGGATGTGTGAGGGTAATTCTCAGAACACCACAAATCTAAATAAGTTTGTTTAATTTGAGTATGAAGAACTTTGAGTGTGCAAGATCAGTGAGATTACATATTGTCTCATCATCACAAGTGTTAAATCGTGTACAGCAGGAATAAAATAAATACATACATTGAAGGGTAGTTAACACAGCCAGATAGTGCTAAGAGCAAGAGTCATTCAGGTTAATTCAGTTCAGTGAGCATTAGAAATGTATTTAGTAGTTTCTTTTAGTCACTTTGTTGATGTTGTTCATTCCCACCAGGTATCCATTCGCCGTACGCGTACTCTCTGTTTATAGTGGTATTCTTTCAGGTGCTTTTTTAGTGCATTTGGAATGGGAAGCACGTTAATACCATCATAGGTGGTGCAGCTGCTAATGACCGCTCGACACATGTGCTGCAGGTTGAAGGGCTGTGTGCGATGGATGGGGTTGGACAGCAGGGGTTCAAAAAACATGCAGGAGTTGGGGTCCTTATAGTGCTCCAGCAATCCCGTAACTGTGGGAGCGTGGAAGACACTTGGGTCGTGCACATCAAAGCTAAAATTGTGGTTCCACTGTTCAATGCGTGCATGTAGCGAGCGGCTGTAGCGGCGGAAGCTAACGGAGAAGAGGTAGTCTTCCTGAGCAGAGTCCCGCAGGAGGAAGGTGCCTTCAGGCTTTCCCTCGAGCAACGTCTCTGCCTCGTAGCGGTCCATCACCCCCCAGTAACACGGGAGGTTGGTGATCTGCAGCAGGTCTGGAACTAAACAGTGAATGTAATCGATCTGTGTGTGAATGCGGTAGCCATCGTGAGATTTGTCATCCTCAGTGGAAGGAAGTACTGTAGTAGCGGCTCTAGAGGGCACGTTGGTCGCTGTAACCTCTGGATCAACCAGAGGGTCGGGGATAGTATCACAAGTGTGGACAGTGGCTGAGGCTGAGGCTGAGGCCACCACCTCATCCAGAGTGTCCAAACAGCTCTGTAGAAGGAGCTGGTGCTGCTGCTGTCTTTGGAGAAGAAGCTCCTGTTGCTGGTGAATGGAGGCTCTATCAGCCCCAGCCAACTCATTCATACCATGAGCCAGCTTCGGGCCATGCTTGTAGAGAGGGTTAATTTGGGCTGTCACCTCAAATGTGTGGATCTCTGCATTGGGT
Organism: Echiichthys vipera; assembly: GCF_963691815.1. NCBI lineage: Eukaryota > Metazoa > Chordata > Actinopteri > Perciformes > Trachinidae > Echiichthys > Echiichthys vipera. Next base: position 20,596,590 of record NC_139830.1, read on the forward strand.
GGTGGCTCGACACCTTGTTCAATACTGATGCGCCTGCGCTCTCGCAACCTGTCATCTACGTCCTCTACCACGGTAGCCATGGCTGGAGTAGGAGCACTGCACACTACTGCAGAATCAAGCATGGGAGGCTGGGTAATGGGGGCCGTGTGTTGCTTAATGAGATACCACTTCTGTGCCAGTTCTGATCCTACAGGGAAAGGGCAGTCATCCAACATCAACTCACTGAGATGGATCTTGCGTCTGGAGGATGTACAGGCAGTCGATGATGAAAGAGCCTGTGGAGATGGTGCTGGTGCCGCCGCACTGTGTGTCTTTATTGGGAAACACTGCCCCATTGCGTCTTGGATTTTTTGCCGGAGAGTGCGACTGCTACTTGACCCTCTACTATCACTTTCACCAGGTATCTCTGTAGCAGAGCTAACTGTTCCCAGTGCTAGTCGAGCTGTTACTCGTTCTTGTCCTAGTAATGAGGCAGCAGCTTCCAAACCCTGCCATCGCCAACTCTCCCTCAGAGAAGAGGAGGAAGAGTGGTCTCTGGTCTCGAGGTCACTCAACAGCTCACCATACTCAAAGCCATCGCTGACAGGCCTCTCAGCTGCTGGTTCATGGGAAGCAATGCCTTTTTTCTTCCCCTTTCCACCTTTCCGTCCACTGCCTGCATCTCGTCTCTCTTCTGACCGACTCTGTCTTACCTTGGGACGGGCCCCCCTCTCTCTATCTTTCCCTCGGGTCCCTGAGTCCTTTGGCAATGACATGATAGACTATGTGGTGAAAAAGCAGCAGTTGTGCCACTCCAGGGAGTTCCCAAGGGATGACTTGAAATTGCAGTTAGCTTCTGACAGGTAGTTTTCCATCCACATCCCTTGTTTGAGACGTCATTATCATTGTCCATACATTGTGGCCATGGACAATGATTTGATTTAAAACAACCTGCAAAACAAAACGGAAATTCAACTTGGAGCTTGCAATAAACTTTTTGAGATAACAATAACATAAAATAACTGTTATTTTACTAGTGATAAGCCTTTCTAAAAACTGATGCAAGCAGGGCTTGAGTTGGCAACAGCCCTGCTCAAAATTCTACCTTCATGAAGCTAAAAATGTTCAGTTTCGTTTAAGAGGTTTCAGAGAGGTGGTAATTTTAGAGCTGCAACCAATGTTAATTGTCATTATCATTTATCCATCCATTATCTGCAACTGCTCATCCCAGTCAAGGTCGTGGGGGGCTAGAGCCAATCCCAGCTGACATTGGGCGAGGGTCAGGGTACACCCTAGACAAGACACCAGGCTATCACAGGGCTGACAGAGAAAGAACAATTCAGGCTCACATTCACACCTATGGCCAATTTGGAGAAAAATTAATTTGACATGTTGTCTTTGGTCTGTGGGAAGAAGCCGGAGAACCCAGGGAAAACCTGCGCTGACACGGGGAGAACTTGCAAACTCTTGTTCAGTATTTTCTATGTTAATCTTTAGGTCCCTGAAACTGTTTTTTATTTTTTTAAATACCCATCACAATTTCCCAAAGCCCAAGCTGACACCCAAAACTTAAAGATATCCAGTTTAAAAATATCAGTACAGATACACATTTGAAAAGCTGGGCCGAGTTAATTTTTGCTTTGAAAGATGACTTAGATCAGTGGATCACAACCTTTTTGGTTTTAAGTAAGATAAACACACATACCCCTCAACCAATAGCTATCCCTCAGGCTACTTTTAGCTAACTGCTTCAGCCATTTATCAATTACTTTTAGTTAACTATTGCGCAGGATTATTCTTATGGCTAGTTTAAGATAACTATTTCAGCCATTTACAAATTACTTTTAGCTAACTATTTTGCATGACAATCCATTAGGCTACTTTTACCTAATTATTTAAATAGTTTTCCCACTGCTTTTCACTAATTATTTGAAATTTTTAGTCATTGCTTTTAGCTACCAGTTTAAATGACTGTGTTAAAGTGTTACAACTGACATTTGAATCAAATCACAATATCCATATATATTATCAGTTGAGCTGCTTCACAATCTTCCCCCATAGAATTATTCAAATCACTGACTTAGAGGACCAATCTTTTGTTAAAATAGTGCAGATTAATTTTCTGAAGATGGGCAGATTAACTTATCTTTCAACTCTTGTTGATCCAGCTTAATTGTGATTTTGAAGGCTGCTTGTGGTGTCATTGAAGTATTGTTATACTGCGATTTGGTCCTAGTGTTTACAAGAGTTTGACAGAGTTCACACGCACACACACACACACACATACGCACACAATTACTTTGAATTCAACCCATATTGGAACACATTAGGGAAGTAGAAGAAGTAAATACAGGCCCAACTTCCAGTTAGATTAATCATATCACATGGTGTGTGAAATTGCAGTTAAGTTGTACCGACCTGCTTGCTTTTTAGCTTTCAGAAGTCCTTAGTACAGAGCACATCCTGCCCTAAAGTCACAGATGATTAACTGTCACAAGCAGGTAAACAGACATCATGTTTACCAGAAAAGACGTGCTTGACTACTGGTTAAATCATTAAAAGATGATAGTGAATAAACATTTGTATGGATGCCAACTGCTGTAATGTATCTATCCAATCTTAAAAGCAAACACACTATTTGCTTTAATCAGTATTCTATGACTTTATCACTTTTAACTGGGACATTATCGACAGATTTGCCATTCCATCACTCATGCAATGTGACCACAACTCCATCACTGCTTTTGACACAGTAGTATCTTCTACAGTTGTTACATGTTTATGTCTCGTCTTCTCATCCAGTTAAACGTCCGGTCAAGTCAATTTACGTTTCATCCGCAATAACCTACCGTTACCATAGGTGACAAACTCGTATCTAGGTTACCAGAAAGCAGTTAGTTAGACAGCGGTTTTACACTGCGTTAAAACAAAAAAGTTGACATAACTAGTGCTGAACAGCTGAAGTTTTTTTCCTTCCATTTTAACCCAGTTGTGTCAACCCAACGTAATTTCTTTGCTTGAAAGAAAGACTAAAGATTAACTCCTCTAAAAAAATCTCTATTATCGAGTGAACTGTCGATTAAAAATGAACATTTTTCCAACTTATCCCCCCCAATACAACTTCTGCTAACGTTAGCTATCGATAAATACGTGCGATGTGTCAAACTCTTCAAGCGAATAAACTACTCAAATCACCCTTTCTCAATGAAACGTATGCAGTCATAACATTAACGTTAGCCACTGAGCTAATGTCGTTAGCAAGCAGCTGTTTCTGCTCGGTGGGCTAAGTTAGCAGCTATCAGCTAACTTGGCTACTCTTTGCTATATGAGGAAAAGGTTAAGTTGTATTTATGTGGCAACGTATATCTAGCTTTCTCAACTATAACACACACTGAGAACTTACCTAAGCAGTTGTTGTGAACTTTCCCGACGAAAGAGCTCCCGTTTCTTCTTCGATAAACTAATGGCGTTAACAAAAAACTGCTAAGACCGCGCAACCCGGAAGTAAAAAGTAATTGGGAGTAATTTCTTCAGGAACGTCGGCACACGACACAAGGGACATATGAAACATGACAAATGAGAGCAATACAGAGACATGACCGGCGTGTCCAATGTGTAACCAAATAAACAGAAACAACAAGTTTTAGTTGCAAAAGAACTGAACCTCTTTATTTTGGACTGTCAATGATCCGACGAATGCTGCACTTCAGACCATTCACACATATGAGTGACAGTAAAAAAGTAGATTAAGCATGTAATGCAAAAAGGTTCATAAAATATTAGAAAAATGTCTGGGGGAGTCATCAGAATTAAATATAAATTGTACAAGACAAATATATGCAATGCAGCCTACAGCTGGCTGCATTAATTCAATAATTAAGCCTGGCAGGGACATTAACATGATCTTGGGACCACTTGGTAGATGTCTCCATATGACACAGGCTCAGTACCTCCTAGTGGATGCTTGGTATGTGAAAATACATCAGGCTGAACTTGTGAAGTGCATTTCCCAACTCATTTCATGCATCACTGGAATGTAAACATGGAGTAAACATATTCCTTGGCCTGTTATTAGTGTTCTGTTTACTCATAATCACATAATCTGTGGCTCAGATAAGCGTTGTCATCCCCTGCTGCATCTTCATAACGCACAGACACTTGCAGAAATCTGCTGCACTGTACCTCTATTTGCAGAAATATGTAGGCTGTCCAAAGCTACAGAGGCTATGAAAAGGATAATCTGAGCCACTTGTAACATAACACAATTGATATACAGTATAGTGAATAGTTAAAAATTAGATAGCTGAGACTTTAAGTTTTCAGCATTGTTAGCTCACTGAAGTCCTTTGCGGGCATGAGTGTGATGCTTTTAGTAAGTCAGATCTATCCAAGAGCCTGCTCTGAAGAAATCCATGACTAGAATACTACTCGAGACCATTAACTCAACATATTGAGGATGCTGGAGCTGTGCATTTCAGGCACCACATGAAGAGTTCATCAGGACATGACGGCTAACGGTTCAATCACAAGGCCAGAAAAGTTCTCACTTGTCACCGCATGACCAGAAAAGCAGGCGTTACATGCCTCATAAAGATGTCACTTGAAAAACTAACTGAGACTCATACGTGTGGATCAGGGGGTAGAAGGCTTGTTTTCAGGCTCTACCCAGCCAGCTCATGTGCGAGAAGGCGTCAGTTCTTTAATGTGTTAAATAGTGAGACAATGGGGTATTCATGACATCACATAACATGGATTGGGCTTTATCCCAGAGAGATGTAAACAGTGACATTTAGGCGGTATAAACACAACATTAGTTGCAAGATTTCTGCTCTCTAGCTGTGGGTGACTCTGGGCACCATCAGCCTCCATGTCCTCTATCTACAACAGTGCTGTATTAGTGTGGCAAAACATGCGATTATAGAAAATAAGCATAAGTTATCAATATCAAGGGAGAGTAAAAAATACAATTGGAAAAGATATCTGTAAATAACCATCTTTACTAGACAGACCTCCTATGGCTCTGCTGAAATAACATGTGAATGGTTATCCCTGCCTTATGATGCAACCAAAAGTGATTGAAAAGTTAAGACCATTTTACACATACATGCACCTCCGCTCTGCCACATTCAAAGACAGAGGCCGTATAAGACAAGTTTTTGATTCAACACTGATACCACATGATAATGTTAGGGTTCTGAGACTGAAACACACTGAGACACAAACAGAAAATATGGACATCGTCAAGCACCTTGAAAAGTATGATTCATCAAATCATCACATTGGCCATTTGAGGAAGAGGGCACTGCAAGGGTGAGGCGCTGCGCTCCGGAGCATTTATTACAAGATCAAGCATCATTCTCCAGAGCCAATCATAAGGAGGCCACAGGGTTGAGATGGGTTTCATTTAGTTTTCTCACCCAGCATTAGAGTGTAAATTGAAAACACTCTACCCTCCTCGCTTTTATCAATTCAATATCAAATCAGCACAGTACAAATCTCACCAGCCCTTATTAACCCCTCTGGGGATTCCTCGGCACAAAATGAGATTCATCATCATTTATGTAGTAGGGCATAAAATAACAGACAAATTGCAGCTGGCATAAATTTTTCAGACTGCTGTTCTTTTAAAAAAAGAAATTATACCATTCTGTTGCATTTCACTACAAATATCCTTCTCAAATTAACAATCACACAACCCTTCTCTTTGGCTTTGTAGACATTTTGAGGGGGACAGTGATTTCTGCTTTGACTGTGTGTTCAGGGAAAAGAACCAAGACAAAAGGTATGCCTATGGTTTGTTAAAAGCTTTTCCTTAATCCTTTTGGTCTCCCCTTTCCTGCCTTTGCCACAAAAACATGTCCTCTCGAGAGGATAAAAAGAACCAAGGAAAGCTGTCTAAGTTTCAACCAACACAAGCCCTTCACTAGCACTGGTTATAGAACAATTATGGTGGCTAGAGAGTGTATTGGTATCTGTTTATCAATACCTGTCTACAAGTGGAACCTTTGAGAGTGTATCCTAGGGCCAATTACAGTTCAGTGTCAAATATCAGAGATCATTTAATCATCAATCGTTTAATAAAAGCCTTACTTCTGGCTGGACATTTTCTGAATCTACCCATTATGTGGTGCAGGGGCTGTGGCTGTCAGTGTGTTCTGAAAAGAAGCCTTGCTCCAAGGCAGGAGGAAAAGAAGATTAACTCATGGGGCAGAACCCCTTTAAGACAGCACCAATCCACCGTTTTTCTCTCAGACCACGGCAAACTGAGCCTCTGCACATCATGTCACAGTCCTGCAGGTGACATGGAGCAGCTTGCTTTTTTTCTCTGTCCTGCAATATAATAATCATCTGTATTCCATTTTTAATAAACTTAGTTGTATATAATAAAGTACAAAAATATTAGAGAACATATACACAGTTTTTTTTGTCATTTTGTAGTGACTGCTTTGCCTGGTTTTCTGAAGCATACGTATATCTTTGTGCTGGGTGATGAGGAACTGAACAAGCCTCAACTGAAGTGTATTTTTTTCCTCTCTTCTTTTCATATTGTTGATGTCCGGTCTGTTCCATCTGAGGAGGAGATTGAAAATTAATATGTTTCAAGACATTTACAATCATAAAATATACTGCACCATTCACATCTCACCCGTAAAGGGCTAAGTCATAGTTGGAGAATTATACTCCCTTTTCTCTGAGGGGCAGAAAAAAGTTATTGATGTTTTCCACCTTTTTATGTGTCCATATTTTTTTGCATCCATTGCATGCGTTTTTATGGTATGTCAGCCATAAAACCTAGCAAATCTTATATTTATTCAATATGTTTCTGGATAAAGAGCAGCTCCTTCCACACACCTCAGTGCTGAATGAAAGTATCTTCAAAATGTGGGGCTAGGGTCTTCAAAATTTGCATTTGTTGTGCCTGTGTATGTAAACAAAGGGGTGTTTGATGTAATGTATTTGTTAATAATGAAAAAGTGAATAGTGTTAATGCTGAAACATTAAAATAATACCATGTCATTTAGTTTCAACAGCAATTTGTGTATACATTCCAATGTGTATGTCTCTACTATTTGATCTTAGACATCCAGAAAATAAGCCAAACTAGGCTAAACTCAAAAACTTCCAAACTGTAAACAAAGACAAAAATATATTGATAGACTTATCTGTCTTATAGAAATGAAGGTAAATAGTTGAAATGCCCTGAATTCCATCTATCTCACAAAACAGAATCATTCAACGGGGATACCTTACCGTCGGTCACAGAATACTCGGTACAGTAAACTAATAGTGCGCTACTGAGCTTTAAACTTGTATGACACAGTGATGCAAATGCTGTCTTTCCAGTACACCATACTCCGCGCAGTGGTATGTCTGCGTCTTTCTCTCCGCAAAAGGAGCCCAACTGTGACTTGAATATTGATATTGTATCATTTAGACGTTACTAAATATTAATACATACATATAATAAATTAAATATGAATTATAACAGTCAACAGATGTTTTCATCTCTGTTTGCATAGAAGAAGTTTTGTGTGAACAAATTTGTATGTATTGCTTTCCCTGATGGACACATACTTTTCATTCAAGCCTTTCTCTTCTTTGTCTCATGGCTGAGCTAAAACATGACAAAGTGCAGTTGTCTAGTTGGTAGTTTGGTGTGAGGTTTGCCGGCCAGTGGCCTTTTCAGTACTGGGTTGCTGAGGACACTTACCCCCTAAGGCATGCTCCGTCATACTGAGGCACAGTGACTCCAGCGTGGGGTTGATCTCCAGGTCAGCACCTGGAACTTGGCATTCTGAGGGATTGAGTAAAAACAGTGTCAGTCCATAGGATTGCCATAGAGTCAATTCCTTTCCCACTCTAAATTTACAAAAGACAGTGTATTTTTATCTAAATAAAGAATATCCAAAGAGGAATAATTTGTCTATTGTATGTGTAAAAGAACAGCTTCTATTATAAGGACATGAGTATGCTCATACAGGCAGCAGTAGTACATATTTTGCACAGTTATATGGCCATAACCATGTTATTTCAACCTAGTAACAGGAAGTGAAAACACTGGTGTATATTACTTTATTATCCGAACTATCTGTTGTTAATATCTATTAGAGTTTGCAATGAATTCCTGATTTAACTTTGGCCTGTCAAACTGACAATAATTGTGCACATACACAGTTTTAGAATGCAGTTGACCATTATAATGGACATATTGTTTACATTTGTTTTGAATGAAATAAAATGGACGACGGGGGAATTTGTTTGACAGACCCATCTGGTCACTTGTGTTGCTTTCTCTAATAAAAAGTGTGTGCTTTACAACCAAGTTGTAAAGCACACACGTTGGTACAACTGTGTGTGGAGGACTCACAGGGCAAATGTAATTCTTAATAAAACATTTTTTTATAGCCGCTTTCACACATGCACTGTAATCGTGAAATTGACTAGACATTAACCATACCAATGTATGTGAGAAGGCAAATGGCCATTTCAGTCAGACCAGGCATCAAACGACGTTTACGCTCCCAGCTCCCTAGTACAAAGACCGTTTAAGTCCCTCAGAGTGGGCTCATGTGTGACTACAGCTGCTCATTCTCTGGTGTATTGTCGCAAACTGAATGGATGTGTTTTTATCATGCGTCGGCCAATTCAAGAATTTCTGCCGTTAAGGAAAGACACCAAAACCCTCAGACAAAAACAAAGAAACGGCAAGAGACTCGTCTGTTTGTGACCCCAAGAACCTGTCTCAGTCGGCGCATATGCATCATGTCCAACCCCCAGCATATTTTACCAGCTACTCAGATTGTGAGCTGCATGTGTGAAAGACTGAACCAAACTTTTTTTCAACACCAGCACATCTATTACATGTTGTGTTTTCCTTACATCAAAAAAGTCTATCAAGCTACTGCACTTTTCACACATTTCCCTAAAATAAACTTAGTGCCAGTTACACTTACTGTGCATTGAAGAGAACTCTGCATGGTGCCTAACTACAGCTGAAACATGAAATTGACCAATGAACAGCATAAACCGTTTCATCCAACCAGGAGAAACACAAGTAATGATGTACATATAGTGAAAATGATATATAATACTAGTGGGAGAAGGGAGGGTCAAAGTCCGAATGACTGATCTTGACCTTAAAGGGTTTTAATTGGATGACTTGGGAGTATCCAGAAGAATACACTGTTTAACTCCGTTGTAACACTTTTGTTTTCTCTCTTTATTGAGGAACACATCTTTATGTGCTCTCTGTATATGCATGTACATCCCATCCCTTGCTTTATTATAATTTGTGACTTTGAAATTGTGACATAGTTCTGTAATCCTCCTGTAATGAGGTTTAATAAGAGTGCGTGTTTGTGTGTGTGTGTGTGTGTGTGTGTGTGTGTGTGTGTGTGTGTGTGTGTGTGTGTGTGTGTGTGTGTGTGTGTGTGTGTGTGTGTGTGTGTGTGTGTGTGTGTGTGTGTGTGTGTGTGTGCAAGCAAACTATGGTAATGAATTCAGGTAAAACAAAAGACATGGGGTGTTCTGATGGCCAGGTGGTTGGGCCAAATTGCTGCGACACCCCTGTTCAATTTCTGTTTAAGGAACTGGGTGCATATCATGGCTCCTGTCTGCTTCTACTGTATACTACCGTACGCAATAAAGGCAAAAAAAATATCTTGATAACAGAAACATCAAACACCCAGATATACTGTATGGTGTGCATGGCATTAATATTTGGCTTTCACACGGAATGCCAGTGACAGTGAATGGGAAGCATCTTGCGCATAAGACAAGGCAACAACCATAGAGTTATGTATATTGTACGAGCTGACAGAATGTTTACTGCTTCATGCCGCAAGGCTGTTTTGTCATTTTGTCCTTGGCACAGAGGAATAGCAGCTCTCTGGTTTGGCACCTGACCAAATGGCCTTTCTTTTTCTTTTTTACAAAAGTTACAGTTGAAAATGCCACTAACAGAGTCTGCCCCTTCCAAATAATTTCTATTCAATTATACTTTTTCAGTTTATCTTGAAAAAATACACTTTACTTCAAAATAGGCAGCATGTCGGAAACACTAGTGTGGTAAAATGTAAACAGGTGATTAAGGGTGGCGAGACTGACGGTTGTAGTTAGGTTTTGGCAAAGATACAGTATAATAAAACATAAACAAGGACAGGGATAGACTGTGCCTGAGTGCATACCTTGCTGCTGGAACATGAGCATGGTTTGTGGGGAAGTGTGGACAGGGAGTGAGTGGGTCCGCTGCACAGAACTGCGACTCTGACTTGGCATGCTGTTACTGCCCCCAGGGTTGGCGAACCACAGGTTCTATAGAGAAAAAAAAACACACAAATTCCTATTATGCAAATGCCACTCATCCTGGGAGGACCTTGCAAAGTCATTAAACAAAACCTCTTCAATCTATAATAACAAATCAATTCATAACAAAATGTGACCCCTAACTTCTTGTACTGTCTTGTATGCACTGATTAAACTGCCAAAGCCTCCTGTTTTTTCACTTGTTATCCTTTCAGAACAAAAGATTCAATAAGGCATTTTATGACCCCTTGGGCATGTCATCACACAGGTCAATACTGATAAGTGTCTGAAGGTATTAAATGGACCTATTGAGGAAAAACTCATGCTGTAACAATATGAAGTCAGCTTACTACGTAAAGCTGTGCAGTTAGGAAAAGTTTTCCTCATTCCCTGACATGATTGATAAATATGATCTGTTCCACTATTTAAAACAAGATACACATGTTAGAATCTGCTGTTAAAAAACTCATCCATTAAAAGGAATACTGACTTGTCTACCCTGGCCTGCCAGCGCAGGACTAGTGAGTGTGTGACGCGGAGAAACTCCCCCGATCCCGCCGGGACTCAGAAGACCAATGCGCCCAGCTGGGAGCCCACGAGGAGTCATCTGGAACTGTCTCTGTCCCCGCCGCGCTACAACTCCACTCACAGAGCCTGCTGTGGGGAGGGAGTTGGACCCATAGGTCCAGCTGGAATTTAAAAAACAAAACAAAAACAAAAGAAACATACATCAGAAATCGTTGAGTGTTAAAAGAACTGTATGTTCAGGAAAAGAGAGTGAAAGTGAATCAAAGTAAAAGTTAGAAAGTAGGGATGAGTGCAGGGAGAATGTAACATTCAGCTGGTCTGACATCTCCCCCGCTGAATGGGGAGATCAAAGGTAAAGACGGCCAGCAGAGTCTCACCCTTTCTGTCGGTACACAGGCATGTCCAGCATAGCTTTCCGAGGGAACAGGCGGAGCAGTTTGAGGACTTGCTGTTTCCAGGATACCAGCCTTTTCTTGTGAGTCTCTGTGAAAGCCTGACACACAGAAAGAGACAGCAGAATAATAAAAGGGATCAGATTTTCATAGAGCATTAACAGGGTTCCAGCAGATGCTTCTTGAATATATGATTATAAAGGAAAAGGCAAGACATATTATACACTTCAAGACAAACTATCAACTATAGATGAATATAACATTCTCTATTACTAACAATTCATGTACATTTGTCTATATGGTATTATTTATTTGAGGCTGGGGCAATATGATTTTCTTCCGATTCGATTATGTGACAATATATATTGAGATTCAATATTGCAAATTACTGTGATTTTTGCCATGGGAACCACTATCAGGAATTTTTTTTTCCTGCATCCAAAAATCAACAAATTAAGACATTTCCCTCACAACTTAGTGTTTGTTATTAATTCATAAAAAGGGACACAGGTGAACGTAACCCGATTAATCTCTTTGCAATATATCTGTTTTTTCTCACACCTCAAACCAGACTTAGTCACATGTGTATCGTCCGCTCTCCCTGTCGATTCTCTCTTTGTCAGCTTGTTCAATCTGGGCACTTCAAATGCATTTAACACAAACGTCACTATATATATGGATGCACTACAGTTGTCAGAGTCAGCTGATTTGACCAAAGAAGTTCAGGTGACAGCAGTCAAGCAAGATGGGAACTCATGTTGGCGGTATTACCTTTTCCATAGTACCGCATTGCCAGACCTCCACAATGCTGTGGCGTTAACACAATATGAGACCGGTCCATGAGTTTGCATTTAGCTTTAGTGTCTGGAGATGTGTAACACACAGAGTGTTCCCATACTTTACTGTATGTGTAGTCTAATGTTTACCATACTTCAGATTTAAAATGTGAGGATGCAGGTTGTATCCCCGCAGATCACGGGGAATCCGCAATATCCTGCTTTGCTCGCTTCGGCTTGTTTTTGTTGAAATTAATGTGACGTCAAGTTACTCATAGACTACAACAATAATGGCAGTAACGTCCTCCTACCTTCACAAAGACTAAAATGAATCAATTGAATCAATAAAGGCATTACACATTTTTTTAAATTGTTCGTAAAGAATTGTGATACTTAAGAGAATTTTTTTTATTTATTGTGCTGTAAGACAGCCAATATGTGTATTTAACGCATAAACGCATGCATTCAAATGACTGAAATACATTCATCAAATGACAAAACTTCATCTTCGGATTCTCACCTCATGTGTTAGACACTTCTCAATGAGCTGAAGGTAACAGCTGATATTCTCCTCATCTGGCCTTGACACCAGCAGCTGGGTGCACACTGAAACAAAAAGAAGCCGGGGCTTAGATATTCATGTCCATTGAGAAAGTGTTGGGCAGGTGGATATGGATAATTAATCATGTATCTATGTGTTTTCTATTGAATGGTTAGATGGGTGGAGTTTTAAGGGTTAGATCAATTCCTATGAGAATAAATCACATACCTCGGTGGTCTACTATCTATGTATAATCAATTTAAATCTGTGAAAAACACCTTGCTCTTACCTTTACCCATGACACGGGTGAACTGTCCAGCAATGTCGCCGTCTGAGATGGGTGTGACTGAGGAGTCTCCATCGCAGGGAGGTGGGTTGTGGGACTGGAAGCCCTCTGAGGCCAGCTCTTTGTCTGCTCCTGTTTTTGTGGCTTCTAAGGGGGAGGTGGCTGTGTCCGGGGCGTTGACTGTGTCCGTGGTAGTCTGTGCTGCACTGGGTGGGCTGTAGGCCTTGATGGGAGTGATGACAATCTGTTGCATCTCTTGGAGGGCGTTACGCAGGTTTCCCCCTTCCAAAATGTCCTGCCATAAGATGACAACATCAGTGTCACATGTTGAATAGGCTATTCAGAGGTACGCTTTGTGCAGATTCTGACCAGTCCTGCTCTGTGTCTTTCTGTGCAGAATGGAAATTACTCGATGGAACTAAATCAAGTATAACATGATCATCAACAAGTACAATCAAGACAAAACAGCGTTGCCCATTTCTTTTAGTATGAGAAGAATAACCTCATCCCGTTTGAATTACCTTTTCCAAAGACTTGAGCACACTCTGCCTCTCTCGCAGCTTCTGGATACTCAAGGCAATCTTATGCCGTGCTCCTTTAGTGACGTTCTAAAAAGGAGAGAGAGAAATTAACAAGATGCCGTGAGAAGCAGGCGAGTCATCTCTTGTGAGAACACCGTGCATTTTATACAGTTACTAAATAACAAACCTAATCACCATTTGTTTCATTAAAGCCGAGGGGCAGAGGCAAAATCGCACCAGTTTTATGTGTGACTGGCTCAATATAACTGTAGGGTGCGTTGTTTAATTTCATGCCTCATTGACAGTTGATGTATCATCAGGTTTGAGGACAGTAATGTGCACAATTGATAAGGGGGGTGGAGTAATCAAAGCCCGGCCCCAGCATATGTAAAAGGGAGGCTTAAAAACCTGCGACTCCAGGTGCTGCTCTGTGAGAATCATCATCTCCTCATAGGTCATCTGGGAGAAAAGTGATGCATATTTATGAAGACGGAGACTCTTCAACCATGCAGGAACATCTAGAAAAAATACACACCCAAGGGACAAAAAGTAGAGTTACATTTTGGCTTATATCACCACAGCTGTTGGCTGTGTGCGACTTTTACCAGAGCAAAAATACTGTGAGCGCCCTTGGCTTAGTCAGGTAATGAACTCTGACCTTTCATGCCACTGCCATCCTCCTGGAAGGTGTTGCGAGCAGAGCCCTGTTCTTCTGTCTGCTCACTGCCTGAGGAGGCTACGCTGCTCTGGGGTGAGAGGGGTGCGTGGTCTGTTAGAATGAAATTCTGCCGGCTCCCTATATCATCCTGGCTGACCCACTCAGAGCCACAAGCCTGAGGACTGGAAGGAATAATGGACATGGACTTCTTCAGGGGGCTGGGCTGCATCTGCCCACTTAGACCTGGCATGGGAAACAATTAATACATGAGGAACAAAAAGAGGAACCACAAAAGGAACACATGCATCTAGGAAGTCCTATGAAAGAAATTAAAGAACACATTTCAAGGTCTTTAACAAAATGCACACTGTTTGCACAATATAAGGGATGTCTACAATGGTCTCATATGCTCCTGCCAGGCTATTTCCTTATTATTTAAGCCAATTTGAAAAAAGAGGAGAAGGACAAACATTACCTGTGTTATTGCTGTTGATTGGAGAGGACATTCCACCTGGGAAAGGCATGTGTCCATTCTGGCCTGCTGGAGATGTGCTGGATGAGGGGGACTGGTCGTGCCAGACGAGACCTGGGTCCAGAGCCTCAGCGGAGCTGGGCCATTCATCTGAGCCCTGGCGCGGGTGGTAGGGGCTAGATGGAGGCCGGGGTGTGTAGCCACTGGATAGGTGCTCCTCCAGGTGGTTTAGCCACATGGCCAGAGAGGTGCGGTCATCCAGAGTGGTGGCAGGGTGGATGAGTGCGTAGGACAGCAGCTGCCTGCTTTCTTCCACAAACAGGCTACTCTCAATAGTGTGACTCAACACCTTCTGCAGCAGCTTCATGTACTCACATTTGGCCTCACTGTTGCGTGGCTGCAGCAGAGGCAGATGGGACAGCAGCAAGGAAACAACCTTCTCTTTTGGCTCCTGATGCCATTGGCTGACAATTGCTAATGACAAAGGGCAGACAGAGAATTTAACTTTCACTTCCAATATTTTATGTTACTAGTTTTATATAAGCCTTCTTCAATTTTAGGAGAGAATAGAATAGCGCTTCATAATCAGAGAAAATTGAAAAACCTCTCAGTTACCTGCATTGTTGGCCTCAGCTTCTAGGATGTGGATCTCTGTGCAGTCTGCCAGCCAGTGTTCAAGGCAGATGTGTAAGAAGCGAGCCTGGGTGCGGGACACCCTCTTCAGGAGGGACAACAGTGCCACCGTCTGTTCACACTCATTCCAGCCCTTGAACCAATCTGTGAGGATACCTACCTGGTCTCGGAACATCATGGCGTGTCTCCTTTGTAAGGAGAACAGGAATGTGTTGATGGGGAGGGGGTACTAGAAGCCTCGCTCTCTTAGACACAGACAGGATCAGTCTCACCCCGCACAGCGGGGTCGTCTTTGCAACAGTCCTGGGATCCCCTCAGACTGGACCGAGGGGCCCTCACATGGTTCAGTTGCAAAAGCAACTGCAGACCCGGATGCCGTATGAATTATTGGGAAGATGTCTTATGAAGGGTTGGAGTGTGTGTCAACTGTAGCTGGTGATGACACAAACAGGAAAAGCTTTGTTTTTCACTCTGGCATGTTCAGGATCACATCATCTGTACCCTATAAAAAATAACAAAAGAGAAAAATCTTAGATGACAATTCACCCAATGTCCATTTTTAAATGTATTACTATTTATTATTGGTAATACTTTCATTTTGATTTTATCTTAACCAGCCCCATATTTACTCAATATGTACATTTAAATGTGTTTAGGCTGTATATATAAACAGGCGAACAAAACTTCTTTGACAGGTAAAGTTCATCTATTCATCCCACAGATTTAGTACTGGAATGTGTTCTCTCTGTGATCTTAGACAGTCTTGTTTGGGCTCATATATTTTTGCCCAAAATTCACAAACAAGAGTCTTTTTCTTTTTCTTAAATGATGGAGATGGACCATCACCTTCAGTAAAAGACAAACTGAGTTAACAGTGAAGGTATGTGGGATAATGTATAAATAAGAGATTATGGCACACACAATATAGGGCAGACACACACTGTGGCTATTGTTAATGATAGACAAAGAATAGCAGTGATAAGGATTATTACATCAAATTGGAGTTTGAGAACTTTTGCATACAGAAGTGGACTCTTTACGTATAATTAAAAAAAAAAAAGAAATATCGGGATGGCTGGTGGAAAAGTGGTTAGTGAAGTCGCCCCATGTAAAGAGGCTGAAGGTCCTCGAGGCAGCGGCCGTGTGTTCGACTCCGACAAGCGGCCCTTTGCTGCATTTCCTGTCTGTCCTGTATAATAAAACCACCTACAGGGAACCACCAAGCCCGTTTTTTTATTGATCTAAAGGCTCTAAAATGTAAAGACCTAGTCCAACTAAAAACATTACAAATCCTGTACAAAGCAAAAAAACACCAATTACCAGAAAGTATCCAAGAATTGTTTACAATAAGAGAATACTAACATGATTTCAGAAACAATTGTATGCTCAATAAATGTTTAGTGAGGACCAATGCAAAATATCATTGTATATCAGTTAAAGGAGTAAATATATGGCACAGCTGCACTGAAGAATTAAAGACATGTAGTACACTGAGTAAGTTTTCAAAACTGTTTAAAAATAATATACTGAAACAATATGAAAATGGTAGAGCAGAAAGTAAGTGATGAAAAAATAATGTAAAAAAATAAATAAAATAAAGGATAAGCTGTTTGTTTTGATTGTAATTGTGCAACTTCGTATGCAGTCTTAGTTATTATTATGCAGTTATTTAAAAAAAAAAAGAGTATGTGTGTGTATGTATATATACAGTATGTACGTACGTATATATATATATATATATATATATATATATATATATATATATATGTGTGTGTGTGTGTGTGTATACGTATATATATATATATGTGTGTTTGTGTGTGTGTGTGTATACGTATATATATATATATGTGTGTTTGTGTGCATATGTGTGTGTGTATATATATATATGTATTATATGCATTTTCTTATTATTATTGTCATACATGATTTGCTTAAAAAGGGTAGGCATTATACGCAAGAGCTTCAGCCTACACCAGTTTCAGGTTGTTGATGTGATGTGATTTGTTAATGGGTTTTTTTCTTGTTGAAAGTCAACCTGAAATAAACTTTAAACTTCAAAAGTTGATAAACTGCCAAAAAAAGAATAAAAAAACAGAGAAATATCCAACAAATCTAAGGTATAACAGTGACTGTAAGGGTTTTATTTGAGGTAAGCTTGAATTAATAATCACTTCACAGAGGCTCTTGTCAATCTTGCCCACACTGCTTGAGTCTTATCATCATTATAATGATAAAGACACAAGTAATTCACAAAAGGTGTGCCGAACATGTTATCCAGGCATGACATCCAGACATGAGTACAGGTCATTAACACTGAGAGTGATGCTTGACGCAAATCACTTAATTAGGCTGCTTTCCAAAGAATCAGGGCTGTCATCAGTGCGCTGTTCGCTCACCCGCCACTTCATTAGGCACACTTGTACAATTTAACGTATTACATTACAACAGCTCTGCCATCAATTCTGTCTTTACAGGGATTATAATGATCACTATTGATTGAAACTGTCAGAAGTATTAATTTAACTAGATGTTTATTATCAAGGTTGTAGTTTCCAATGGGGTTGAACTGGACTGCATCATACTGAAAGGCATTTCTAATACTTTGGCCACCCTATTTACATACATGAGAGGGGCCGAAGATAAGAAACAGCTTTCAATATAATACACTCAGTGCAACACCATAACCACTATGAGCTCAGTAATATAGTCTACATAAAGCAGAACAATTAATACCGTTCTGACAGTATCAACAAAAAGTGAAAAATGAGAAGCTCTGTAAAAGTTAAAACCCTGGAAGAGCTACTGTATTGGATTGCATTACATTGTGCAGGTTTCCCTAATTAAATGGCTGGTGAGTGTATTTCCAGCATATAATTATAATCCACTAGTTATCCTATAACCTACTGAAGAAAATAAAACCCATTACTAAACAGCAAGGCTATGCTAAATCCCCAAACTTTCTGCCAACACTGCAAACAGTAGAACCTGTAACATCATGAGCTTTTATTTACCAACCAAGCCGAGTGACTGACTGTAAGTGATTGGTCAGCTGGTTGTTGTGATTATCCATGCAGGGTTTATTAAGTTGAGCCAGGTGGTGCAGCATTAGATAGCGGTTAGCCGGTTAGCTTGGTCCAGTGATGTTACCTCGAAGCAGAATATTAAAGTTTAGCATAAGATGTTCGCTTCACCACGCCAAAAATCACGCGACCACCCCAAAAGAGGCCACGTGAAGTCCCACTTGTGTCAGATGGGTGTCTTTTTCAATATGGGATGTTCTTTTCAACCAGCTTTAGTAAAATAATCGTAGATTTATGTTTAAAAAATGATCCATTTTTGTAAAACACACTTTACTAAATAAAAATTAAAAAAATAATGGAAACAGTAAATCACTGACTAATGAACTGTTTCATCATGTAGGGTTCCTACACCTTTTCCAAAGTCAAATCCAAGCACTTTTCACGCATTTCAAGGTGCATTTTCATGCTTTTCCAGCACATTACAGCTGTGGTAAACTACTATTTGTATACAGCACAATACTCAGTATTCAGTATACTCATTGTTGCACTTATTCATCCCATTAAATAAGATGTTACTGTCCTATAGACAACCAGCATGATAGCTTTCTACAGAAGGACGACAAATGTAAACTAACTCGACAGAAATATAATCACCAACTATTTTGAGAATTAAGTCACTTTTCGTGCAAAAATGTCAGAAAATGCTGTTCTCAGTCTCTCGATTATAGTGATCTTCTTTTCTGTTATATCATGTCATCACATAAATCATACATTTAAAGCACTTTATTCGAAATCTAAACACTTTTCAAACCTTGAAAACACCACACTAGAATGTAAAAAGTGTTTTCAAGGATGTCCAGCACCCGTAGGAACCCTGATGCGGTCACAGATTTAATCCATCCACACACGCAGTACAAAGGGCTTGTCCAGCAGGTGTCGCCATTTCTAACTGGATCAAATGAACGGTGAACCGTTTTCAACACAATTGCTTTATAGAGATTCAGTTCTCTATGACGAAGAAAGCTTCGTTTCCCCCACCACCAGCTTGGTCGGCCTAGACGGTGATGAGGGATTCAAGATGTGTACCGTTTGTTTCGTTAACGTTGTTGCTGCCTATATTCTGCGTTTCGTAATGTTACTTCAGTCTTAGCGGTGCAAACAGGGACGTTCAAACGCAGTTTAAATCGACAGCAGGTGGTATCTAGTTTATCAAAGTTATTTCAGTTTTGACAAACACGAAACAGACTCAAAAGGTTGGTTGTTTACCTTTGTCAGTTGTCACTGGTGAGCGAGCTAGGCTAAAGTGCTAATACATAGCTAGCTCGACGATAGGGCAGGGATAGCTAAGTGCTAGCGCTAGCTCTTTAGCTAGCAAGTTTTGCTAATAGATGCAATAACGTTAGCTTAGCTGGAAGAAGCGTAGATTTCGATCCCATACGAGGTATTCCTTAAGGATACTCCTTTGCATCGGCGAGCTCCCGTGGTTTCAAACAGGCCATGTTAAAGAATTTATGTACAAAATGTTTATTGCAGTACAGAAAATAGAGTGTACGCCTGGAGAAATCTACTTCGATTTTGAGTTGACGCAAGACGTGAGTACAACGTCATACGTCTGGACGGTACGTAATGCTTTGTCCCGCCCACTGTCTGGTAAATAAAAAGGCTCCCAACCTGACAGGTAAATACACGCACACACACACACACACACACATATGCACACGCGCATATGCACACGCGCGCGCAAACGTCTTTTTTTATGAATAGCCTATAATTAAAAAGAATATATAGATATGGGGAAATTCAGAAAAAATGGTAAAATCTGGTCCTGTGCTGCATCCAATTCCCCGTGGGCTTCTACATCTCCTCCCTTAAAACGTTTTTTATGGCTAGAAAAGGGCACAAGCCCTGAGCTTTCCTCCAGGCTCAAGAACAACTATTGGGTAGATACATAAGCCATGAGCTATAGTCTAGCTCATTGACTAACTAAACTGAGGTAACCATATGTCATTGTCATATAGGCTATTTGAAATAATGCACAATCAAATAGTAATCCTAATAAGTACAAAACATGTACAAAACAGATATATTAACGGATGTCTTGGTATTTAACGTTTCATGTCAGGTTTTGTGTGGTGAGTGACCTTGCTAATTGTCATTACTTTGACGGTCCAAATTAATCAATTAGTCTATATAATGTCAGAAAATGCTGAAAAATCTCCATTGAGTGTTTTCAGACCAATATGTATATTTCATATTTTGTCCGACTAACAGCTCTGAACGTAAATGTATTCACTTTACACTGAGAAAAGCTGCAAATCCTCACTTTTTGAAGCTTGGGGAACTGAACGTCTGACAAAGTAGATAGAACTCTACAATTAATGGCCAACCTCTCATCTCATCTCATCTCATCTTCCTGCTTATCCGGGGTTGGGTCCTGGGGGCAGCAGCTTTAGCAGGGGACCCAAAACTTCCCTTTCCCGGGCCAACCACTTGAGCTAATGTTGACCCACTTGATAAACGCTTAATGGATTAACATTTTCTGCTGATCCAGTAATTTGTTAATTGACTGTTACAGCAGCTAATCAAAAGTGTTTATTTTGTAGGGTAGTGGATGAGTGAATGAGGGAGTAATTTCGTACATAACCAGAGTTTGAAATTATAAATTGAAAAGAAGATTTTAGGATTTAAGCTATAGATAAAGATCTCAATAAATGACTGAGGGTTAATCAACCCCAACTATCTCATCTCATCTCATCTTCATCCGCTTATCCGGGGTCGGGTCGCGGGGGCAGCAGCTTTAGCAGGGGACCCCAAACTTCCCTTTCCCGGGCCACATTAACCAGCTCTAACTGGGGGATCCCGAGGCGTTCCCAGGCCAGTGTGGAGATATAATCTCTCCACCTAGTCCTGGGTCTTCCCCGAGGCCTCCTCCCAGCTGGACGTGCCTGGAACACCTCCCTAAGTTAAACTGCTGTTGCGTTAATCTGAATGGGTTAAAAGCATAATGTCGTCTGGTCACAGCAGGTGCTTGCTTTCAGCTGTCAGTGGCAGGATACACCACAGCACACAGAGAGGTAAATGGCAAAAGACCTGCTGTGACGTTACTGATTTGGGCGGGTCCAGAGCTGCAACATTCCCTTAAGGTTCTAACCATAGGGAGCAGTAACAGAAATGTGATACTGCGACAGGAGTTATGGTGATGTTGTATTTTTATGTTAAAGTAGCCTACAGTATGTTTTATTACATATATTTCTATAATATTATTACATGAGCATTGTTTTATTGTGGTATCGTTAGTTTTGGAGTGCAAGTTTCTGTTTCATATTCTCCCCATATTCCTATCGCCAGCGATGTCAAATTAATGTCTGTGATAAACAACATAATTGTAAAATTGAGCTTCTTAATTCAATTCAATTCAATTCAATTCAATTTTATTTATAGTGCCAAATCATGACAAAAGTTATCTCAGGACACTTTACAGAGTAGGTATAGACCACACTCTATGACTTATTTATGATTTACACAGACCCAACAATACCCCCATTGGCAACGAAAACCTTCCCTATAACAGGCAGGAACGTCGGACAGACCCAGCTCTGTGGAGGACGGACATCAGTCTGCACCGGTTGGGTCTATAGTAATGTGAATATGACTTATATGTTATGTCAGTTAATACAGCAGAAAAGTAGAAACAAGCACAGCTAAGGTGATAGAATATGACAATGATAATAATTATGGTGGTAAACTTGATCAATGATGAGTAGCGGCAATAGCAGCTACAACACAGCGAGACATACCACGGATGGTGCCTCTATGGCTACAAATTCTATAATTTATAAGACTAGTGATAGTATATATGACTAATAGTTATAAAAGTAGCAGGAAGCGTCATGCAGGACCACGGCAGCAGGCACCACGACAATCAGCAGAGACCTGCGAGACGTACATATATATATATTTATTTTTAACATTACTATTGTGACACAATTCAACCATCCCCCACCACACACTCTTGCACCTGCGAGACGACAAACCTCGAACAGTATTGACCTATTAAACATTCTCTTCTGTCAGACCAAGATTCATGTCTGTCTGAATATCTTTTTCCTTAATGCATTACATGCGCATTAAAAGATGGTCACACTGTTTCTTGTAAAACTCAGCTGTGCTTGCACACTGGTGTCATCTTGTGCTTTGGAAAACAGGAAACAAGACTGGTGCGTGCTCTCGCTGCGTCTGCTCCTCCCCTTGTCATCTTGACAGTCTGAGAGTAGCTGTCAGTCTCAGGTCTGTCTGTTTCAACAAGGCGGTGTCAACAAAAGGCAGGAAGGCAGAAAAGGATCCTTTTGAGAATGGTAGGTGAAACTGATGCATTTGCTTGAAAGATTTTGCTTTTCTGTTTATATTCACTTGATTTTATTAACTGTCATTCATACGCTTGCGTACATATATATATTTATTTTTAACATTACTATTGTGACACAACTCAACCATCCCCCACCACACACTCTTGCACACAGGAAACTACAGTCTTGAGTGTGCATTCTTGCAGCAAACACATTTCCTGCCCTCAATATGTCAGAATAGTGTTATGAATGTTTCATGAATCCATGCAATGTGAATATAGACCTCAACATCTGAACAGACTGAGCAGATGTCTCTCACCCCCATTCTGTGCTTCTTTTTCTGGCCTAGCCAACAGACCAATACATCTAATTTTATCATAAGCACAGGAGCATCCGGAGATGTTTTAATATTTCTTAGATTGACACGTCGAGTGATATTGCTGTACTTCATCCTGCAGTCAAGCTCTCTGGTTGTGTGTGAAGTCGACGAGAGTCTGAAAGCGAAATTAAGAAAGTTTAGATTTCGAAAAGAGACCACCAATGCTGCCATACTAAGTAAGTATCACACACTAATGTTGATCGCATATTTTATTTCTATCACAGTTTTTTTTAATTACATTTTTATTTCTTAGTGAAAATAAACATGCAGGACCAGCTCATTATCCTAGAAGAGGAATTTGAGGTAAGTCAAATTTATTTTTATTTTTTTTTGTCAATCTGCATTAAAAAGTTACTTAGGCTCAACTTTGACTTTTAGGACATCTCACTGGATGAGTTGAGAGATAATCTTCCAGAGCGGCAACCACGATATCCTTCTTATCCCATCGTATGAATCATTCTTTAATTCAAACAAAGCATCAGTGTTATAACTATGACAACATTTCCTTATCAGTAGTGCACATTCATTGTATACAGCTACAAATATGTCCATGCTGATGGGAGGGTGTCTTACCCACTGTGTTTCATATTCTGCAGTCCAATGGGTAAGAAATGATCTAAAATCAAAAGTAAGATTTCTTCTTGAACAAGTCTTCTGCTTAATACGTGTCTCCTATTGTCTGTCTTGTTGCATTTAATGTGGCATCATAGACCGTATGGGTGCCATTTATTGGGTTTGCTGAGGAATGTTTGACTTGTTAAATTAAAGAATGAATGTCAAATTAATTTGAACAGGGTGTAAGCCAGAGCAACAGATGATGTATGCGGGCAGCAAGAATCGACTGGTCCAAGCTGCAGAGCTCACAAAGGTAATGATCTCAAAAATATGGACTGCAGTTTATCATTACTGCAGTGGTATGCTGATAAGCACATTAAAAAGGGACAATTTGCCTTTTTAATTGAAGTTGATTGGCAACTTATTGGGTAGATTATTCATACTTTTAAATTTCATTTGTTTTGATTCTTCTACCCCATTTATTAGCAACTTGAGTATTGATGAGCTAATATCTTTGAACTTCCTTCAATTGTTATGTTGATTATACACATTTTGAATAATGTCATTCTCTGTTTTACTCTGAGGTCTTTGAAACAAGAAATGCTGATGACTTGACAGAAGAATGGCTGAAGGACCAGCTGGCATTTTTTCGCTGAATGTGCATCTTCAATCGCTGTCTTTTTCTTTAGAAACACAGCTGTGGATTTACATTTTTTCAATTGTGCATATTATTGCAATCAAATGATTTAAAATTTGAAAGAAATGTTTCATTAGCATGGAAAATAAATCATTTTATTAGCTATCAACAATCCTGTTGTGTCCAATAAAAGCCTTAACGGAGCATCAACTAAACAAATAGATAGCGTAGACGACAGTCCTGTACTTTGGACTGATGTAAAATAAGCTGTTGCATTTATTGGATTACTTAGGCTGAAAGTCTTAGTGCTCAATTCGGATTTAATTTTCTTGTTTGGCTGTTCGCAATATTTTAAAAATGTTGCCCGTATCTGATACCAATGTGAACTTTTCACAGTCCTGAACTGAACTGCATGAGTAAAAGAACAATAACAAAGACATCACACACAGCATGCTGTCATACAGAAATAAAGGTGGAGGCCACTGAAGACAGCGTTAAAGGTTTCATATACTTAAGTTGATGTGCAGTCAGTGGAAGCTAGCAAATTTCTGAGCAGATGATAACGAGGACAAGGGGAAAGATATTCAAATGTTTTATTGTGGCATTTTGCGGCGCAATGGCTGCTACTTCTGTGTAGATATAAAGAGTAGGACCAGGAGTGGTGGGCTCAATGGCTTCACTGAAACAGATTTCATCTGGTTCAGGATGTCAAGAGCTACTTTTAACTTATTCCGTCAGCGCCTCTTCGCAAGAAAAATAAATTATAATCAGACCTGTATCTGATGTAGAACCACATATTAAAGTGAATTGAAAAGATCAGAATCCATGTGATTTGTGCTGCTCACACAGTCATGTATGAGCAAAAAAAAAAAAAGTAAACTTTTGCCTTTAAGGAGGAAAAAACAACAACCTTTCACCACTGTTTCTTACAAAATGTCCCCGGCATTTTATTATCAGTTTCAAAGCCGTAACACAATGACAAGCTGAGAGAACAAAGACGCTTTACACGATCCTGTACTAAATATCTGACAGACAAAAACAGAGGAATGGTGTACAAATAGCTACTGGTGCTAGGGTTTAATCTACAATTAAAAACTGGACTGAAAAGAGATGTCCCTGTTCCAAAACCAAAGAGCGTCTTACACACAAATTTCCTTTGATATTTGGAATCATAAGAAACTACATCCCCAGACTTGGCTAATATCAAGGTCACTGACAGAGCAACGCAGCCATGTTTGGAGCTGAACACACAGGTAAGAAAGGTGGCCATCACCTTGCTGTCCGGACCACAGATCTTATTCGCTGTCACTGGCATCACTGGAATCTGAGCCTCTCTCACTTCCACTTCCGCTCTGAGCACGAGTCTCCGAGTGGTCACTGCTGCGGTCACTGTGTGCTGGAGAGGCACTGCGACTCCTGCTGCCTCCTCTGTTCCCTCCTTCATCCTCACTTCCACTGCCATCCTCCCCGCTGGCTGAGTTCTTGTTGTTCTCGTTGTCGCTGTCGTCGTCGCTGCCGAAGATCTCCTCCTCGTCTCGCATCTCTCTGGTCCTATCCTCACCGCTCTCACTCCCGCTGTCGCTTGTCTTCCTCCTCCGCTTCTCTTGGTCGTCATCCTCCTCGTCTTCATCTCCCCTTGGCTCCTGGTCCTCATCTTCCCTCTCAGATTCACTACCAGAGTTCTCTGCCTCACTGCCGCTGCCCTTCTCTTTCTCATCACCTGGAGAAAACAATTCAAATATCAAAGACAGAAATAGAAATGGAACAAACCCTTTCATCCAAGGACTACCACTACTACTACAGTGCAGCAGGCAGCCAAATAAGTAACAACTGAGTGATAAGAAATGCTGTGGCATATAACAAGAAAACTGACCAGAGTCCTGCAAGTCCTTATCCATGTCCTCCTCTTCATCTTCTGGCTCATGGTTCTCAAGCTGAGCTTTACGAGCTTCCTGAAAATCAATGAAAGAGAATAATTCATCAGTAAACTAAAACTGTCTGAGAATCCAAGCTCATTGATAGTGCTTTAACATTTCCTGTCATTAGTTTAAATTAGCAGTCATGTGGATTGTTAAAAACAAAAAGCAGGCAAAAACACACTGCATGGACAACTACGACAATGAATCTACAGTATATATTAATGTGGTTTCCCTAACTGCAACTACTATTTTTAGATAATGTTAAAAAAAAAAAACTGAACGTAATCAATAGTACATCTGTATTCTATGATAAATGTGATTTCCTAACTTCTGCGGTTTTTAAATAAATATGACGGTATTGAAATAAACAGTAAGCATTACTGAAATATGAAAATAATATAAAGGTCACCAATCTTCATTCAAAGTTCTCTTTCCAATCAAAGTAATGTCCAACAAGCAGTACAAATGCCTAGTAAAAAAGTAAAAAGTGTTCAGTCTAACATCTGGAAAAGTAACAAAGTACACTCACCTGGGCTTCAAGTTCCTTCTCGTTCATGTCTCTGTGCTTGCAAACCAGCACAGCGTTTGTGGTTGACTGTGCTCCAGCCTTGGCTCTCCTCTTGCTCAGACGCACTCTGCAGGAGAGAAGAAAGGCTGTCAGAGGACAAGGCCCCGCAGTCTCCCAAATAAAAGCCCCCATATCTCATGGTGGTTCTACTACACTTATGGTTCATCTAAACACACCAGCTGGAATTATTTGTGTAAAAAGCTTATCCCTCTCTCTTCATGTTGAGATGCAACAATAAACAAGTCTCTTCCATGCTCAATGGGCTACCTTGTCTCGAGCTCATTGTAGTAAACTCCGTCTCCATCTCTGAAGATGAAGAAGTAGTTCTCTTCATAGCCCTTGCTGGCTTTGTTCTTGACATTCCAGTTGTACTCCCTGGCTATCTTGTAATCATACCTGAAATACAGAAAATTAAATGCATTATTACCTCCTGATAGACAAGCAGAGCAAAGTTAAAGTGTGATTTCTTTTTTAACTTATAATGTGTACTCACAGATCTTCAGGCATATAATCCATCCCCTCATCACAGTCTCTCTTGCGCTTGCGAATTGTTTCTTCATTGGGCAGGAAGTAGGCCACAAACTGATTTCCTTCCTCATCCATCATACCTCTGTATTTAAGAGACGTGGAATGTAATTTAGTGTTTATGCAAAAATGTTAGTTTAAACACACATCCACACAACAAATATTTTGAAGATACCTGATCATGGCCTGAGACATCATTTCCACTCCTGCTGGTCCTGATAGGTCTTTAGGTGCAGGATCCGAGTCAAAGATTACCTGAGCACATGGGTTGATCCACATCTGGGGAAAGAGAAAATAATGTACAAAATACAATTGTGTTAATCGTGTAAATCTGTAAACTGTCTCACACCAACAAAGCAAAAGCAACTGGAGCAACAACAGATTGAGTTGTTTTTACTGTTGCATGTACATTTGCTGTATTTTATTGTTTGTTGATTGATTGTTTCATCTTTTCCCATCTCTGCACTTCTCCTGCAGTGCCTGTGGCATGAAATTTGAAATTATACACAGATGATCTTAAAGTCAATAAACTGGGTGAAATTATAGCTCACCTTGAAGTCGGGGAACACGGGTAGAACCTCCACAGGAGTTACTCTGGGTTTACTGTAGTGCTGTGCAATCTAAAGAGAAACGACAACATGTTTACAAACCATAGCACATTTTTTAATTAGCCCAAAATACTATTGCATTATGAGTTAATGTGCTTATTTGCATCTGACAGCTGACCGTTGCGAACAGTCCTCTGCTGCACAGCAACACGACAGCAATGGCTGAAGAAAACTACTTTCCATTTTACTCTTTAAGTTGCTTGAACTATAAAGGCTGTTAAGCAACAATAATTTGGGCAGGCTAGTTATACGCTCACTCACCGATTTCTGTGCATCCTCAAATGTTTTCTCAATAGCAGAAATCTGACTGTCTCTGTCCTTGTAGATTTCTTCTTCTGTAAACTGCTGTTTGACAGATACTCCAATCCTAAACACAAACATTTCTAGGTTATACACACACACACACACACACAAAATCATCTGCTATTAGGTCATTTCAAAGTGACCACATTTAGCCAACTTACTTGACTTCCACTTTCTCATTGGATACTCCATATCTGTTAAACTCTGTAGAAATATATTCTGTCTTTCTCATCCATGGGACCACTTTAGCATGCTGCTGTGACCTTATAGGGAAGAAGAAAAAAATGTTTAAACCAAAAATCTCAACATGAATCTAGAACAACATAAAGCTGCCCATTGAGCAGCCTCACCTCTTCGAACTGGACGGAGCCTGGATGTCCTCTTCCAACAGTTTCTCATCAGCGGGATCCAACAGGACTGACAATTTAAAAGAATGGTTCAGTCTACGCAGACATTTGATAAAGCGCAAACAAATTAAGAGAAAACTGTGAAATACAACAGCAACAACTTAAGACTTACTATTGGGGTCTATGCGGTAGGTGTCTGGGTTGATGAGATCAATGGTGACCCCGAGGTCTGGCTCAGTCAGGAGCTCGTGCTTGTGCTGTTTCTCTAGAGAAGTCGCTTTGTACTGTACAAACCTGTCACAACAGAAAAAAAAACAAATGTCAGGTTTTACCTATGCTCATCGGTGTGTGCTCCATAGACTGAGAGAGGCTGGGTGTTTACCTGTGCTGATCAAATGGATATGTGATGAATTTGGGGTCAAAGGGGATGTCAGGCAGGCTGTTGCAGTACTTCACTCGACAGACCACCCCTGACCTATCATGGGAACAGAAGTACAGGGCATACACAGTTATTGCTACTTTTAAAAAGAGACACACTTGAAATGACTGTACATAATAGTGAATACTTCTTACCTCTCTGGAACAGTTCTATGAGAGGATGGCCTACTGCAAGACAAAACAGACATTTGTCAGACTCTCCCTCATAAGATAATGCTGGATTGATATTGTCTTACTGCGTTATTCACTGCTCAGTCTCTTACAATGTGCTTGCACGGTTTTATACCGAGAATCACTTTGGAAACCATTTCTGTTAGCATTAGGACTGGCTACCCTTGGCTATCTGAAGCAATGTTTAGCTATTAACACAGCTTAAGCGCATTACCAATAATAATTACTGTATAGACAAGATTCACTTTAGTTAATTCACGCTAAATAATAAGGTTTAGTTTGCTTAGCTAGCACAAGTTACCGTGAAGCTTGCCTGTTAGTTTAGCTGCTAACTAGCATTGTTAGCTAATGTTATACACAACTGACACACCTAATAAGCTAACGTTGCTGCTTTAGTAATAACTCTATGGCATTAACGTTAACACAAACGGTCCAGTGTAGACAGCGAGCTAGACAACCTTGTAAAAGCATTGTTTTTAACGTATACCTGTGGCCGTCTTCTCGTTGAGACTGTGTCTGAATCGTTGGAGCCATGTTTATAACAAACTGCTCAAAACTCAAAATAAAGTTATTTGTTCGCACAAATAATCAACGAAAATAACGCCCGGAAAAAAACACATACGACAATTAAATCTAACTTTAATTAGATTGTGTACGGCATTTTTATTTCGACCATTTCGACCCGGCGGGATGCGATGGTGACCCGGTGGTGTATCGAGACATACAGCGGAGGAGGACCTGCTTTATTGTGAGCGACCCCTACTGCCCGGCATGTTAGCAACATACAGAAAAGAAAGCATGCCGACACTCACTTTTCACCGTTTTTATTTTCCGTGTTAAACACACACACACACGGGCCCTATATGCATTTGCATGCATTAATGGAGAAACGTCAGAGCGAAGGTTGCATTTTGGGGGTTTCGGTGCCTTGTTTGGCGGCACCTCGGCAGTGCTCAGGCGGTGAAATGGCAACTCTCCGGCCACCAGTCATTCTTGGTCCATACGGGGACCTTATATTCCCAAGCCAAGTCTCTGTGGCCAGCTACTGCCGTATTAGCTTGTTTGTAGTGAAACGCCCATTTATTTAGCGTAATGATTCAAAACAACATTGCCATTCTTTGTCTCGGTTACGAAATGAGCCCAAAACGATTTGCTGTTTTTGTCCAAAATCAAACTCTTTAATTGACAGACAGAGTAAAATTATATATACAAAAATCTATTGACATACATAATCTCACAGGCTTGCAAATAGTTGTATATTTTAAACGTAGAATTTAGATTTTCATTTATTTTGCTGGATATAACATTGGCATATTGCTTTGAGAGAGTTTTCCTACCACGGTATAAACTCTCCCCACTATTAGGTTTCTGTCTTTGGACATACACAAATTATATGTTGCTCCTTTCTAAAAAAGAAAAGAAAGATTTAACACAAGGTCCACTTCCAGGGCTTTTGGTCCCATCTTGTGATCTTCAACAGCAGATGGAGTCTTTGCAGCTGCCATGAGGAGATGGCACAATTATCATGTAACCTCAATATGAAATAAGTGGTCTTATATTGGGATAGAAATACGGGAGAACAGAGCAAAATCCATCTGTAGACAAAGGCCACAAGATGTAGTAGAAAGTGACAAAGAATTTCCGTATTTCTATCCATCCATCCATCCCTCCATCTTTAGCTACAGGCATTTTTTTAGGGTCATCAATTAACCTAACATGTGCACGTCTTTGTGAGGATGTTGGAGAACGCGGCGAAAACCCACGCAAATACAGGGAGAACATGCAAACTCCACACAGAAGGGCCCCAGCCGAGAGTGTGAAAAATATAAAACTCTTGATTAAATTATGAACTCTTAATCATCCATCTAATGTGTTCAGACTTATATCTAAACACATGTACATGGTTCCACCCCCTCCAATATTCAAAGCTAGCTTAGCTCCTTGTTAGAGGTTATGGCATCAAGCATACACCAACACATCTGACAATTGTTATGTAACATTCATATACCTAACTTTTAACAGATTTAATGCAATCTGATATTTAAAAAACAAATATAGCTACAGATGCCACCAACAGGAGTTGCATAGAATGGCAGGATGCTCAAAACACCACTGCAGCGCCAAGTCTCAAAAATAGAGTTAAAAGAATGAATAACCGAATCAAGCATTTTCTGCTACATTCGTTCTGCTTCCACAAAATCTGAAAATGAAAATAGAAATGTTACATTGGTAGGTTTGATACACATCAATCATTGAGGACATTCATCTACGTCTTAGCTACTCCTTTCCTCATACTGCATCTCTTCATCACGTATTATTTAAAGTGGGCCTACATTTTCCTATGTTAACAAGGACTGTGCAAATCAGTCAGTGCCAAGAAAAAACAGCTATTGCTTTTCATCACATGTTCATAACAGCCCCTCTATTGATAGTCCTTTCTGTGGAGTTCATGATCTTTTCCTGCCTCAGGTCTGCATCTCTGTCTGCATATGGGTATCAACTCTATGGAGAGAGACAAGAGATTAAACCTTGTACATGAATAAACATGGCTCATATTTTAAATAGTTATAAATGAAATAAGGATAAAAAATAAAGTTCTTACCTGCTCAACATGTATATCATCTGTCCAGGATCATCTGCAAATACCCTGTAAATTCAAAACAATAATTATTTTAAAACATAATGTTTGCTAAACTATGAACCAAGTGCGCACAACACTGATTCCGTAAAGGACATTCCAAGTGCAGAGCTGACCTGACTGCAAAAGCACAGTCACCTTTGGTTTTGAGTCGTGATTTAGTAACAGCCAGCAGATCCATCCCTGTAGATCTGAGGCTGTGCTTAGGCTCATAGGGGAACAGCAAGTCAGCAATGTAACTGGGAGCTGAACCATGAAGTGCTTTAAAAGCAAAAATTAAAATCTTAAAATTCTAAAACTGACTGGAATACATTTACGGGGGGCTTAAAAACAGGGCTGACGGGATCTTGTCGTCTATTGTTTGTTAAAAGCTGTGCGGAAGCATTTTGAACCAGCTGAAGATGCAAGGTGTTTCTTTTTTTTTTTTACCTAATCCTGAATACAACAAATCACAGTGAGCCAACCAAGATAAAATAAAAGCATGGATGACCATCTCAAGATCAGGTTGAGAGAAAATAGACAGAGAAAATACCTGATTTTTTTTTTTTTAATGCTCCTCAGCTGATAAACAACATCAACAACATGCTTTTCAAATCAAAAGGTCCCTGGAGCCAAGATGTTTTTTCTAAATTAGCCACTGACCCTGGGGGACTTTAGTCACTTTGATTATAGACGTCGGTGCTTTAACATGAATGAAGCCTGATTGAAATTTGTCAAAAATAAAAGAAATCAACTCTAAGTAAACAATCTTCTCTGAACTTTTTGATAAAAATGTTTTGTCTTTTTAAATAAAGCAGGGTGAAGTGTAGGATATTCTATACATGTCTTTAGTATATTTTGCTTATTTGTTTAATGATGAACAAATTATTATAAATATATGATGCAAATAAAAAGGTGAACCACAGAAACACATCACATACCCATCTCCCCAGTGGTAGAACCCCCGGTCCTGGTAGAACATGGACAGGAAGAGCCAAACACTTATTGTCTCGACCCAGAAAATAACGAACAGGAACCATAGCGATGACAGCAGGACTTCACACAACATCCTGGCTCTGTGAGGAGACATACAGTAGACGTGAATGATGCCATCTGAAATCATGATCCTACATATACTGTGACTACAAAAAATATACACCTGTTCCTGGCTTTGTCATATGTTATTCTTCTACTATGTGCCTACTGTCAGGAATTTTGCCATACACGTTATGCTGTTTATATGATAACCCTTTCATAGATGCATATATGGCATATTGTAAATACATTAAATGATGTATGCATTGTGCAAATCCACATAGAATATTAGGGATCTTTTCTTACATTATTCACTTGTACAGCACATATTTCATTCATCATTATATTTAGATGTAATTGGTTTATGCTATTCCCCCCTAAATATGTTGTGGAAATGAAATATACATTAAGGCTATGTCATAAAACGCTGCTATAGATGGTATGATACATAGTAACTACTTAGTCCATTTCAAAGTGAACAGGGCTGGGAACCGTAGTGATGCATGTTCGCGTCGCTGTCTGGACCAAGAATGGAGTGAGGACTGGAGGCTGGAGAGATGCCAGTTCCCCTCCTTGGCCCTACCGCACCCCAAGCTGCTCGGGGCGCCTGTCCCATCACTCTGACATCTCTTCTATAATTGCACGTATATTGGTCCTGTTTGTGCATGTGTATGTTTTTCTGTGTGAAATATTAACAATTAATAAGGTTATGATAATGTTATTATTATCAGTATAATAATATTATTTTCACACTAAAGCTTTGTTGCCTATGCAGTGGCTAATTTCGTCTCTTCTTATATTGTTTCTAAAAGTAAAATGACCAAATTAACGTATATGTAAGTTAGCTTTGTTAGCTGACGTGATTTCATCCACACCGACGTCAACACTTGCGTTGCTTACGTTTGTGAACCGTTACTTGTATTCATACAAAGTAGTTGGTCAGTACCCTTGTTGCAGCTTACTGTTATATGTAACGTCACTCTAGCGTTATATATGACAATAATAATAACGGTGGCTAGCCCGTCAACTGACAAGCTCACTCTTAGCTAACGCTAGCTAGCATACTTGTTTTAAAGCCCATTGTTAATGTGGCCAGTTAAGCTAATGTTTAGCTTCATTCTGAGTGTCGATATGGTTACATTTAAAGGCAGCGGATACATCTCCAATGCAAGGAGTGTGCGGTTACGGGTTAAACACGACAAAGTTACACAATAGGGGAAAACAGGAGCAACTGTGTTTTAAAGCTAAGTTACATTTCTGTCACATATCCATATTGTTAACTGTGAATAAATATTGCTTCGTGTTTTAGACGATCTACTCACTCAAGTAAACGACTCTTGTAACGGCATTCCTTCTACAGAGGAGCAAATCGTCCACTTGTGTTTACAATGCTCGTCACATATTACGCAGCATGCATTTCCGTTACTGGGACGAGGCTAATGGAAGGAGGCTGAGACACCGAGGTAAAAAACAAAACAGTCTGGGCTTTGGGATATGACGCATGCGTGGTAACATCTCGTCTGCAATTGCCGACAGTTTTATTGTCTCTGTGCATTTCACAGTTTATGTTACTATTATTTCTACATTGAGAAATACTCTTCCATCATTGTGTATGAATCTGCATACATCAATAATAAAAGTAATGAGTTTATTGAATCCTTTCAAATAAATTTGAAGAAAAAACGATCACAGAACATGGGGGTGATTGATTGATTTTCCAGAGCATTCAGTCGGAATAAGCTGCATTTGAAAAATGTATTTAGTTTAATTTACATATATTTAAATCAGTCATCCATTTGAAGGTTCTGTCAGACAGTGAAATCATTATACAGTCTATGAGTGAAACCAAAGATAACTTGAGAGGAAACTATCACTTTATATCTAGCGCCATCAACTGGAACCCTTCAACAGCGCAGTCATTTTCTTTCTGGTGACTCAGCCTCCTTCCATAAGCCTTGTACTGGGACCAAGTGTTATCGTTGGTTAACTGGTTCCCAAGCCGTGGTCCTCGGACCTTCAGA
Source organism: Echiichthys vipera (assembly GCF_963691815.1). Classification (NCBI taxonomy): domain Eukaryota; kingdom Metazoa; phylum Chordata; class Actinopteri; order Perciformes; family Trachinidae; genus Echiichthys; species Echiichthys vipera. The sequence continues at coordinate 20,631,170 of NC_139830.1, forward strand.
AGTCCCGTTAAGCTTTTTCTACAATACCACGAAAGTTGCATCAATGTTAAATCGTGTATGACACAGTACTGTTATGCAATGCCCTACTATAGAAATCTAAAGTTGCAGACTTGAAGTTAAAAATACAATGATATATATATATAAAAATAAAATTATATATATATATATATATATATATATATATATATATATAAATAAATAAAAAGACAAGGCCAGTTATACTAAAATTACTTTATTACAGCTGATTTCTGTTCAATATCCCTCTGCCAACACAATGGTGAATATAATACAAACAAAATAGTAAATTTGATCCTATTTTTATTCTGTTTTATGAATCTTTTTACACAATTTAAATCCACTTTTAGTACTTAACCTTAACTTATGTTGTATCTCCATAATCTCTCTGACATTCAATAACAAGTTCCACCATCTATACATTTTAATACAGGTTATGAGTTGTAGTGGTAATGTGCCAAAGAAGAATACTGACAGCTTCAAAGAAATTCAATCTCTTTTCATAATTTGCCTGTCACCACGTCATCTTTTCAAGCCTTTTTACTTGACCACTAGACCAGAACCAACTTGTTTTTTGTTTCATACATTACATGCCGATAGCCCACTGATGGCCCATACAGGCGAGATAATGCAGTGGTATCTGGGCTTGGCAACTCAGGTATGGCACAGTGTTTGACCATAGATAGAATCGCCATTTTTTTTTTGTTGCAGATTCTCATTCTGTATCCCATAAGCTTTCAGTCAGTAGGACAAAAAAATTTGACATCAAAGTTAAAGTAAAAAATAAAAATCCAGGTTTGCGGAGAGGTCTCACAACCGACAATGATTGACAACAATATCCAGACTCCCTCACACACAACATTGACAGAAAATTTAACAAAAGTTGTGCATACAAGTTTACGGTTGACATGTATGTGAGGTTTGATTGGCCTAACATTCAAACTCTTGGCCTCTGCTTTTGACTTAAGGTAAGATTCTGATAATGATAAATACATTCCCCCTTTTCTTTACCAAATATCAATAAAACAAAAAAGAAAATATGAATATAACCTGCTGTGTTAAAGTGGCTGGAACTAGTCACTCAGCATTAAAAAAAAAAAAAAAAGAAGTTTTGGGACCAAACCATATATAACTTGATACAATGCATACTTTCAAGGATAGTATATATACATGTGGAAAATTAACATCCCACCTATTTAAGAAAAAGACCACAGCATTTTTGTGTCCTCAAATGTGATAGGAATATATCACAGTATGACATTCAGACAGAGCCAACATCTGAACAGGTGGCTCTTAATCAGAGTGGAATGGGGAGAAATGATCAAATGTGTGCAGTGGGGCAGAACAAACTCTGCAGTGATAATGCTGAGAGATGGCCGCTTGACAAAAGAAGTGGCATTTAAAAGGAGATGACAGCAAATACATGCATACGAGGCATTCTGTCTGTGCACTCAAAACCAAGAATATTTTCCAATGAGCTATGTCCAAACAACTCAAAAGCGCTTTGAGTGAAACGTTTGCTAATATCAGTGTGGTCTGTCAGTTAAATAAAGTTAGTTTTAGAAATTATTTTCTTAAAATGTGAGTTTAGTTTTTATAGGTTTTCTTTAATAAAATATACACATATGAACATTTAACTCCAGCTTTGTGATTCGAGGGAGCATATATCCTTATCTGGATCATTATCCTTAATGACCTTTTCAACAAACTGTTTTAAACTCTGAATGGAAATGGGAGGCTTGAACTTGTTAAAAGGTTTAAAGGGCACCAACTCCTCCAATAATATTTCAACCACAAACCAGAGAGAAGGGAGCGAGCAGAGACAGGTGATATTAGAGGAAATGCTAGAGCCATCAACGGAATACCTAAGTGCTTTTTGCCACATTTATGTTGTATTTGGCCATTTTGACAGAGTGTGCGTTGACTCAATTCTACATTTACATGTATATGATACAATGTCATCATGCGTGCATGTGCTTGATTCAGTCACCCTTGTTCTTGGGTTCTGATGAGATGGTGTCACATTTATAACTCAGCACCTTTTACATTTTTAGTGTTACTTAACTGGGCCCCAACATGTTTTTTGTTTTTTATTTTCTATAGTTTTATAGTTTTCTTAGTAGTGCCAAGCCTGCTGTCATGGTCATGACAATTACCTTAAGCTTTTTGCCTGCTGCACATAAGGGACTCTTTTCAGTTAACTCGGTTCAGTTTGTTTTTAAGGAAATTGTAGCCGAAAGATCTCTAAAAAGCCTGTAGCATCTTCACGTCCTCTATTAAATCGCAATTCAGCACAAACACAGAGGTGATAACCAACAACGGCTACACTTTCATAACAGTAAAAGCTGCAGAAACCTGGGAAAATGTTTTTATTTACATACTGTATAATACACTAGGTCTTGTCTGCACTTGGGAAATTAATAATCACAGCACGGGTTTGCTTAACTCCTCAACTTTACTACAGACGTACCGACAAAGCAATCATTCACCAGGTGCTTTGAGAAAAGAAGTCAAATATTAATTTTTACACATATTCCGCTGTATAAAGTGCTTTGAAAAAGGCAGCAGTTTAAAAAAAGGCACTAATAAAAAAAAATATATCAACAGATCAATACTAGGATTGTTTTTGAAGGCAAATGAGTCCCACCCTCCCCCTCCCACTCCATATTACTCCTGTCAATGTGTACAATGACATTCTCTGTAACGCAGGGGGTTTCCAAGTTCATCCCTAGAGTACCACTACTCTAAAGACCTAAAAGTATAGTGACGGATATACACAAGTTCTTTTCTATTTGTCAACATTTTAAAGACTTAAACCAACTTTACTGCATACACAGTGAATATAGTAATCTGAAAAAAGTATTTAGGACCTCTGGAAAATCAAACAAAGTATACACTGGCTCTGATGATGACATTTACAATATTAAACTATAAACATCCGAGACAGATTTTTGTAATCAAAAGTTAAAAAGGCACTGTAGAAGTAGTAGTGTTGTAGCATAAGCCTGAAACCATTAAAATGAGTTCTTTCAGCTCTGAATTTGTAACGTCTCATTTTGACTGATGACCAGGTAATAAAACTGAATAAAATGAAGCATTCGATTTATCACAATGACCATTACAGCAGGCTGGTATCACAACAGCAAAGCGTCTTAAGCTCGGTCTGCTGCTTTTTTAACCACCGTCAGAGAATCGACCAGTGTATTACTGAATATGAATCGTGAGAGTGAAGGAGGGGTCCTAAATACAACCACTTTACTGTGATTGTTGAATACCACATTTCTAAGGACATAGTTAACACGTGTCAAAGGCCTTTTAACAGTGTTGCATGTGCAAAATGAGAGCAATGGCTGTGAATAGCACAAAACATATTTTTCAAAAATTCCGCAGGAGAGCGCTGTAAATAAAAACAAATTAGTATTATGTGTTGACACTCAAATTGCTTATGTAAGATAAATTTAAGGATCTGTATGTGTGCCGATAAACTGCCGTGAGGACGGGCTGCGTCTCTTCCAGCCCTTTTGACCTGAGCAATATTTATTTCATCACACATCCACATCTGTACACGGGAGAAAGGGGGGAGGGGATCTATGTGTAGGAGAGGTGTGACCCGTTAGATATTTGAGAGGTGACACTGGTACTCCTGCTCATGCTCTGCTCACTGCGCGCTCCCGAGGGTGTCCTCCCCATTGCTTGGGGGCTGTTCTGTACACCTCCACTGCTGCGGGAGACCAGAGCTCCTGCTGATGGGTGGCCCCACGGTGATGGAACCCCGCCTCCCTGCAGACCCTGCCCCCAGCCTTGCTGCATAGGTGCCCCCCCCGGACTGGAGTGATAGTGGTGATGGCTGCCATGGTGGCTTGAACCTGCACCCGAACTGACACTGCCCCAGTGTGACCCTGGAGAGCTCCCGGATGAGTGCTGTTGCTGATGGTGACTCCAACTTGCTGGGGCCCCGGGAAAGCTATTGTTGAGGGCCTCTGGCGAGATGGATGCTAGCACCATGTTGCTGAAGCCCAGGCGCATACTCTCTGAGTCAAAAGCCTCAACTTCTCGGGCTTGACGTTCCAGCAGGCTCCGGATTCGCTCCAAGCGTTCATTCTGCAAGGACATCATCTCCTCCTCAATCTATAAAAAAAAGAAATTACAATATTCATATAAGTGTACTTCGCCTAGCTTCATCGGAACAAACCAGAAAAACTGACTGTGAGTGTGCTGGGCATTTGAATCGAAAGTACCTCTTAAACTCAAATCTTGCCAATAATCATACAATAAATCAGACCAATCTAAATCCCAATATGAGAATAATCTATAGAGGAGAACCTTCTGTTCCAGCAGGGCCCTTCTGAGTAACACCCTCTGCTCCAGGTCCTTCCTCTCGCGGTCATGCTGCGCATCTGTCTGCATCTTGATCTTGCTCTGGTAGGCGTTGAGAAGCTCCAGCTCCTGCTGTAGCTGCATTCGTAGGCCTTGGCACTGAGCCTCCTGAGTCTCATCCAGACGAAGCTAGGGACAGAGAGAAGATCAGGATCAGGATCCAACAAATAAACATATATACGCAACCAAAAATGTTTAGACACATCCTCTAAAAAGGTGGCAAAATGTAAATTTGGGTGGCACCTTCATGATCTTATTTTACAAGTAAAGGATTCTACATTCCTGGCATTCCCAGACTCACCGCCTGAGTGGAAAGCATTTCATTGATGGAGTGGTCATACTGCTCTGCCAAGATGGCAAGTTTGCGGTGCTGCTCCTGCTTCAGCCGTTTAAGGACAGCCTTGTGCTCTGACTTTGGTGTGGTCTCCAACAGATGGTTCCTCAGTGCTTTGTACTGCCTGGTCTGGATCTTACATGTGTCCTGGAACTGTTTCTTGATCTGTAGCTCTTTGGACTGTGTTCAAGAGAAAAAATATCAAATTATGTATTTTTATATTGAAAAGCAAACATTAAGACCACATAGAAACAGAACAATATTGTCTACATGAGGTCTGCACAATCAGATCAAGCAAGAACTAGAAAGCCAGGAATTATAAGGAACATGGGTCAGCTTCTATTCTCAATTTAATTCTAAAACAGTTTGCCCAACCAAAGGGGTAAAAAGCTGCATACTAATTATTCTAATGCAGTCCTTTTAGGGCGCACTCAGACTGTCCTTCCACACCGCGCCCCGGGCTTTAGGGTACTTGTCCCCCCCTCCCTCTCCCCCCGCGCCCCAGGCCCGTTTGTACTCACACTGCCTGGGCCTCGAGCAAAAGCTTCTTGCCTGCCTATACGTCATCACGGCGTAACACGTCACACGCATTGATTGACGTCATCGCGATGCGTCGCTTTGTTTACAAATCTTTCCATAGACCTCAGAGTTTTTGTGCGTCTTGTCCGACTGTTTTTGAATATTTTCGTCCGACCAAATCTGCAGTAAACACTCCACCTCCGCATCACACCAACGTGAACCTTTCGTCGCCATTGTTGTTGTTGTTAAATGTTGGCGCATGGTCCGTCCTTCTAGGCGCACATAAATTACGTCAGAACCGTCGTAGGACTCGTGCTCGTACACATGCACACGCTCGTGCTCGTACATGTGCAAACGCGCTCTACAAAAGCCCACCTCTCTCAGGCGGGCCGTGGACTGCCAGCTGGCCGGAGTTATGCACGGAGCAGTTGCACTCACACTGGTCAAACGCACTAGGCTTGACCCGAAAAACCTGTTTTGGCCCGGTGCGGAAGGACAGTGTGAGTGCACCCTTACAGTGAAACTCCACGGACTCTGTAAGCGGTGCAACAATAATTTGCTGCAGATCCTACAAGTACCAAGACTATAATTTCATTACTATTGAAATGAGAGTATCTACTGAATATTTAATGGACATGCATGTTCACAAGCTGAGTTCTCACCTTGAGGCTCTTGGGCTGCTGGCGAACCTCCATAACGTGTTTGCGTCGAAGTTCCCTCTCCCTTCTCTTGTTGTACTCCTGCTGATTGGTTAGCTCCGTCTGGTGCTGCAGACGGGTGAGCTCAGCCCTTGTCTTTTGGATAGTGTTGAGCTGGCGGAACTCCAGTTCCTGCATGGACTCATGGTGCCGGAGAAGCATGGCATGTTCCAAGTCCTTCTGGGTCTGACGCTTGTTTAGCTCCTAATTATGTGCACATGGAGAGACAAACAAGGGATAAAACTGTGACACACAAAGACAACTCTATTTTAATTTGTTAATCAATTCATTCATATTTGGCGCATGTGAGAACCGGCAGTAAAATGTAGGAGACAGAGTTCTGACCTCACGCACTAAGTCCTGTTCAATATTGTGGCGAGCAATCAGGATCCTCCGTTTGAACCTGCGGGACTCCAGGTCCAGATACTGCCTCTGTCTGCGCTGCAAGTTGGCCTCTTCCTCTGCTTGGAAGTGTTGGAAGTTCTCCTTCTGCTTAGACAACCACTCCTGCTTTTCTTTCTTGGGTGTTGACTGGTTTTCATTCAACTCCTAAATGGAAGAGAGATTGCAGGTCACTTGTAAAAACAGACTTTATAGAACAGATTGATGTCCAATTGCTTATGGCAACTGAAAGTTTTGGAGACTAATGTATGAGGCAAGAAGGCCTGGATCCCACTACCTCTTTGAGTTGTTCCTTGCGAAGTTTGTACTCCCGTTTCTGGGATTCGAGGAAGCTGTTGAGCTCTTTCTTCTGCTGACTCTGAATATGTTGTTGGAACTTCTTTTCATCATTTGTAAACGTTTTTGCCTAATGGAGAAGTGTACATCATAATCAGTTTGCCCTTAAATGATAACCAGTGTTCTGAAATATTAAGTGAACACATAAATGAATTGAAAGCATACATCTTTCTGCATGGACGCCTGGTGTTTCTTGATCAGTTTCTCCATCTCCTGGGCAAAGCTATTCCTCTGGTTCTCGAGCTCCTTGTCCAGACGGAGTCTGTGCTCATCCATTTCAGCCTTAAGCTTGTTTTCCAGAGCCATCAGCTGTTTCTGGTGCTGTCGCCTCATGCGCTTGTAGCCTAATATCTGCTCCCTTAACTCAGAATCCTGCTCATGCTCCTTAATCTGCCGGGTGAGCTGGAAAAACATAAGACACAGATCCTCTTTACATTGTTGTGGGTGGGAAGAACACTTTTTTGAGACCATTATATACTGCACATGTAAGGCTAACATATGTATCACGTAAAAATTAGTTTAAAAAAAGAAAAAAGAATCATTTGGGGTTTTTTTTGCTTTCTACCAAGTGCATAAATGTTTGAGGCTGGATCATGATTTTGATTACATACAAATGATTACTTTATAGCCTTAAAGCAAAAGCATCAGTGATCATGAGGACAATATGTCAAAAGATTTCTCCCTTCGAACAACCCATGGATGTGGAAAATGTCCAACAGCTATATACAAGCAGTCATTTTAGCCATCTTCTTATTTGATGTGCAAATACAATAACTGTGTAATTACCACTGAAGCTGTGCGTATAGTAGCAAAGTGTTCGCGGTTCCGTTTTGGCCGTGGAGTGTGTGCAGGTGGGGACTGTGGCTCAGTTGCCCTGGTGTTAGGCTCCGACTCTTCATTATACGCCTCTTCATCCTGAAAGGGACGCAAAAATGAACAGAACATGTAAACAGCAGTACAAGATACTGCAAAGCAATCCAAATTGTGTCTCATGTTGTATTTTAAATGAATTAATGGAATCCAGTAATAATAATACTAATAATAATAATAATAATAATAATAACAACAATAATTAATTACTATAATCAATTTGATTGACTCACAGCTGCAGATCAGACTGGCAACTGATCTTACCGGTTTGAGGTGTATCACAGAACTGTTTGACATGACTGTGTGGTCTCCCTCAATGTCCACCTCACTCTTGTCATCGCCTGCATCTGTTAGACTGTTGACAGAGCTGCTCTGGGAACTGGCACTGATTGACATACTGGGTATGGATTGGTTGCTCCCCACGCTGTTCACTGTACCCGTCCTACCCACGCTATGTTCTGGCTCCTAAAAATATCACACACAGCAGGCAGTAGCAAGGTTAAAACAAAGCCCTTGAATTACATAGGATGACACAATACTTCAAAATACAACCTTGCTAAACTGGAGATGAAAAAAGTTCAAACAGTGATATGACAAACCTCCTCTTCATCTTGTGCCTCTGTTGTGGGGCCATTGTGTGCTTCCTGAAACAAGATCTTCTTCATCTTACGATACTGCAGATTGTCAAGCTCCCGCACAGCATCCTTTGTACGATGTATCAAGTCTATTAGAACGGATTCTGGTCGCTCACGCTGGACAAATGCATGCTGGAGGAAGAAGACAGAAAAGACCTTTTGCACCAAAATGCTGACTTCTAGAACGGTTATAAGTATTAACCATAAAACATGATCTGTCACAGCCATTTTTGATTCTTACCTTTAAGAGCTCCTCAGAGTTGGGCCTATCCTGGGGAAATTTCTGAAGGCAAGAATCTACAAAGTTTCGGAAATAATCCGTCCTAATGTTAAGAGATAAAATGGTTATTTTATGGACACTTTATGGACGTTTTGTTTAAGAAACATTACACCAGGTCTTATACATTTCATTCTAAACTTACCATTCACTAGACTGCAGCGTGGGGCTCTCATTCTGTGCTATGTGGTATAAGGCACTCATTGCATTCATGTTGAACAGTGGAGGCTTCCTCTCAGCTACAGACCAAGTAGCAGGTTCCATTAATAGGTCAGATGTTGCAGAGAAAAACGAAATTGTGAGAGGAAGAAAGAGTAACATTTTTCAGTTACTGACTAAGTGAGCAAACTTAATGCTTTCAATGAGATGTCTGTAAAATAAAATGGATATTGATGCAAGCAATGTAAACGTAAATGTAATCGAAATTGGGTCATATACGACAGTGACCTTACCTAATTCAATGCAGGTTATTCCCAAAGACCAAATGTCCACCTTTCCATCATACTGACCCTCATCCATAGCTAAAATTACTTCTGGGGCCATCCTGAGAAAACAAACATGTCACGCTCAATTAAAATATGAACAGAACCATTTAGCTGAAATTTGCAAAAGTGTTCCAAGAGGAACCTTTATTATTAATGTTTTGTAGCGTACCAATATGGAGTCCCAACAAAGGAGTTGGCAGGAGAGGCAATGGAGGCAGAACCAAAATCTGCTAGTTTTACCTGCCCTGGCTCTGTCAGCAAGACGTTTCCTGCCTTGATATCTCTGTCAGACACATGGAAAATGTTGTACGATTACAATTCCACACAGAAGACAAGAATGTCTGAGGGCATAAGCCGTGTCCAGCCTGCTCCCAAACTTGAAACACTCACCGGTGAATCATGGTGTGGGAGTGAAGATAAGCCAACCCTTGAAGAGCACCATGGGTAATGGCAGCTATTTCAACTTCTTGCAGAGGTTTCTTGTGAACTGGAAGGGATACATTCACCATCAGCAATGTAAAACAAGAACAAGGCAACAAGGATAAACAAGCAGCCTCATGCAATGATCAGGTGTCCAAAGGCTTTCAACTCACCTTCTAATAAATCTGAAGCAGAGCCTAGACAATACTCCATTACCAGCTGCAATGAAATAAATAGTGTTTTGTGTGAATAGTTTAGAATTTGTTTTTTTCCTCTTTACCAATCAGTGGGTAACACATTTTAATTATCATCACTGAAGCCTATATAGACTCTTACCCAGGCAGTGTGCTCTCGCAGGTAACATCCTTTGTACTCTATGCTGTTAGGGTGTTGTATTCTCTGCAGGAATTTCACCTCCTTGATTATGTCTTGCCATTTCTGAGAAAATAGTAAACATTAGAAGACTAAGACAACAAACCAAAAATAGAACTTGTGAGTAAATGTGATTAAAAACTGCCTGTTAACATGATATAGACAAGTGAAAGCTGTCATACCTCAGTGGACTGCTTTCCACTGTAAGACATCTTCTTGATGGCCACCACCTCATTTGTTCGCACATCCCGTGCCTGAATGACAAGCACATTACATATTGGTGTCATTGTCACTTCATGACATAACCAATAATTTAAGGTTTAGCTTAGTAATGAAGGCTACATGGGCTATAGTCGAAGTATCATTCTAAATATTTTAAGATACCCATTATCATTTATTTTGTCTGCATTATTTGCCTATAAAGCTTAAATTGTTTTTTTTTCATTATTGAAATCCACCATTACTCTGTGACATTACGCCTCAAATATCATAACAACACAATCTGTATTCCAGACTCAATTACATGACTCAACAAATTCAAATTCAATGTAGCTATTGTGGCAACATGGTATTTTATAACAACAAATTGGGACTTGTTCATACAATTCTTGGTGTAAGCTTACCGACATAAGCAATACATGCTTCTATCTGCCTAGGAATAATAGACACATCACATGGACTATATAGACTATTCAAAAGCACCAAGTCACAGACGAAATTTCATATTTTTAAAGATACACCATCAAAATCACACAATCATTGATTAGTACTGTAAAGACTAAGTGTTGTTAAAACAGTCCTACATTTTTAGAATAATTCTTTTTTTCTAAAGGATCTAAAAGCCCTGGTGGTTGATAGAACAATGCTTTCCAATTGCTGTATTGTATTGAAACAAAACTTTCAATATCCAACTTTCAAGGCTGCAAGGCCCCAATCTTCAAGCTTGTTCTGTAGCGACTTCACAGGCTGAAAAACAATGCTGATGCTGCAATTCCTTGTTAGCAGTTTATCGTACTACGAGAGGAGGGGATTTACCTAATTTTCAAGCACGTTCTCACGACAGCGTTCATTATATGAGCCGTAACAATGATCTTAAGGTATGCAATTCAATAACTGCATTACTACTTTCCTGTCCATTATTTTTTAGGCTAGCTATTGTGTCCTAATGTGCCAACACAGTGGCCTCACTAAAATGAATGACGAGGCTGCGTTTTTTGTTGCAGTTCTTTAGCTTGGACCATAGCTTTATATTTTGAAATACTCACAAAATATACAGCCCCGAAGCTGCCATGTCCAATCTCACGCAGATCTGAGTAGAGCTTTTCTGGGTCCTCCTTGAAGAAGAGCTCAGCAACGTCGGGGTCCTTCAGGCTCCCCGCCCGACCGCTGTTGGGCATAATGGGGGGTTGGGGGCCAGTGCCGCTGCCGCCAGCAACTATCTGGGTCTGCGACACCGACTTGAAAGCCCCCACCGATGGCTCATCTGCAGGACAGTGGTCTCATGTGTTCAGAGCTAATAGCACAAGGGAAAAACAAGAATGAGAAGAATAAAAAACACAGCAGCAGAGTGGTATAATTCAATGTATCCATGTGTCCACAGTATAAATTACAGGGATTGATTATTAATACTGAATGGCCATCAAAGATGTACAATATGTGATTTAAGAAGTTAATTTGGGTGTTTTGAGGAAATATATTCTCTACCTTACTTATAAGTACCTTTAAATTAGTATTATCATGCTACAATATTAACAATGCTATATGTTACAATAAGAGGCAATGTAAAAGGACGAGTTTGTGAAACATAACAGCTCTCTGGCCGTCCATACGTGTTATAGCAGAGCCTATTAACCTGACTGAGAGAAGGCTACTGAACCATGAACTACCAGGTGCAAATGTGGAGAATGGCCAGTCAGAAATCCTGAGGTAGCTAGAGATACATCTCCTGTTTCCATAGTAACAGCAACCACAGTAAGGAAACCAGTGGGCTGTGTCATGACAAACTCCCTCACACCTTCAGTGACTGGTATGTAGACAGAGAGATGTGAGGAGGATACAAAGAACCATCTAACAGCTGACAATTTCCAGCTCGAACAAAGAAACCGAGGTAACAACATGCTGCTTCACTGTGAGACAGATGCCTGAAATGAAACAAAGCATTCCAGTGATAGGATTACTTGTTAAACCTGTAAGTACTTGGTAAACACATGTTCTCAAACATACCAAACACTGTCCATATAACCTCCCTACCAGTGATTAAAGGATCAGTTCATCACAAAACACCTATATTCTCAATTATCTATAGTGGCTTCAAACCATGCTCTTGGTTCTGGTTTTATTTCCCCTGGCAGATATATAATTTATTTAAGGTGTTGTGAGTTGAAACATCTAAAGAGCAGAGGGCCTTTTCAAAAATGCCATCCTGGATACTCATCAACCTTAAAAGAAACTGAAAAGAGTTGTCACTGTGAACAGTTGTGAAAAAAATACTGGAAATATCAACAGTATGGTGTGGGGATTAACCTGATCTCAAGAGATCACCATATAAAACCCAAAGTATCCGCATGGGTATAAACCACTATGGACATGAGGGAAAATGTGTGTTTGCTTTCTAATTTAGATGAAGTCACCCTTTAAAAAAAATCACAGAAATGGACAGAATATACCATACATCCACAACTCCACTGATGGGCTTAAGCGTTTAACTATTTGCTGCCTATTAAATAGTTTGTTATACAGCTTCACTACAGTAGTACAGATGTAGACTATAAAAGATCACTGAGGAAGTTTACTGAGTCCATGCGGCTCAGATGATCAGCTGCAAACAGATGCAGAGCTGACGCTAGAGTCACAAGACTGCTTTCCCAGACTGGGAGAAACAGCCCCCAGTTCCAGCAGACATCTTTTGTCTCACAACAACACTGAACAACTCACTATTCCACACAGATGCAGCTACAGCCCTGAAATAAAGCCTCATTACCATGTGGGACTGTGTCTCTTTATTGTCATTGTTCTTTACTACATTGTTGCTCATGAATGAGCTTTGTTGTCATATCTCATGACGGCATTTTCAACAGTGGCCACGTGAGCCCAAAAGTGAGTGATGATTACTGATACCTTCATAAAACACCCTTGCCTTCCAACTAGCACACACATATGCACAAGAATGCAGCAGGACAGGACAACAAAGCTGGAGGGCTGGAATTCCCGATGTATGCCCTCACTGGGCTGCATTTCTCAGCATTTCCTGTTCGCACAGCTATAGGGAGGTAGGAAGGGGCCCTGGTGAGCATTTTGACTAGTGATTATCTGCCTTTCTTGACAGAACAGCAATGGCGTGCTCACATGCTTTCATTTCATTTTAAGCAACGGTGAAAGACAGCTTTTAAAGCTTTGACATCATGCAGTTAATTATCTTTACAAAATGCAACTGCCATCACACTTTAGAAATCTTGAACTTATCAGTAATGTTGGTCGATTAAGTCGAGTCCAGTTCATGTATATAGCACATTTCATACGACAGGCTGTGCTTCACAAATAAAATCTAAAGATCATACAGAACAGAAACAAGCAATAAAAGGGTATTCCATAAAAACAGGTATTTCAACAAGGCAATAAAATAATAAAGTATTTAAAAAAGAATAGAATAAAAAATGTACAGACTTAACCATTAACCCACATTTTTAAACCTACCTAAAAGCTTGAGAAAAAAGGATGTTTTTAGTGCATATTGTTGTAGCCAACCATAGTTCCTGTGGTAGAGAATTCAAGAGAGCAGGACCATAATGACTGAAGCTACCATGAGCTGATTTAGAATCTATTCTAGGTACTGTATAGTAAGGATACCTATAGTTGATGGTCTCAGGGTTCTGTCTGGTGTGCAATTGGCTAAGTCATTTCCTTTTGGCACTCCAGTCCGTAGCACAAAAATCACATAATCACACAGTGTCAACCACCAGTGTTTCCTCTATCTGTTCCACCCATGTACTGTATGTTCATGTGCAGACCTACATCACAGTACATTAATCATAGTTTGTCTGTGGAGATAAACAGAGTACAGTATTATTGCTCTGAAACATTAAAACCGCAAATTTATTGACCTAGGTTTATTCAAAAGCATGATATCTAAAGGTGATCGCGTAGCCCAGCCTAAGTTACCTGAGCCTAGGTAATACTTTACTGGAGCTGCAATACAAGTGGCATTAGAGAGAAGCTTAGAGGGATTTTCTGAAAGTTGTCACTTTCCCCAACAGCTGCTTCAACAGTCAAACAGATAAATCAAACTTACTAACAAAGTCTTTATGTTTGAAGACTTAACAACACCCTCAAACGTGCGCAGACAAATCTATCAAGAGATTTCAGGAGCTCCCAAATGACCCAACGTTGACTGTAACGTTAGCTACACACCAAACTTAACGTGCGCTAAGCTAAGTTACGTGTCATATCATGAAACAATCTTAGCAACATCCACGAGCTATTTACAACGTGAACAGTTGAGTAACTATGCGAATGACGAGGAATTAAACCAACTTTAATAGTCGTTTACCAGAAATGGCTAAATTAGCAGGCTAACCTGTGTGGTGTTTGCTAAGTTAGCTTTAGCCAGTTAGCTGAACTCACCCTCTCCTGACAGGCCAGGCTTCAGCACTGTAGAGACTGTCGTGTTAATTCACAACACTTTCCGATAATTAAAGTATCCTTCCTGTTTCATCCCCGGCGCGGTGATTTCGCACGCTAAATCCTCGCGGTTCTTAAAGCTGTCAGTCGATTATAACATGCCGATTTGTGAATTATCGTAGGTTAAAAATCCCCACCCTCGAAGTAACTGGGGTGCCAGAGGAGTCGAGTCCCACTCCCAGGCAGCTCCAAAGATGGCCGCCGAGCGCTCCACCGCCGCCTCCCTTCGTCAAAATACAGTTGGTGGAGAATGTGAGGGAAGTTCAAACACCTCCGAAACACACTCAGAAATAAGCTGCAGTTGTATCCGCGACGTCGTTAGGAAATCTGGGTATTTAACTTAGCACGCTGACATGTTTACTAGTTACTTTAGGTGTTTCGTGAAGCTGGAACTCTGCCTGACTGCCCGTCTTCCTTCCACATACTGCAAACAGCAGTTCCGCCCTGCCTGTTGTAGTGGCAGTAAACTCTCTCTGACCCAAAAACATCCAGAGGTGGAGACATATCAACAAAAAAAAAACACTTGGCCTTCAATATATAGCCAACAATGGAGTAAATACTCTAGTCTTACAAAAGTTTGTATACATTTGTATTTTGTAGTAGTTCCTCATATTTATTTCTGAGTTAAATGACTACACCATAATATATACAAATGTACCCCCTTTCAATGTAAAAGGCTGATAACTGAAAAGTAGATTGATTTTAGAATTAAAAATCCTCTCCAAACATGTATACTATTAAAACATTCTAATAGTCTACTTGGAACAATAATGTGTGTCTGATGCCCCCCACAAAACCCATCCTTAAAAGCGCATCTGCTCTTTCTTCTACCTCATTCAAAAATCCCAAAATCAATGAATATGCAAACTTTGTTCATTTCTAAAAATATTCCTGCTAGACACAATATGTGTCCTACATTGCGAGTCCATTCTCAGTGTATGAGCACTGGCAGCTTTAGGTTTCTACCTACCAGGATTGACTCCCAAACTAGTTGTGATGTCACAAATCATGCATAGACCCACCCCTTAGAGCACAGAAAACATCCTTCTTGCATCAAACTATGCACATACAACATCAATCAGCTGTAGCCTACTAGGATCAAGAAGAAAACATATTTTTGAGTGGAGGCGGACTACTTTAGACTACTACCTTATCACATATTGTTTAGTAGCTAAGTGAAGGAGTTCAAGTACCTCGGGATCATGTTCACGAGTAAGGGGACGATTGAGCGTGAGTTTGGCCGGAGAATCGGAGCAGCGGGGGCGGTGTTGCAGTCGCTCTACCGCACCATTGTGACGAAAAGAGCTGAGCCGGAAGGCAAAGCTCTCGATCTACCGGTCAATCTTCGTCCTACCCTCACCTATGGTCATAAAAGCTGGGTCATGACTGAAAGAACGAGGTCGCGGGTACAAGCAGCTGAAATGGGTTTTTCTCAGGAGGGTGGCTGGAGTCTCCCTTAGAGATAGGGTGAGAAGTTCAGCCATCCGGTAGGAACTCGGAGTAGAGCCGCTGCTCCTTTGCGTTGAAAGGAGCCAGTTGAGGTGGTTCAGGATCATCTGGTAAGGACGCCCCCTGGGCGCCTCCCTAGGGAGGTGTTCCAGGCACGTCCAGCTGGGAGGAGGCCTCTGGGAAGACCCAGGACTAGGTGGAGAGATTATATCTCCACGCTGGCCTGGGAACGCCTTGGGATCCCCCAGTTAGAGCTGGTTAATGTGGCCCGGGAAAGGGAAGTTTGGGGTCCCCTGCTAAAGCTGCTGCCCCCGCGACGAAGCTGATGAAGATGAGATGAGATGAGATGAGATGTTCAGTAGCCTATTCATCATTAGAGACCAGTGTTTGGTGGTACAAGAGTAAAGTTCATGGCGAGTCCAAAATTGTAATTTTTGTATCCTGGCTTCTGGAGTGTATGGATGTGGTCAGTATACTTCATGGTAGTCTGCAAATTACATTCTTTTATGGCTATTATTTCTGATGTAAAAGTGGAAAGCTTTTGGCTTGATGGGGGCATAATCATTTATGGTCTGGTTACTATAAATATCAAATTTTCTTTAAGCAACAGTCCAACATTTTGGTTCATATTGTTTAAGACATTTTTGTCAACAACTAAAAAGTCCAGGAAATTACTAAACTCTTCAATAATTGGAATCAAGCATAGGCTGCTATTTATGCCAAATGTTATGTCAGATTGGCCAGAAGTTTATTGTTGATGGATCACCATCTTTGGGCCCCCAGACATAAAAACTATGAGAATTTGGAGTACATAATTTTATTTTCTTAAACATGTTTTCTTACTGTCATGCATGCTGTTTGTTCTAATTGTGCTTGTGTAAGAAGTGTATTTACAGTTTAGTATGTTAGTCCATTTATAACTATGAAAATGTTGGAATAAAATGCATACACTCTGGCTGTAATAGCTTTGCAGAAGGTATTAGTTTCGTCCACACTATCTCAGCAAAAAAGCCCATGAGCACATTTTGCTGTTGTCATGCCCTGGCCCATAACAATACAAAACACATACAAACATTAATAAGATGGGCCACACCAGGGAGTAAACATGTACAAACACAAGCATTCTACTGTTTGCTATTAAGGAGCAGCTTCACTGGTGGGTTGTGTGCCTTGCCACAGGGAACCTCATCAGCAGGCTTGTTGTTAAAAGGCCAAAGAGTGGCTTCCCACTGTCTTTTTCCTGAGGATTTAAATAGATACATTGCAGACATCTCAAACCACTAGCCCCAACAGGCATTTTACAACATGACCCCCACAGATTGCAACAAAAACTTTTTCAACTGTCTCATAAATATGTAATTTATAACATATCAAAACTACTAAGACATGCAAATGGTGGAAAGTATTTAAAATCATGGAAATGGACCATATTCTAGTCAACTGGTTTAATCACATATCTAGAAACATGTGCATTTACCATTTTGCAACACAGTGCAATTGCAGTGCAAAATGTGTTTTAGCGACAAAGAATGTGTTTAGAGTTTTTCCAAAAGAGTGAATGATTTCATAACTTGGTTTTCCCCCTGGGATTATTAAAATATTTCTGATTCTTATTCTGAGTTGTGACATCACAACCGTACAGGGAATCCTGGCGGCTTGTTTAAAGGCACAGTTTCTGAATATGGGCTGTGTGCATTTCTCTTTGGATTGATGTTTTTGATACTTTCACAGTATTTATACAGAATTTTGACCTGCTTTATAAGCTGAAAAGTCTTAAGAATCTATTTTTTACAATATGGGACCTTTAAGTGAAGTACATATTGATGTATCTATAATAATGCTTGCATTATCATAATGCTTAGTTGTTGATGGTAAGTAAAGTGTAGGCCCAATGTATTTTCATGCACAATACCTTGGTTTTAAACAGAATATCTTCCTAAAGCAGACACATTTTACTTGTTATTCTCTGCATTTTAGTGCCTTACATCAGTATCACTTATGATGCAACACAGACTCTTTTAAATGTAAGAAAATGCATTAAACTTCCCCCCAACAATGAAACGTTTGGATAAAGAACACATTATTATAGCATCAATATGTACTTCACTTTACTGAAAACATACAATGATAAAGTACGATGTATGGACTGTTATAGCATATAATGAGTCAATACTATAGTTGATTGTTGAGGCAAGTATAGGTCGTAATGTGCTATTAGCCCCACAGGTCAATCTCTCTCTCTCTTGAATTCATTATAAGCCATAATGTTTTATTACTGTTGATATGATGTGCAGAAGGCATTGTGTGTTAATGGGTGTGATAAAGCATTATGAATGCATTATAATTCACTATGATTGTCCTCACAATGCACTATAGTTGTGGTATTCATAGGAAGTGTTACCATACCGGTAACACAACATCATCAGCATACAACAAGAGCTTGCATTTCACAGCTGCTGGGATATAATTTTATATAGGTAAGGAAAAAAGCTAAGGAAAAAAGCTGTCAAAATAGCAAACGATCCGTCCCATCCACTGCACAGGGAGTTTGAACTTCTTCCCTCGGGTAGACGTTACAAAGTGCCAAGGGCAAATCGTAACATTTTTAAAAATTCCTTCATTCCGAAAGCGATTGGGGTACTGAACACCATATCCCGCTGATGTGTATACTGTCACTGCTGCCCTGCTTCTTGCCCTGAAGATGTCTGTGTGTAAATGTTGTTGTTGTTGTTGTTGTTGTTGTTGTTGTTGTTGTCCTGCTTGTTGAGACCAAAGACGAATCTCCACACCGTGGACAATAAAGAATTAACTAACTAACTAACTAACATATACATAATGAATAAAAGAGGCCCCAGAATAGAACCTTGCTGCCCACATGTAACATCCTGAGGTTCTGATATAACCCCTTCATTATTACAGACTGACTTCTTCCTGTAAGGTAAGAAGTGAACCATTTTACAGCAGTATGTCTAAAACCCATGCACTGTAGGTTTGACAACAGTGAGAGAAAAGTGCTATTTTAAATAATAATGGAATATTTTAAGTCACTATCTATTGCCGCATGCAATAGCCTGCTGATGAAAGTTTATTTCCATGTCACCAAAGAGAACGAAACAGAGATCGTAGCTTTAAGTGATATTCAAATAATTCTTTAAATCTATATTCTATATTGATCAATGCCACTATTTATATGGATTAGTGCCAATTTGCTTTCTATACAAGTATACTAATAAAGTGATGTGACTTTAAAATATTATTTTAGGAAGCAAAATGTGGTGTGGTTTTATGGTGTATGGTTAAGAAGCTCTGTTTGAAAAATAGGATATCTTAGGACTTTTGATCTTATAGAGAAAACTTTTATAAGTAATAAACATTTTTCAGATTTTCTGTTCCTTTTGTGTGATGTTCACCCCTTTTTTTCTCACAAAATAAATGTCTGCCTCATATGCATAACTGGTCATATTAAGACAGGGAAGAAATTTAAATGAAATATCGAATTGTCTTTAATTTCTAAAATGTATATAATAGTTAGCAAGCATCAATGCTGGCTTCCTGAAAACTTACATCATACTTAAATAATTCTTAATCAGATGACCAAGAGTATGCATTTTCCTTGTCTTCAGGCATGTAGCATCAAAGTCAGCTATTGTTTACTAATTTATTCACTGCATTTGTTTGGTTTATGCGTGATGCAACTGTGTGCAGAAGAAACGCCTGTAGCCTCTGCTTAAAGTTCAAACCCTCTCTCAACAACTCAGCCTGTACAATAACCTGCCTGTTCTCAGTTTGGCTCTTCAGAGTAGGGGTGGGTCACAGAGTCACTTACAATATGATACTATCATGATGAGTTGCTCACAATAACGACGATATGCACAATACCATCAATTTTGAGGTCATTACATCAGACGCCCCCTAATTTTTATTTCTCTTGCCTCCATCTTTACATCTCCTTCTCTTTCCTCATTAATTTACTTCCAAGTCAAATTTGCTATTGTCTTCTGTTTAAAGAGAAGCTTGTGAATTATAATGGTAAGAAAGAAGGATGATGAAAGATAGGGTGGATACACATGACATCACTAGTTTCACTAGTTGATCTTGGTCCATTCTTCTTGCAGTCTCTTCTACAGTTCAGTAAATGAAGTAAGTTTCTTAGACATTACTTTGTTACCAAGGATAATACAGAGATTCTCTATGGGAGACCACAATAAATGGCAATAGATATATTATATTGTATATATAAATACACTGTTGCCCATAAAGTTGGAATAATTATGTGTTCAGACACATTCTTCTTTTTGGGGGGATTTATATGTGGTTTAATTTTCACTGTGATATGTTTGGAAGATATTTATCAATAAAGTTTTGAGAATATATACACTTTATCAAGAATAAATCATTCTTCATTCTTCAACCATTTTTACAATAATTTCATTAGAAGAGGTAAAAAAATATATATACTATTCCAACTGCACAGTTGATTTACAACATCCTGAAAGTAGGCTACTGCTAAAGCTTATGAAAGATAAATTCACTGGAAAGTTACTACTGTATGTGGATAAAAAGAAAAAATACTTTTTTCTTCTCAATGCAATCTTTACAAATGTTAGGGTCTCACTTTCCTTGACTCCAGCTTAAATTGTATGCAGTGAAATATATTGTCGGGGGAAATTACATGTTAACGTGATCATGACCTAGGCTTTTATTTTGAAGGAAACCCTGAAGACACGCCTCTGTCAAGACGACGCGTGTGCGAATACGGAAGTAAGTTGCCTGACTTTCCCCACATGGTAAAAATGGCTGCGAACGGGGAAAAACAACAGGGTCACAGAGCCGGCGTATACAAACAGAAAAATAAAGGCCACAAACATGGCAAGCACCGGACGAAAGGTGAAATTGAGAGAGAAACCAAAGGTAAGACGTGTTCAGTTATTCATAAGTGTGACATAAGAGCTGCTGGTTGCTTGTGGCTGTGCACACGTCTCTGCAAATGCACGTGCTGAGTTCCCTATTGGATTTGGATATCAGTTTTGTAGGAAACATGGTACACGTAAGTCAACTCTAAATAGGTATTTGTAAGAAATCTAGGAAAAACGCCCGGCCGTGTGCCACTTCGCGCTTGCCGTTGGGAACTACAGTATACATCTGTTGGACACCTTTCTCCAGTGGACCAATGGCCTTTTAAAACAGGGGAAACCAATCAGGGCTCCCACACCCCAGCAGTTATCAGTTTGCTGGCTATTTTAAAATGACTCCAACATGATTAGTAGAACTCGGACAGAGGAATCCCAGTGAACCAAGAATCTGTCAGACAACCTGTTGGTTAACCTCAATCTGTTTGTGCATACGGTATAATCTGAAATAATGTCCACATGTCTATGAAGTATTTAGAAAAAAATAAAGGTAAATTATCCCTTCTTATGCTCAGTTTTTGTTGTTACAAGTTGAGAGACATGTCAATATTTACGTGACCACAAAAATGATCCAGACAATCAATACTTATCTAAGAATTTAAGAAAACTAAACATCAAAGGCCTCAGAGAAGTCAAAGCTGTCTTTGCTGCAGTGCTGTTTTATTTTCATGGAAATGAGATCAACAGGTGTTTTTGATATGTTGTCTGGTATCCAGCAGAAAATATATTGTAGACATCAATCATAACATCTAAGCCTACAGAGAGCCATGTGAATTTCGTGTTTGCACACTGTTCACATATCCACATATCTACTGCAGATGCTTTATCAGCCTATGGATACGTTGTATAGTCTGGCTCACTCAGAAACGGAAGGGAAACATTTGGTCGGATTCTGAATCAGGGTTAAGCGTTTAATCAAAAATACACTGAATACCTAAAATATATAAAGTTCCTTCAAAGTCTTTGCTGCATATACCCTCACCGGCCACTTTATTTGGTGCACCTGTCCAACTGCTCCTTAACGCAGATTTCTAATCAGCCAATCACATGTAGACATGGTGAAGACGATCTGCTTCAGTTCAAACCGAGCATCAGAATGGGGAAGAAAGGTGATTTGAGTGACTTTGAACGTGGCATGAGGGCTGGTCTGAGTATTTCAGAAACTACTGATCTACTGGGTTTTTCATGCACAACCATCTCTAGGGTTTACAGAGAATGGTCCGAAAAAGAGAAAATATCCAGTGAGCGGCAGTTCTGTGGGTGCCTTGTTGATTCCAGAGGTCAGAGGAGAATGGCCAGACTGGTTTGAGCTGATAGAAAGGCAACAGTAACTCAAACAACCATTGAACATCTGTGAACGCAAAACATGTCGAACCTTGAGGTGGATGGGCTACAGCAGCAGAAGACCACACCGGGTGCCACTCCTGTCAGCTAAGAACAGAAAACTGAGGTTACAATACGCACAGGCTCACCAAAACTGGACAATAGAAGATTGGAAAAACGTTGCCTGGTCTGATGAGTCTCAGAATTTGGTGTCAACAACATGAAAGCATGGATCCATCCTGCCTTGTTTCACCGGTCCAGGCTGGTGGTGATGGTATAATGGTGTAGGGGATATTTTCTTGGCATACTTTGGGGCCATTAGCACCAACTGAGCATCGTGTCAACGCCACAGCCTACCTTAGCATTGTTGCTGACCATGTCCATCCCTTCATGACCAGTGTACCCACCTTCTGATGGCTTCTTCCAGCAGGATAATGCGCCATGTCAAAGCGTGAATCATCTCAGACTGCTTTCTTGAACACGAATGAGTTCACTGTACTCAAATGGCCTCCACAGTTACCAGATCTCAATCCAATAGAGCACCTTTGGGAAGTGGTGGAACAGGAGATTTGAACCATGGATGTGCAGCTGACAAATCTGCAGCAACTGCGTGATGCTATCATGTCAATATTGACCAAACTCTCTGAGGAATGTTTCCAGTACCTTGTTGAATCTATGCCAGTATACCACTTGACTTGATCTTGCACAACATAGCAATACATCCCTGTGTTGACCTGTCTCTTAGGGAGAGTGTCAGTGACAGCCCTTACCAAAAAACAGAGGAAGGAGCACAAGAGGATGGACAGAAGGCACAAAGCCAACCAGCTACGCAGGAATAAGAAAGACATGGTATGTCTTTTTTCATCTTGCATGAAAAATAGTCATCTTTGAATTCCTGACAGGTGCTGCAGAGTTTCCATGTCTCTTGTGTTTTTAAGGTCCTGACGGAAAAGCGACGTTTAGGCAGCAGGGACGGTCCTCCTCATTTGGTTGCTGTGGTGTCCCTCCATGCTGGAGTCGATGCTGGTGCGGTCACCAAACTGCTACGCCAGGAGGGTACTGGGGGTATCGTGCATCAGGAGCAGTGCGTCAGTGGTGCCAGTGACAGTTTTGGGCTGTTTCTGCCTCGCTTTAAACAAAGGTTCACCTTTCTTAGCCACAGCACTGGTAAGTATTTGGCGTATGGAACAGTCACTTCTAAAAACTCAAGTGAAATTAAATTAAGTTAAATGCTGTAAATTTTTGCATGTATACTGTTGCAGACCACAGTAATGCTGTTTGTAATCAATGTATCCCTTAGTTTTTTTCAATACTTTTACAAAACAACACAAATGAAAAAATTTAAATAAACGTTAAAATGCAGTCCTGTATTAAACGGTGTAATGTAAAATCTTCAAGTTTTATAGATTGTACTTTACCCTGTTATATATGCCTTTGCTGTACTATTTTGTCTGTCTTTGTTATGAGCATGTTGTCCCATTTTGAAGCTTCCCTCATGGTTTCTTTGAACAGCCGACATGCACTCCCTGCTGGATGTGGCAAAGATTGCAGATAGCCTTGTATTTGTACTGGACTCTACTGAAGGTTGGGACAGCTATGGGGAATACTGTCTCTCCTGCCTCTTTGCCCAGGGCCTCCCGAGTCATGGTGGGTATGACCCTGAACAAAATAGTTGGAGCTTTTAGACTCCTCCGTCAACACTGGGATAGACTATTGTTGCAGCAGATTTTATGCATTGTTTCAGATTTTTAATGCCTTTCTAAGAACGTGTCCCTCTGTCCCATATAGCACTGGTGTGTCAGGGTGTGTCTGATCTTCCTGTGAAGAAGCGGGTTGAATTCAAGAGAGCCCTGTCAAAGATCACAGAGATCCGTTTCCCCGATACCCGCCTCTTCCCTCTGGATACGGAGCAGGATGCCACTTTACTCCTCAGACACCTGGGCAGTCAGAGACAGAGAAAGCTTGGTTTCCGCTCCAGACGTTCCCATCTTTTGGCTCAGCATGTCACTTTTACGCCCAACAGCCCTGCTGAGGGGACAGGTGGCGGACCCACTGGCCTGGGCACCCTCTGTGTCTCTGGGTACATCCGTGGCCGTCCTCTACAAGTTGACAGACTAGTGCACATCAGTGGACATGGAGACTTTCAGCTCAGTCAGATTGATGCTCCATCAGACCCTCTTCCCCTCAACTTAACAACAGCCAGACCGGCAAAGCCTGGCAAGGGAGATGTTGACATGTTGGTAGGTGAAGAGACTTGAAAAATCACAGTGAATATATTAAGTCAGTCACTAAATTTGTCAGTCATGTTTCTGTTGCATATTACTGGAGTGCACTTTTAACTTTCTTACTATGCAGCAATCATGTTACTTTGACAACAAATAAAGCTGTG
This sequence comes from Echiichthys vipera, assembly GCF_963691815.1. Lineage (NCBI taxonomy): Eukaryota > Metazoa > Chordata > Actinopteri > Perciformes > Trachinidae > Echiichthys > Echiichthys vipera. The sequence continues at coordinate 20,655,658 of NC_139830.1, forward strand.
ATAATGGTGTTAATTATAATAAATCACCCAAACACGCAAGCTACTTTACATTAGCAAGATACTTACAAATTCAAATATATTTTCATATTGTTGTTCATAGTGAAGAGTGGCTGACTGGAAGTTTGCAAAAACAATTCACAAATGTAAAACTAACTGTTCTTAAAAATGATAAGTAATCTAAATGTCACGCAAGTGATTCTAGAACATGCAAGAAACCCTGGCATGGTACTTCAACAGGAGTCTTTTATCACTTTATTTGCAGTTCGTTTGATCTTTTCTATTTACCTCAGTCATCTGTGTTTCCCACAGGATGGAGGTGAAGATGAGGCCCCAGTGAGGGTGCTCATGAAAGCAAACCCATCCAGCAGGGAGAGTCTGCATGCAGAGGCCGAGGTGGACCCCATGGATGGAGAGCAAACGTGGCCAACAGAGACCGAGCTTCTGGAAGCTGAAGGTACAGAAACGTATAGTACTTTGTGTTAAAGCAGGGGTGTCTAACCCTGCTCCTCGAGAGCCACTGCCCTGCATGTTTTAGGTTTCTCCCTTCTCCAACACACCTGATTCTAATGATTACTTTGACAAGCTTCAGCTGCTTGATGCTGAGTAAATCATTAGAATCAGGTGCATTGGAGCAGGAAGAAACCTAAAACATTCTCTCTCAGCTCTCTAAAAGCAGGACTGGACACCTCTGTGTTAAAGTAACCAGTTTTGTTTTTTTGTAGCAATCTTATTATACTGGGATAAACATTAAACTCACTGTGAAGATGTCATCTTGGCAAGTCTTCAATTGACCAGACCTTATTTTACTGGGGAAACTTGATGATGGTTTGCCGGGGCGGTAGTAGCTCAGTCCATAGGTGACTGGGCTGGGAACCAGAGGGTTGCTGGTTCAAGTCCCTGTGTGGACCATGAATGGAGTGTGGACTGGTGGCTGGAGAGGTGCAACCATTAGTTGCATGTATATAGGTCCTGTGTGTGTGTGTGTGTGTGTGTGTGTGTGTGTGTGTGTGTGTGTGTGAGAAATAATAGAGTGAAAATTGAATTTCCCCATTCACGGGACTAATAAAGGAATTCTTCTTCTTGATCACAGTTTGATATTACAGTCAGTTTGATAGATGTTTGCAAAATCCATTTGATAGATGAACATTACCAGGGAGTTACAGAAAAAAAAATTGTACAAGCAGTATGGAAATTAATTTGAGTAATTTCCAGGTCTGGATAAGTATGGAAAAAAAGGAATAGAGTATGGAAAAGTGTCTGTATTGTTTCCAGACTCTTACTTTCTAAAAGAAAATATATAATCAAAACAAGTTTATTAACGCAGCATAGCCGACCTGTAGATGATATGAAACTAATTAAGGTGGCTGTATAATGGTCGGGTTACCATGGTTACCATTCCCGTGCGACTGCGATTGTAATTTATTTAATTTTTTTCATACGCGTCGTCTACATTTCATTCATGATTTATTTTTATTTATCATCATTTTATTTATTTACAGTATGTTTACTCCATCTAAAAGCCAATGAAGCAAAGACTTATGTTTTCTTTTGTAGTTCCTGCAGCAGGTCGGAGTCGAACCCGCGACCGCTGCCCTTTGTTGACTCAAAAATCCTCAGAGATTTCCATTTTGAAATGGAAAATGTGGTGGAACCCTATACAAGGCTGTTATTTCAGCTTATTGTATAATTAGTTTGTCGACAAATACCTTACATAACACAATAAGTCAGGTCTTTAAATATTTCTTTGGTGTTACTCTCTGGTCTTTAGAAGCCAGAAAGAAGAAACGTGTGATGAAGGTCCCCAAAGGAACATCAGACTACCAGGCCTCGTGGATTGTTGATGATGACGAGGAGGATGGCGGAGAGGTAGACGAAGAAAGCAGTGATGAGGATGATGATGATGACGACATGTTGGACGAGGCCATGGATGGAGATGATGAGGACATTAACTCTCAGGTACACATTCAAAGTCTTTTTTACTTTATCACAGACAGTGGAGAAAGTAAATGAAGGAGAGAGATGCAACAGGTGTACGGTCAGACCTGAACCAGGGACGTGATGTTCATGGTCAGAATCTTAACCTGGAATCCACGGGGCTCCCCACAGGTACACGTGTAACAAAAGGAAGTTTTGTCACGATTATCGTTCATTTTCTTTGAAATACTCTATATCTCTATAATTTAAATAATTGAAGAGGCAGTATGATTGCATAGAGTGTCATGGGAAACACTATAGTGCTCAATTAGGTTTGAACAAAGGTGTCTGGAGTGTCAACTAACTTAAAACTGATCAGTTACATGTTTTGTCTATAGATTTAAAGACAAAAATTAGGACAAATATCTGTATCCATTGCAGGTTTGCAGATCCCAAGCTGTCATTTGCAAATTGGTGAATTTCAAGGAAACAAACAAACAATGCTAAAACCGTCACCTCTTAGAAGCTGGAGTCTATAACGTTTTACTATTATATTGTGTATTATTTATTCATTTCTAAAAAAAAACACAATATTACTCAATTATTATAATTGTTGTTCATGAAATTTAGTTTTTCTTAATGAATTTATCACTCAGTAGTTTCAGCATACGAGAGTTAGTTTGTTCAGCTGCTTCTTGTTGTCATAGCAACTGCAAGGCTGCAGTCAGACAGTGTACTCTAATGGAGGATGACGAGGACAGTAATGTGCTGAGAAGCTATGAGTCAGAGTGTCGGTGGTTCGGGGGCTGGAGCGGTGCATACGTGACCCACAGTCAGTGCACCTCGTAGCTGAAAGGCACTGTTTGTTTTCTCAGTGTCTGTCTGGGGCCTGTAGTGCCAGGCTGCTCACCACAACAATAGTGTTTGGAGCACGAGTCCCAAGAGAAGCCTCCTGTCTTCCTGTCCTGTGAACTGAACTTCCCGTCTGGACGAAGGGAGGGGTCGGCCATTTATTTATTTCCAGCTCTGTTTGAAAAGAGGTCTCGGAAACACACCTCATGCAATGGGTTCATTATGATCTGTGATTGTTATTAGCATGTGTTTGATGTTGAGGTTAACACACAGGGATACATATTAAGGAGAGGGTAACAATAGGGAAAAGGGTTCTTCAAATGATAATGATTATTATTACTGCAGCAGCAGCAGGGATGTTGGAAAGGTTGTGAATCAACCCCATGCTGAGTGCTTTCCCCTCATGTGTCTGGCTCTGCTTGTGATTTTACCAGTTGATGGAGCACTTTAATACATGTTCCCTTGGATGAATCATTTCCTCATACAAATATATTGCCCACGGAAGTTGAACTTCTAGATATTGTAGGAATGAATGTCTGTGAACACTGTAGATACACTGGGAACAGCATGGAATTTAAATATACGCAAACCAAGGGTTCCCATAGTCTGGCAACTCCTTATCGAGTTCACACATACCAACTCAAAACAGTACTCTTATTGTGATTTGGTCGGTCTTGTTTATGTTAACACAATTTCTATACTTGAAATCTCCTTGAATGCACTTGTGTTCCCAACATGTGCGTCTGGTCATTGTTTGTAAAATATCGGGGCTCTATTTTAGAAAATGGCACAACAAACCGCTGCCTTGATGAATTAGACACAAAGTTGTGTATGTTTAAAAAAAAAAATAGCTTTATTATAAAGGAGTGCAATAACAGTATTGTTGTACTGTATTCTCTCTGCTCAGGAGCCAGGTTCGGGCTGTGCCTCAGAAGAAGAAGAAGAAGAGGAGGAGGAGGAGGAGGAGGAGGAGGAAGAAGAAGAAGTGTGCTCCACAGAGCGAACTGGAGCAGATCAACGCTATGATGAGCACATTGATGAGGCTGCAGAGCAAGAAGGCCTGAAACGCTACCGCGAGGCTAGAGCTAATGAAATGTTTCCTGATGAGGTGGACACACCCCTTGAAGTGGCAGCTAGAATCAGGTGAGTTCTGCTTCTTTTATGAATGATGACAAAAAAAAAATTTGCAAGCGCTTTGAATATAGGTTGGAAGGAAAACAAATTCTCAGAGCATTTTCTTCATGCAGTTTAATCATTGCCACATTTCACTCTGTCTAGGTTCCAGCGCTATAGAGGCCTAAAAAGTTTCCGCTCCTCGCCTTGGGACCCCATGGAGAACTTGCCTCTCAACTACTCACGCATTTTCCAGTTCCAGAACTTTGAGCGCACTCGCCACCGCATACTGGCTGAAGCTGCAGCTGAGGAAGGGGGAGCTATGGTAAAAAAAAAAAATTTTTTTAATTTTTTTAATAGATCTTAGATGTGTAGCTTCACCGACTCTGCTGCCTCTTGTCTTTCAGGTGGGCTGGTATGTTACGCTGCACATCATAGATGTGCCTTTTTCTGTGATGGAGAGTGTCCAGTCAGGCAGACCTCTGATGATGGTGTCTCTTTTACCCCACGAACAGAAGGTGTGATCCAGGGTTTTGACATCTGAAAATCTTTCTGTCTGAATTTATAACTGTTCATTTGAAACAAAGTCAAACTGACAGTACCGTATGTTTGTTATTGAGTTTTCTGTCCTCTATAATTATTTCCTGTTTGAACAGATGTCTGTGATGCACCTCTTGGTGAGGAGACACCCCAGCAATACAGAGCCGATCAAATCTAAGGAAGAGTTGGTGTTCCATTGTGGATTTCGGAGGTTCAGGGCATCTCCTATCTTCTCTCAGCACACTTCAGGTAGAACACCTGTTACTCGAGCAAACTATCATTATGGATTTGCTGTTACTTCTGTGTAAAAATATATTTGCAGAATGACTGTAGAAAACTGAAGCAGATTTAGCATGTGGATATGCAGCAGTAAATGAATTATTGAGTGTTGAATTCGGCTCTACTCTTTTCTAGCTGACAAGCATAAGATGGAGCGCTTCCTTAGGCCAGATGCCCCCACTGTGGTATCGGTGTACGCTCCCATTACGTTCCCCCCTGCAGGAGTCCTGCTCTTTAAACAAAGGGATGATGGTGAGATGAAAAGTTCTGCATACATACAGATTTAATTTGTGCTCTGGCTGCTTTGATTTTAAACATTTGACTTTCCAATATGTTGTCTGTTTAATTAAATTATCAACCCATGACAATTCTGTATCTTGTCCTTGTCACTGTCTTTCTAGGTATCCAGGATCTAGTGGCTACAGGCAGCCTGCTCAGTTGTGACCCTCAGCGTGTTGTGTTAAAGAGGATTGTACTGAGCGGTCACCCGTTCAAAATTAACCGTCGCTCTGCAGTTGTCCGTTACATGTTCTTTAACAGGGGTAAGAGTTTGTTAACATATTGTTATTGAATATTAGATAACGTTTGACTTCTCTGTAGCTTTAAGCTTCATAGTTCACCGTTCTTTTTGTTTTCTTTCTGTCACAGATGATATTCTGTGGTTCAAGCCGGTGGAGCTGCGGACAAAGTGGGGACGAAGAGGCCACATCAAGGAGGCTTTAGGTGAGAAAATTTAAAAGGAAACTCATTGTTAGAAGTTTCTTTAAGCAGCGCCTGTTGTCTGTATAATTCTGACTGCCTTGTTTTTATCTTTTCAGGAACACATGGTCACATGAAGTGTGTATATGATAATCAGATGCGCTCACAAGACACTGTCCTGATGAACTTGTACAAGAGAGCGTTTCCTCGCTGGACATATGACCCCTATGTGCCTTTGTCTTTACTTTGGGTCAAGAGAGAGGTCACTGTTGAGATGGACGACTTGGATATGGAATAGTGAAGGGACAACATGACAACACAAGCTAGACGCAGGACATGTATTAACAGAAATAATCTACATCAATGTGATCACTTCAAAAAGTACAAGGTGTATTAAAAACAAGTTGATTGAAAGTATCTCCTTGTTATTTGAACCATCTTGTTCCATTTTGCTATGAAGCCTCTAACATGCTGCTGAGTTAGTTTCAGCCACTAGGTGGCAGTGATGAATAAGTATTCAGATAGCTTCTTTGTTAAGCAACTCCCAACTTTGTTTAAAATGGATTAAAAAAAAATGAGTGACTGCCACTGGACAAATAGTTGTCTGTGTGTTGAGTACTTTATTAAACGAGGGCTGTTTCCAGAGCAACTGGCAGGTCAGTAGTTTTTACAGCACATCAGTCAGTCAAACTCTTTGAAGCCATGCAGATGTGGCTTAAAGTCTGCAGCCACACAAAATGCACTAACTGGGGCAATATCATTATATAGATAATGTTTGTGATATCTGAGGAATTTAACTGTGGAAAAAGAACACCCAAGTTGTACTTTTAAGCAAAAATCCTTGTCCATAATATCTCTGATGACTTGTGGCCTTTTAAGATTTTGACAAATCGCAGCTGTCAGATTCATTTATTTATATAATGTTTTTATCACAAACATGTCTCATAGGACATAACAAAAAAAATTCTACCAAGACCTAATTTATCACCAATCTTGGACTGAATTTAATTCAGTATGAAACAACATTGAGCACAACATTCAAGACTTCTTTTACGCTATTGCTGCATGGCACCAACCATGCTACATCAGTGTGACAGTGCCCTTTTCAATACCCTGTGATTCATTGATAGAATTTACAAATTGTGTGCCTAAACTTGTACGAACATCTAAAAATAGAAGAATCTGTTATACTCTGCTTACTAATACCCTGCTCTCTCTCCATGGTGGTCCCTCCCTGACCTGAAGCCGCCTTTTCAGCTCTAGTCAATACACACACACACACACGCACACGCACACACACAAACTTAGATCATGACTTCTCAGTTCCTTTCAAACTGAATCTGAAATGCTTTGTGTCCTTCCCTGCTCCATCCTTTCTTGCTTAGGAAAACACTGATTTATGAATTGCAGTATTTATCATACAACTGAGCTATTGCATGCTTGCTGAAACATGATTCATCCTTGGGCTGTGTTGGGACTGCACCACAGAGGCATGCCAATATGTCTGGGAAACCAGAAGGTGAAGACTTTGGGATGGAGAGGAGAACATGATCCAAGAAACGAAGGGGAGCAAAAGTTCACTGTGTGCAAAAAGTCGAAGAAAAAAGATAATACAATCGAGAAAGACGAATGTCTCTATTGCCCGTGAGGGGCAAGCTGGGAGCTCTGGACAGTTTTATGGTAACACTCAATTTATTTCCTACTTTACCAATTTTTTTTTACATGTATTAAGGCAAGGGTACAGTAACAGTGATGTGTTGAACACATCTTGTTAAGGCTGAGGGGAGGGCTGTTCTGCTGGCCAGCAGTTCACGGAGAGAGGAGGGGGGAATTCAATACCCCCTTAATGGAGAATACTCTTAAAGTAACACATGTACAAAAATTGTACTGAGTTTGTACTGAGTTTACATTCTATATTTTCCCTGACACTATCAATTTGAAACAGATAAACATTCAGCTGTTTGGGGACCAACTGCGACGTGGTAAGGCTGAATGCAGCCCATAAGTGAAGTGTGTGTTTGGCACAGGCCACTGTCAGAAGACATGAACGCTGGTGACTTAGTGCTGTTTGCTTGGATCAGGAATGTTTTGTGGTTCCCAGTTCACTGCCACCACACTTAGTTGGCTCCCGCTGAAGATATAATGGGTGAGAGATTTTTCCGTTGGATGTGGATAAAGAAACGGAAGGAGAGAGAAGGGGCAGTGAGGGAGTGAGAGATAAGGGAAGAGCCAGTTTATGTTCAGTGTGAATAAAACCAGAAGTGGTGGGAGGAAGCACTCAAAGGAATGCAAAAAGGGGGATGCATAGAATTTGGAAATTAAAATAAAAACTTAGTGGGTGTGAGAGCGAGTGAGAGAGAGAGAGAGAGAGAGAGAGAGAAAGAGTGAAATGGAGCAGTGTGAGAGACTAAGGCGGTGTGGGCGAGGGAGTGGGAGAGCGAGAGTGGCTGGCGTTTATGGATTGCAGATGTGGCGCTATGGGGTTTTGGCAGGGGCCATGAGCGCCTGAATCCTGCACCGGCTGGGTGGCACCGGGTTGAGAGGGAGGTCACCGCACCGCAGCACACAGCCCATAAAACACTGAGCGTAGTGGGGGAAAGGAGAGAGAGAATAGGCCTCAAAAACACACTAACCCATGACTGCAAGGCAATGGGGGTGAGCAGATCACACTTTGGGTTCAAGCACACACAGCCGAACACCCTGCATACGTTAAGTCAGGCAACCAATAAAGGGTAGAGCATAAGAGTTAGCATGAAGCGGAGAGCTGATAAGCTTATCTCAAACTGAATAAGGATGAGCCCTCTGTCGACACCTCCCACAACCACAACTATCGCACCATCTTCACTGTTTCTTCACCTCTGTAGGCATTAATGCTGGAGTTATTACAAGTGCTTTTGACATGATTACAGAAGAGAAGCAAGTCAGCCACGTGTAGAGCAAAAATGTTAATCTAGTGTCTGTTCTTTTAGGTTCATCCACCAACTTTCTGCCATTTCCCTTTCCCTCCTCATCATTCCACATAGTGGAAATAACAGTGGATTGTGGAATAGAGTTACCAGAGATGGACGAGGAAATCACTTTCTTTCCCATTTAATAGTACAACTGCAGTGTTCTAATGCTTGAGGATGACAAATTCACTGCAGCAATCTGCAGTAAGCTGTTCAGAGGGCAGTGAGTGTTTGATTGTTGACACAACTGAGAGTGTTGTTCACACCATCTGTGCACAAAAAGATTTAAATAGCCAAACATCTCCTTATAATCACATTTCTTAAGATACCAGTGGCAATGGCCAGCATCTTTAGGTTACCTACTGTACAGAATATAGATGAACTTTATTAATCCCAAGGGGAAACTGGTTTGTCACCATATAGACAAAGTGGGGAATATACATAATTCCATTGCATCACAAATAAGATTGTCAAGTTAGACCCTAAAACAAAAAGTGTATGTACAACATGTAAACAGTATGCAGGCAATGAACGAATAGCTGAAGGGACATTGCAACAACATTGTTCACTAAATAGGTGGAGGAACTGCTGGAGGAACAAAAGACGCTCGGAACCTTCCAGTAGAGCATTTTGGCAATAGGAGCCAGTTACTCCTGCTCACAAAGGTACTGTACAAACGATGCTTGTGCCGTGACAGAACAATCCTAATGTTACTTCTGGTTCTCTGCTCTCTGATAATCTCCAGAGAATCTGGAGTCAATAAGAGCCACAGTTTGACATCATGTACACGTGGAAAATTTCAAATTAGTCTTAGTTTACTCAAAGGGATACTTTACCCATTTGAATCCAGGTCTGTGTCATGGCATGTCATGTTTGATGATTCTCTTAGTTCTCTTTAAAGTTACAATCTCAAATATCTCCATTTAATTCTCTTTGGAGGCAAGCGGTAAATGCAGGTGTTTGTGGATTTCATCGTCACTCTTTTCTTTGTTTGCGTGACCATAGTAACCGTTAAATCACAACACCAGTGGAGACCGGAAAGAGTGTTAAAGAGCGATTCTGTTGAGTTAACGTAAAACTCACTGCTTGCAGGTGGTGTGAGTCTTAAAATTGTAGCAGTTTCTACTTTTCTTCTCTTTTGGAGGCAACAGTGGCATGTTAACATCTGCGGATCTACACTTCTGCTGTCAGGACTTTCCAGTCCTATAGGGGGCACATATTGGCATGTACTCATAGAGGTAATAGGCTACTCCAAAAGCTCCCCCTGCTGAGAATCTGCAGCCTACTATATACTGTATATGAACAAATTAGCTTGACAGTGAGTTTCAAGTTAGACCATGCGGTGCTTTGCATGTAAAAAGTATGATACTATCTTCTAATTGTCTTCAGGTGACTAAAATTTTAATAAAGGCAAAAATAAAAGTACTCAGTAAAAATCACATTATCTAAAAGTGCACCCTTGGTACTTTGAGTAGATGTAGTTTCTTTTCAACTCTGAGAAAACTGAGAAGCCTTCTGATTTGGTTGCAACATAAGACCAAATGACAGCACCAGTATCAAATAGTTAAACAAACATTATCAGACTTACGTGTTTTTGGAAATATAATGCTTGTACTGTTTTAGCCATAGAAAACCTTTGAGGAACATCCCATGCACTCTCCTGTTTATGTAGGTGCTGCCTGACAATACTTTCTTATTAGGTCAGCTCTGTTTTTCTCTTTCTTTTGTGATATCCTTCCTTCCCTCTCTTGTTCCCCTTTTTCTCCCCCTTAGCCTGGTCCTGACTCCCTGGTTCCTGGGGCCTGGCCAAGGCGTGTGTCCCTGGAGGAGCCAGAGAGGAGATGGAGAGAGGGGGCAGCAAGGGGGTGCAGAGACTGACTCCAAAACCACAGCTGCAGCAGCAGCCTCTCCTTCCCTCCTCTAATGCCTTCCCTTCTTGCCTGGCACCCTCCCCAGCTCTGCCATTAATCAGTGGGGATGGGTATTTTCTGTGAAGGAGAGATGCTGACTGTGTGAGTGGCTAACTGAGTGTTTATGTGCATCTCTGTGTGTGCTGATAGAGAGCTGGATGGGTCGGTAGTGATGGTATGGAGACCGGGATCTCACACAAAAGCTGCAGAGTTCACCCAGAGAACAAAAGCGGGAGGGAAGGAGGGTGACACACATAAAGGCTGGTGAGCAGATTGGGACTGCCATTGACTAAACGGAAGAGGTAGACAGATGAGCTACAGAAGTTTTTTTTAACATCACATGATATTATCTAAATGTGGCCCAAACCTTATTCGCAACTTACGGAAATACTTCTGATGGAGACGTATTTGGAGAAATGTGTTGCAACAGCACCTGCACACAAATGTAAACTACGAACAGTATGGAAAGTTCATGGCCTAACATGTTAACAAATTACATCAAGGTTTCTTTCAAGGTGTACGCTGCCTCTCTACTTGCCCTACATTAGCCCCCTGATTATCCAGGTGGGAGTGAAATCTAAAAAAAAAAAGAAACATTTCCAACCTGCTCTGCTCTCACCCCCCAACGGGCCTCCCAGAGTGCTTTTCTGCTGACATCACTGCACAGAGACCTGGCAAGCCAATCTCTCCCCTGCTCTACCATTCCCCTCTCCCTGCTTCCTGCCCTGATGATGTCACACACCATATGGTTTTCAGCAGTATCAAGCCGGAAAAGAGATTTAGTTAGTGGAGAGGAGAAGGGGAGAAAAAGGAGGAGGGCTGGAAGGGGGCACAGGTCGGACACAGAAAACAAAAGGTTCGCTCTTCCCCTTGTGTGCTCTGCGAGTAGAAGGTAGAGAAAGAGAGAGTCGAGGGGGAGGAGGTGAGGGCACTAGAGGGGAATGGCTGCACTGTGTGAGGCTAATGAGGAGAGACCAGGGAGCAGAGACCATGCATCGGACAGCCATGTGCTGCACAGACGCCTGTTGGACTGGCCTGCACACACACCGTGGGTTAGTCATTGAAACAGTCATATACCCACACTGTAGTGCAGCAGGACTAAGCTAACAAGGCCATGCTGACCTGTTCATTACTTGATCTTCTATGATTCAATAAAATGTTCTCCAAGGTTGCCAATGTTCGCTGGTAGTAATGAACCAACAGAAAGTTATCACCCGACCCGTTCATCAGCTTTATGAAGCATTTTAGTTTCTTTCATATCATTGTTTTGCTTTTCTGGCTGCAACTTTATTGTTTTGGTTCAGTCCTATTGCACTCACCAGCATCATTTTTGGGCACAGCAATACATTTTTTTCAGCAAGAGAGCACCAAACAGTACACAGACAAAGTTGATGATTAGCATGTGAATTTAATGGAGCACTGAGCTGCTGAAGAGTCAGATATTTCGCTCAATCGCAACTAGAAAGAGAGTGAATATTGGACTTACTTCAGTTCACCATGTCAGCTTAAAAGCTAATGTCAGTGTTTTGTTTACAGCTATTTATTGATAAGGGGTTGGTTTATAGTCTGAGTTTAAAGTTCATTCTTGACCATGGCCTATTTAGTAGCTTTTGTAGGTCTTTCGGTTGTATCACACAATCTTCCTTGCTCTTATTTTCTTTTTTAAGTACTAAGAACAATGGGAATTTCAGCTATGATAAAACAGTGTTTGACAACTGGGCAAACTCCGTCAGCTGAGGAAGATTCTGTAATAGGATCAAAAGCTCCAGAGTTGCCACTAATTAGACCTGTTAACTTTGTTCGGTCTGCTTCTACTTTATCTTTTTGATATGGCCTAAAGATTGAGTCCTCAAACGTCTCTTATACGACCGTTTACATTTAATTTCACCAAAATTAAGTTGCACAACCTCAAAATACAATGTTGTATTGCTCAACTATTTTCAGGTATCTTACCTTCATCAGGGTGGCAAGGAGATCAGTGTTGCCAGATCAGACTGACAGAACTTCCAGCCGCAACTTTAAACCCATCCAAATACAGATATTGCAAAATTCACCTCTGGTATCAAAAACTGGCATGAAATTTGATCCGATCTATTTAAAAACTATAGGATTATGGAGAACCATTAAAACCATTGTTAATTTTGCATCTGTGTTTTTGACCATAAAATGACGGCTTGTTTGGTAATATTTTCAAAACCAGGCCAAATGTTGACAAAAGCGTTTCAAATTTAATCTACCAACCCTATACTATTTTCCCCAGCCCTATTTGATGGAAACCAAACCACTATAGAAACATTGGAGGAGATTTAACCTGTTGTACACATTTAAAGGAATAGTTTGAAATTTAGGAAAATACACTTATCTGCTTTCTTGCTGAGAGTTAGATGAAAAGATCAGCTGGTTAGCTTTATGTTTATAAAGCTAAAACCAGTTTGCAATTAGCTTAGCTTAACATAAAGACTAGCTGTTTCCCCCTGTTTCAGTATTTATGCTGAGCTAAGCGAATTTCCTGTTGGCTGTAGCTTCATATTCATTCCATTCAATATAATTTAGATTTCTCTTATAAATTCACATGGCTAGCTATGGACTGCATGAAGTGGAATGGGAAACATCCTCATATACCATCCTGCTGAGGGTAAGATATATAGCCAAAAATATTTGGGGAATAGAACATGCTATGGCAACGAACTCTCAAAACCAGAAACTATTTGCATTTGTCCATGTTTCCCTCTGTAAAAAAATCCCCCAAAAAAATCAAGTATTTCTAATCTGGCTCTAATCACGGCACAATAATTGTCCATCAACAGCAGATGGGCGAACTAGAATAGCAACCAAACGCACACAACAGCTCTGCTCATTCAAATGACATGCCTTGCACGCCTTTGCTCTAAAGCTGTCGCGAAACTGCTCATTACAATGAATTAAGAGAGGTCTGTGTGTAAATGTTGAGCCTACCATTCAATTTTTGGTGGTGAAGGGAATCTGAAGCTTGAGGGGCGTGTGTCTGGTATGGTGGAGCGGTCACAGCAAGCATCTGGAGATATGTGTGGCCATGTCCACTGGAAAGAAAGAAACAAAGAAAGAAGAGAGAGCAAAATACTTTGTGTGAGTAGCTGAGAAAAGTGTGGGACATAACACTCAGATGGTCTGTTTCGAGGTGTTAAGATTACTTTTAGACTGTCCTGTCCTGTTTATTGTCCAGTCTCGCTCTATCTCCACTGGCAGACAGAAATGGAGCAATAACAGGTGATTGCAATATTCGTCACTCAAAACCTAAATTGGAACGAGGTGGTTTGGACCTTAGAGACATAGTGACCCTGCAGCATAGCTGCTCGCAGATGTCTGAAAAAGTTGGCTACAGTCTTTCAGAGTATTCGCCTCCTCATTGTGTTTCCATATCCAGCACACAAAGCCTCTGCAAGATATATATCACATGTAAAACCTGCAATGCTCACACTTGGAGAAATGGTGGGAAAGGTGTATGATTTAGAGGGTGACAGCAGACTGTAAAGGGATTTAGCTGTCCAGCCTGCCTTATCTCCAGTTCTGGTTCCTCACTGAGTGTTGGACTTTGGGGAAGTAGACATGCACAGTCTTTGGGATGGAGCTCCTTGGGTTGTGTTTGGGACTCTCAGCCCTCACAGCTTTTATTCAATCATTGCTTACAACCAGACAATTTGGAGGTTTTTTCAGTTCATTAAAAGTTCAGTGTTTCAGGTTTGCTGCGCTCCAGATTACGGTATGTTAAATTATGTTTTGACAGGCTGAAGTTTAATGTTCAGCGTATGCCTCTGGAGGCTGATTGATTAGTGAGATAAAGTTTGTCTGGGAAGACAACAGCTGTACCCAAAGACGCACAAAGAAACTGAAATAAAGCAACATTAGTTTCTATAGTAATATACTTAAACACTCTTTCCTCCTCTTAAATATAGTAATATAATAATAATAATGTAATAAATAAATAAATATGAAATATGCTTCATGTGTCACTATTGAAATATTAAAAATGTTTTATTTGCTTTTAACCTATACCATCCATCCCAGCTGTGTGCATCAGACAACACTTCAATATGTCTAGTCCTCATGGGCAAAAAGAGCTTCCATTTTTGGCCCAAAGTCCTTCTTTCATGTTGTCATGGAAGTCCAAGGAAAATTTGACCAGAAACTTTGTTATTTATTGATAATGAAGCTTTTGTAGACTATTCAAAGTCTTTGGCCCTAGACCCATATGAAGACAGTAAGCCGTGTGAAAATCAATGAAAACCTGAGTAAAGGCATGTTGTTGCACTTTTATACTGTACTTTTACTATACTTCTATATATGAGGCTATTGTAATAATAATAATAATAATAACAATAATAATAATAATAATAATTATCATAATAGGAATAGAAGTAAGAATAATACATTTCTTTATAAAGTACCTTTAAAAGCAGAGTTTACAAAGGGCTTTGACGGACAAAGCAAAGCAAAAGCCGGAACCCTGCATAGATAATTACTTCCAGCTACATAGGCATAACATCACAGATTTCACTTATTTGTTGGATTATTGTTCAGTATTCAGCTATCATCTTGATAAAATGCATTTTGTGACAAATAGGCGATCTCAAGTCTGCATATGTCATATGTACATGCAATTATTAACACCCAATGTTTTTTCATTTTCAAATGGCCGTGGTTGTCTTAAAAAGAAAAAATGACACACAATAATATTTGAAACCAAAAATAAGCTAATACTTGGATAAATTCAAGTAGCATAGAAACATATTTTTATTGGCATGAGGCTGTAGAGGGTTGAATAACCCCACCAGTCATAATAATACTGTTTTTTATAGTTGTGTAAATTAAAACAGAAAGAAATCAAGCTATGTAAAATACATAACCTGACAAGCAGCTCATGATATCACTGTGTCTTTCCTTTGGTGGAAAAAACTATTTTGGACTATGAATCGAAACATGCTGTCACATCCTTCATAGAAGAACATACCTATTCTCCTGCACAGCTCTGCCTACCTCTGTCTGGGAGGTTATCAACAGTTCATCAAGGGAACATGGAAGTGAGAGACAATACCGTCCTCCACTACAACAGGCTCTTTGGGGTGGCTCGGACCACTTCAATGAAACACCAGCACCTTGAACTCGGATAATTTAAAGAGGAAGAGACCCTGCATGCTTTATGAGATTGTCAGCTGCTGTTGTGATCAAAACAAACACGAATAGGTTTCAGTCTGGTTCGTGTTTCACTGGATCACATCAGCTGTCTACACACAACCTCAGTGATGCTGAAATAAGTGGTCTCATCAATTTCAATCTGCAGCCTTTCAAACACCTCAGGATGGACAGACAGACTTGAAGGGACAGTTAATAGACATCCGTCTAAATAAAGTACATATGTGTTAGAATTAATGTTTATAGAAATGTAATGACTCTTGCTAACTACATGCATCAAAAAATCAAAATGTTCTTTTTTTAGAGACACTGAAGTGAATGAACCGACTGGTTTTTGGTAAGTCATAGTAATCATCTTTTGTCTTCTAAATTGAAATAAAACCAGCCTTAAGTGATGGTTACAACCAAAAACAACAACAAAAAACTGGCATACATGGTTTCAAAAGGCATCTTTCATTTACATGACAGGTTGGAATGCAATTGATTTAAAGACAGTCCTTTTTATTGGGATACAACGTTGGCACACAGAGCAACTTTCTGAGGTACTTTCTAATTTACTTCAATATTTTATAAAAATGTATACATCTTCTCCACTGCATGTCTCTGGGAAATATTTACTCTACTACATTGATTATTATTTACTATTTTATCTGACAACAGTTACTTTCAAATTACAGTTTTACACACACAATGTAGAATAGGCATATAAAATATGATGCATTATTATAGACTAAACTATCATGCAATGTATAAAGTGATTAACATCTACATATAACACAATATTAAACACACAGCTTACATGCAAATGCATCAATAATAAGGATTCAATTATATAATATTATAACAGTAAAAGCACCTTTAGTTCTTAAAAGTACATTTTGTTGCTTTTGTAGATATATACTTTTACTTTACTTTTACGTTACTTTTACTCAAGTGAAATATCGGAATAATTGATTGTGACTATAGAGAGTAGTCATCACTTAAGGATAACTCACCTGTACTCAATTCACTACCTCCAATTTACAAAAACTTGAGCTTTTAATGCATTCTAGTCTAATTCCCTGCATGAAAAGCTAATCGATATGAGTGATTTGTTACTGCGTGATTTCCATATGGTGCTCACAAACCAGGGCACAATGTGACCATAATTGCACCCACCATACAGAAAAAGAAAAAATCACTGCACAGCATGTTCTCCTTGGGACGCGCTGTCGCAGAATGCACCATTGGGTGTCGCTGTGCGCGTAAAGTCTCTGCCGGCAGGTTTTGGTCCGGCCGGACCCCAACACAGTCTGAAGTGTCAGATAGTCTTGTTAACACGTGAGATATTCAGTGTATGGAAGAGAGTGAAAGCCGGGGGAAAACCGGGGAGACAGAAGGGCTGCAAAGTAACGCGGAAGAGAAGTTCTGAAGAGAGTACTGGACTTGAAGGAAACAGCGGAGGTCCTAATGAGGGAATGCCGAACAGGAGAGCAGACATACGGCCAGAGCACCAGACATGAGTTCGAGGTAAGCTCGTGTATACGGCAGAGATGGGATTCATGTTGACTTGTGACACTAGTGGACTGCTAAAACGAGTTTATCCAATGTGATGCAGAATGGCGTTTCGTTTTGGGTCGATGCCCCTGATGTAGCCTTTAGTACAGACAAAGCTTCAACATCTGGATCATAGGGGCTCGACCGGCCTAAAGCTGTTCTGATATACAGTCACTTGGGCTTTATTAGATTTTTTTATTTTTCAGTTTTTAATCTTGACATATTTAAATCATCCAAGACGCTGGATGATGAGGTCTTGTGGAGAGGAGGTACATGCATGAGCTGTAGGCGTAGAGTAAGAAATAAACGTTATCATTTATATAAAAAAAAAACAACCCCACATCAAATAAAATTGTTTTCATAATTAATTTTAATAGTGAATGCTATGGCTGTATAGGTTTACTGCATAAAAGAGAAAATATCTGAAAAATAAATTGGGAAGCAATTCTTTTAAAGACAGCAGGGTCCATATGGGCTCTATATGTTATGGCATACAGCTGCGTAAAAAAAATCATCTATCACAATAATATCTTGACATCAAATTTCTTGTGGAGAAACTTAAAACTTGACAAGCTTTTAAGGAGGTGGGCACGTCATTCACACATCAAAATAGACCCTAATGTCTGGGTTGCTACTTTTTCAGTGGACTTTTATTTGTCCATTTATCATACACCATCAGTGATGCTGTCCACTTCAACCCTTATCCCCCCCCCCCTCTTTGAAGTCACAGCAGGTGTTTTACCTGAGAGAGGGAGAGAGAGAGAGAGAGAGAGAGGGAGAGAGAGGGGGGGGGGGGGGGGGGGGCTCCTTTCAGCTTCCACTTAGCTAATTGTGCTGTTTAAGTGAAGCCATTACGCCTCCAGATCTTCTCAAGGGAGGTCTGATGGTTTGGAAGACACCTTCATTTTATGGTTTCATTGATTTTACTTGATTATTAAGTATACCATTAAAGAATACCAATACCTTATGAACTTCCTAAACTGCGCACATTAAAATAGCAATGTATTAATTTTAGCCTCAGTGAAAAAAAATCAAATAAATATGGGGGTGTTTGGGGGGGGGGAAATCCCAATTCCTTGAAGGACCTTGACATGAAAAGCTTTAACACATGTTGATGTAACCACTTAAATCCACTGTTAAACTCCTCTCCACAGTTTAAGTGGGCTGCCCGATCCTAAATATGCAACATACATACGTGCACATACAATGTCTGCCTGTCTCTTTAAGACGATGTGTTGAGAAGTTCAAGTCGGGGTCACTTGAAGTTCCTGCCCTCGATTTTACCTTTTAGTTTTATTATAGACTGACATCACACGGGGCGCTAAAACACTTAAGGCGCATAGAGGCTCCATTATCATCCCGGTGCGCGTTATTGCTCCGACTCAAAAATAGCTAAGGAAATTACTAGAAAAAAAAAAAATAGGAGGAAACTGATGCTGGTCTAAGCACGTATTTTTTTTTTTTTTTATAGGAGGGGATGAGAAAGAGGGGAGAGGAGGGGCAGAGACACAGAGAAAGAGGGAGAGGGAGGAAAGTGGGTGGGAGGACGGACCTAAGGAGCGACAAGAAATTCATATCAATTAATAATCATAAAAAAAGAGCTGGCAGACGCGCTCGGAAAACTGGCATGGTTTTTTGGAGGCTGGCAGTTCAAAGCTGAAACGTCAGATATGAGTCCTAGAGACTGCTGAGATGATCATTAAGGGAGACTTAGATCGGATGGCAGAAGACATCGGGCATGCAGGTAAGAGCTGATATGCTGCACGCGCGCAGGCACCCAAACAAGAACGGGGGGAGCAGGACATTTAGGATTTTATTCAATAATGTTGTGAAATGCGTCCAGCCAGACAGGAATTCTGTTTTTAAACAAAACAAACAAAAAAATGCGTATTTTATATCATGGAGCATTTTAAGTCATTTTTATTCTAACAGCCTATCATTTTGATATCGACAAGGAAGGCTCTGCTTCTTCTTTTTTTTCTTTCTTCTTGCATTTAATTTGAATCGGTTGTTTATTTTCTTTCAGTAATTAATTATAACAGTCGGTTAATTTGTAAAAAAAAATCATCCCGGATCAGTGTGACGCAATGGTGAATTGAAATCACGTATGATTAAAGAAATCTGCAAAATTAGACTCCGTGATAAGTTTCGAGTTACCAACAAAACAAGCCAAGTCTGTTTCGCTCTCAGATTTTTAAACGTGATGTTTTTTGAAGGTCTCACCTTCCAGTTTATTTATTTAAAGGGTACATGTTAAAAGGGAACTTCAGTAATCATGTAATACATTAAGGAAGCAACGGTAAAAATAAATAAATGCCTAAAGGACATTATAAAACAGGCCCATCACTGTGTGCGTGTGTTACTAACGGTTATTAGGCTGCTTTGAGAATCATTTGGAGGGATTTTTTTACTGCGTGAATTTCTGGTTTCCGAGATTTTATATACGTGTATGAAAGAGAAGCTGCTGTTGACAGCCCTGAAGGAGAAACAGCTGTCCGATGCACACTGACTACAAAGGGCTGAAAACAAGTCTGTCTCTGGAGGAGATTGAAGGCTCGTTTGACTGAGACACAAGGTGAAGGCTTTAAAGGTGAGGCGCTGCAGCTCAGACAGATGCATCCACTCGCAATTCGGTTTTACTGCAGTATGTGAAGAGTAAAGAGTAAATTAGATTGGAGCCACAGAGAGGACAGGACGTATCTTCTCGGCGACACACAGTCAGCACAAGACTCAATGCTTTGCTTGCAGAACGGGACGTAAAGTGCACAAGTGATACTCTTGAAATCTTGCTCGTCGATTAACCGCGACACAGGCAAATAAAACACGCACACCGCGCATTTAATGCCATTTTTAAATACACGTACAAATAGAAATATACTGCTAAACCTTCACGGTAGGCCTATTAAATAAGTGTAATTAAAAAAAATAAAGAAAAAAGAAAATAGGCTATAATATCGTATTGATATAATTATAAACGATCTGTGGTTTAAATAAACCAATAACTCTGGCCCTATGTGATTAAAGGCGCTACCATACTTCCGACATTATTTTTTTAAATGTGTGATGATTTTCAGATTACAGTAATCAAACAGGAAACTGACTCTCCATGTTTGTTGGTCTTACTAAAAGTCAGTTTATTCACCTATCGAGTGCCACCGCTCGATCTGCGCTTCAGGGGGAACTTTTTCAAACTCCACTGTCAAACTCAGTCTGTTCTTTGATGCATTTGCCTCTTGTGAATCACAAAAAGAGAAAGAAAAAAGAAACGAGTTGGATTAAAATAACATAAAAGTACTGTAAAACCTCTTCTTGTAGGCTAAATTTACCCTGCTGTTGAATTGCCTCATTAATTGAACATGGGCTGTGTATGAATATGTTCAGATGGGTTCTAAAATAAACGATGAGTGTGGGCAGCAAATTGAAATTAAATGAAAAAAAAAATGTCAACACAACATTTTAAGCAGATGCCTGAGTGTTTATGTGACTGAGGCTGGATGTAAGTTTAGTCTCCTGCTTCACCCCAAACCACAAAAGTGACAAACCAGATAAAACACAGGACCAGTGAATATTAATCTAATGCAAATAACTGAATGCCGTAAACAACGTCATTACCAACAGTTTCCTCAGCATGTTGATGGGTCATTATATACAATGCTATCAGATGGAAACAGCCATGCATCCCAGAGGGACTTGGGACCTTCTCTCAGGACTGAAAACCCACAGACATGATTTCATTTAGCACTGTGTAACACAACAGAATAACAAAACAAGCTGCAGTGCGCCATTTGAGGGTGTTTAAAAGAACATTCTATGCAGCAGGCTTGCTCTAAGATGTGTTCTCAGTCTAAGTATCATTGCAATAGATGGCTTCCTAACAGGATGCTGTGATCTTCAAGAGTTTTTCTGTGGTCAGTATAACAGTCATCAAACAGTGAGCTCAGATATTTAAAAAGGAAAGTTGTAGCTTCTCACTTCTTACTTAAGACTGAACACAACAAGAGAATTGAGACTCTTGTCTTGATGGGAAACCCACAGCCACCCTTACTGTTGTTACCAAAAATAATTTGTTGTGTGCACAGCGCGTTACAGGTGCACATAAATGTTGACATTTATTTTTTCTTGTATCACAAAAGATTTAACAAAAAATGTAAAGGATTAAAAACGTGGATTTGAATGTCTTATAAGCTCCGTAATAACCAAAAATCTGTCTTCATAAATCAGGATAGCCTACAAAGAAGGCTTCATTTTCGGTTATGCTTTGTGATGCAATTGAACTGTGTCACATAATACGCCGCTGTAGACCGCATACGGACGGGAATGTACACTGATTGTGTGCGTGAGTACACAAAGTGTCACTATGCTCCACACTGTAACCAGTAACAGTAAGCTAAACACCTCTTAATGCACTGGAGACTACAAAAGTTCAGCACGTTGTGGAAAGTACTTGGCCTATTCCTCATATCACCCTCATTTCTAAACACGTTTGATCTGACCGACGTTGAAATTTATAGTAAAATATGAGCGTTGAGTAATCGAAGCCAGACAGAAACCAGAAGTGGAAACACTTTAGATGACAACTGGAGACATGATGGAGCGTAAATCCACCTAAAACTGTCTCGCTCGCCTTTTGGATTAATCACCTTTTAGTTTATTTTTTCTAGATATCATGACCAGATAATAAGTGAGCATACAAGTCATGTGTGTAGGTATGAGAAGAGCACCGTTGAAATTAAAAACTAACACTTTTTAAAAGATAACACTTGGTGGTATTTAAAATATTCCTTTCATATTGATGACTGTTCTCTGCATGATCACCAGCTGGACATCGTACCTATTCTGACTTTTCATTTTCCGTTTCCTCAGTTCTGACATTTCCTTCTGATGCCATAGGCCTGATGCTGAACATGCATTTTTTTTTAAAAATACACTGCTAAAATTGTGAAAAAGAGTGACCTTGAATTTTAGGAGTTCCATCACTGGTGCACTATAAGAGAAGATAATAGTTACATGACTTTTTGTTCTCCAGAATTTCTTAGCAACTAATACGTCATGCTTTATTTTACTTAAATTCATACTTCCCTATTCTTGTGTACACTGAATGAAATAAACAAGAAGTGAATGAGCTGGTGTCAGGAAGACCATGATCAGACGGATGACATGATATTTATTTAGTAGCTTGTTTCCCATCAGTGAGACTAAGCCCTTAGGGACAGTTTGAGATGTTTAATCTCATAAGTAAACTATCCTCAGATGCCACTGATTGAACAATACATGGTGTTTCATGCATGCAGCTGATATAGTTTATTTTAGGCTTGATGGAACAATTAGTGTTGATATTTGAGTGTGTATGAATGTGTGTGTGTGTGCGTAAGTGTGTGTGCATTAGATTCCTGGAGCTCATCTCAACGTCAAATATGACACCGTGTAATGCTGATTTACATCCCGTGCGCTCAGTGTTCCTTATATGACTGAGCAGAAAGCGGAGCCGAAAGATCTTTCTTTGGACGTGTCCGTCCCCACAGGTTTATACCTGCTGTTCATCATACTTGTGAAACATTCATCCTTTGCTTTGTTTGAAACTCTGCACACCCCTTCTGCAAAACTTTATCAGGAAGCCAGCCGTTATAAAATATTTTTCTGCTGTTCTCTGAATTTCTTTCTTTTTGCTCGCTGCAGAGGAAGTGAGTGTGTAGACTTGAATTTCTGATAATGAGAAAACCATTGCAACCGCTCACCTTCAGTAAAAGTTCAATTCGACTAACTGGTCTTCATGTGCACTTCCCACACATACTTCTGTACTCTGTGCATGTTCCATTGAGTGAAATATATGGATTCAACATGAATATGTAAACTGTAACTGGTGTAATGAATTTGCATAAAAATGCATTTTATTTAATTGACGTGTCAAAGGAAAATCTGTTAATTAATTAATTAATGATAATATATGAATTATCATAAAGTTATGTTTATGCATAGGCTATTTTATTTTATTATTCCAAATATCTCCTGAAATTGTCCTTAAATCATATTTAAAAGCTTTTGGCACTCAAACCTTGTATAACTAAAATACTGAACAAAAGACTCCTTCACACTTTCACTGGTTATTAAAAATAACTTAATGAAGGTCAGTGTACCAAAATATTGTTATTAAATATCTCTGACTGCAAGTGAAAAGGACAGTGTGCAGGAGTCTTTTGTTTTTTATAGATCCATTTTGATACAATACATCAATAACCATTGTTGTGGTACAGAACATGACACATGAATTGTGTTTTTTTTTGTAAGAAAATACTGACTGCCGCATGACGTTTTACAGATATCTATTGTTGCAGGTGGCGGACTGAAGACGATGTTGGATGCCATGGAAGTTCCAAGTCATGCTAGGGATCTCCTCCTGCAGCTCAACAGCCAACGAACCAAAGGCTTCCTGTGTGATGTTATCATTGTGGTGCAGAACGCCCTATTCAGAGCTCACAAGAACATTCTGGCTGCCAGCAGCCTCTACTTGAAATCTTTGGTGGTCCATGACAATCTCATCAACCTCGACCACGAGATGGTGAGTCCAGGGGTCTTCAGGGTCATTCTGGACTACATCTACACAGGCCGACTTAGTGAGGGAGACCCTGCTTCTCCCACTGAACCCAATCTAGGGGCTGTCTTGGCAGCAGCCAGCTACCTTCAGCTACTTGACCTAGTGGCTTTGTGCAAAAAGAAGCTGAAAAGAAATGGCAAGTACCCTTCCCGCCCAGGTCCTGCATTTCTGCCCTACCCAAAGATGGGGCCTAATAGTATGGGTTTAGGGAGTGGTGGAAGGTATAGGATTTCTACTCCTGTCATTCAGTCCTGCCCTCCAGGAGGAATTTTGAATAGCCATGCTACCCGTGCAACACCACTAGAGGAGCTAGTTCCCCATCGACTTGCCATTCATGCTGGGGAGCTGTATGCTCCCACCTCCATCCAGGGCTCTCAGGTGTTCCCGTCCCTGCAGTCAGCTCTGCCTGCCCAGCTTGGGCGCTCAGCCCACTCTGAGAGGAACTGCTCGCCCAACTATGGCCTTGATCTCTCCAAGAAAAGCCCCAACTCCCAGTCTCAGCACACACCCTCCCAATCCCATCTGGCAAACACTCACAATGATGAAGAGCGAGACGGGACTCTGAGCGGACACACCAGTCCCATGCAGGGGACGAATGGAAGGGCCTTCCCCTCAGAAAAAATGGAGTCAACTGATCAGGCAAGCTCCCTCACTCCTCCACCATTCCCCCATCTCAACCAGCCTCTTGGCCCACACCTCCCCCACCTGCATCGCTCAGGATCCCAGGGCAGAGATCGCTACCCATGCCCCCCCAGCCCTGACACCCCTACGGAAGGTGGAGAGGCAGGCAGAGATATAGGCAACATCTATCGCTGGGTGAAACATGAGCCACTGTCATACACACCTGAAGATGAAGATGAAGATGAGGATGAGGAGGAAGGGGGTGAAAATGGAGATCAGCATCATAACCACCACAAGGCCGGGGAGGAGAGTGAAGGAGCCGATGACAAGAGCGGGTCAGGCACAGAGGAGACGGGCAGTAGTGAAGGCCGCCCGTCCCCTTCTGGACCAATGGGGAGGTTCCACATGCCGTATGAGCCAGAGAGCTTCGGGGACAATCTGTATGTCTGCATTCCCTGTGACAAAGGCTTCCCAAGCTCAGAGCAGCTCAATGCACATGTGGAGACACACACGGAAGAAGAGCTGTACGGCAACTCCGGTGGGGAGATGGGAAATAGCAATAACAGCAGCACCAAAAACATGAGCAGTAACACAAACGGTTATGGGAGCCTGAACAGCAGCAACAGTTTGAACAGTCTGTCCCACTTGGAGACCAAGTCCAGCCAGGGGCTGAATTCAGGGGGCATCAGCGAGATGATGCGACCCTACCGCTGTTCCTCCTGCGAGAAGTCCTACAAAGATCCAGCTACTTTGCGCCAGCACGAGAAGACCCACTGGCTCACCCGGCCTTACCCCTGCAGCATCTGCGGCAAGAAGTTCACGCAGCGGGGCACAATGACGCGCCACATGCGTAGCCACCTGGGCCTTAAACCTTTTGCCTGTGACTCCTGCGGCATGCGCTTCACCCGCCAGTACCGCCTCACCGAGCACATGCGCATCCACTCAGGTGAGAAGCCCTATGAATGTCAAGTGTGCGGAGGAAAGTTCGCTCAGCAGCGCAACCTCATCAGCCACATGAAGATGCACAGCAGCGGAGGGACCGCAGGAGGCCTGACCACAGATGGGAAACTGAAGCTGGACTTTGCTGAGGGCATCTATCCTCTGAGTAAATATGCAGCAGAGCATCTGGGGCTGAAGCAAGAGAAGGCCAATGAGCTTCTCATTCAAGCCCAGCAGCAACTAGTAGCTGATGCAAAGGTCATGGAAAGCCTCTACCCGCTGTCCAAACTGGCGTCAGAGCACCTGGGCCTCCCCCATGACAAGATGGACATCATGGTCCAACCCCTTCCCCCTCCCCCACTGGCCCTTTCTGAAGCCCGCACCATTGACCGCTACTCACCCAGCTAAGACCACATGACCTGTTTAAGGGGCAGTCACCAATAGGTCTGTGCGAGCACACACATACACACACACACACACACACACACACACGCACACACACACACACACACACACACACACACACACATACAACTTGCAGTATTCTAAAGCCATTCACCTCAACTCAATATCTCCACTGCAACTCAGACTCAGGCCAAGCAGAATTGGTCTGCTCATGCACACAAAAAAGTGTAGACTGTAAGTGCCTTTCTATGCATCTAATGTTTCTTAAAGTGCTCCTTCATAATGGAGCTCTGTGCTATTCTGTGACCAAGAGACACTCGAAGAAGTACAGTATTTATGTACAGTGTATACAAACAAACATTTTAAAAAATGACGCATTGAGCCAAAGTGACAAATTGAAAACCAAAATGAAATTGTTTTATTTATTTTTGTACTATGGTGAAATCCAAAGAGAAACTGTTGCAAGGAAATGTTGCAATCTGACCCTAAACCTGTGTACTATCAAGTATCACCTGTGTACCAAAAAAAAAAGAAAACTAATGAAAAGCACATAAGAACAAGATTCAAGGTTTCGGTCCAGACCTGAGCGGAACTTTTACCAAATGAATAAGCCAACTCTGCTGGACTTTAAAGTAATGGGAGGATATATTCTTTCTGTTTTTTCTGTTTTTGGGGTACTGGACAATTTATGTATCTCACTCTCCAGCTTCTCCAAATCATGTCCCTGCTTCACAAAACCGCACAAAAACGCCTGAACGATAAGAGCAATTGCTTCAGCATTTCGGAAAAGTCTCCTCAGTTTTATTTTCTCCACACTTTTAAAAGTGACCCACTCCCCCACATATTTGTGCAGATAAAGGCTCATACTATGTGACAGTAATTGTAGCTTAATCAGCCTTACACTTAGCATGTAAGTATTCTTGAGCTAAAACTTCCTTTGCATTTTGACTAACATCCCCAAGTGTTTATTGGGATGCTGTAAGCACAGCCCTGTGATCTCATAACTAGGACATGATTGCACATACCCAGCTGATGACACACTAAGCCCCATTCACGATGAGTGTAGCTTCATCTTATGGAGTTGACGAAGCATGGGTGTTGCCTCTGACATTGTGTAATAATACAATCATGGATGCAGCCGAGCAGAGAGGCCGGGACCAGGTCAGAATTAATGGCATAGAAATCTGCTATTTACTGTCAAAATCAATTTCTCCATTCATAGCAGTCTGATGATTAATGTGTAACGGCGGTAGTCAAATGCTGCGTCGCTGCTCTACTGTCTGACCTCTAATTTGACCTCCCTCCCCTGTAGTCTGTTGTCAGGGAGCAATGCTACTGTTGACAGGCCAAAGTAAATGCAGCGCTCAACTCCACTCCACCCCACTCCACTCACCACACACATATTCACCCCCTGCCACACACAAAAAGCGAGCTGCTAATCTGTCTGTGATATGAACATAAGAAGGGGTTTGTGGGTCTTCCCTGGAAGCCAGCTGTTGTGCCTCAGTAATCCCTGTGAAATCTCACTTTCTCCTGGACAATTCCCACTGCTCGCCGGCATGATGTCCCATTTCATGCCTGCCATCTCACCCCTCTGATCCACTTATTAACATCGTATCCGAGCCTAGCAAATGTCTCACGGCCTCTACTCCCTTCCCTTGCTTGGTATCGCACACGGAAACAAAGAATGACATATTTCTGTGTTGGCTGACCAGCAGTTCCTCCAGCTTGAAAACAAAAGAGCACTTAAAGGTTGCGGGTTGACGGCACATTTTTGTCTTTAAAATGTTTATTCCAAAGAACATGCTGGCCTTTTTTTCACTTTTACTGGTCCTTGATTGAGATTAGAAATGTCTGACCACTAGTGCCAATGCCAACCTCAGTGGGTGAATGTGAAGACAAGCCATAAATACACTGTGATAGACGTAGTGAATCTTAAAGGCTTAAAAAACAAACAGAGACAATGTGCCTGACTTTTGGGATTGTTTGTAAAAATGTAACAATAATTTAAAGGCTTCTTCTCTGTAGCATATGATCATATCAAACATGTTGTTTTCTGTCACTTACTTTTCTATTTTTTGATTTGAACTGAAAGCAGCGCACGGGAAACTGGTGCTTACCTCAGGACTGAACCCAGCATGGGGACGCTAAGCTTTACTAAACCATCGAATTACAATGTCAACACACATTTTTTTATTTTCTTATCAACAGGACATATGTCCTGTGTCAAACCTGTGGTTATTTCTGTGTTTATACATTTCTTGTTACAGTTTTATGAATGAGAGATAACATGTGATATTAACATTTTCTTGTTTTTTTTGTTTTTATACTATGCGGTATACATTTTCTATTTTGTGTTGTCCTCAAAGAGGCCTGTGCCGGTCTGACCAGTTCCATTGTTATTACATAAGGCAAAGTCATTTTGGTAGTATCTTAACTGGCTGTTTGTGAATTTCTGAACCACACATTAGAGAGCACGATGGCATTGACCTTTGGTTTCAACCACACATAGAAGACTAGGTGACAAAAAAATGTCCACAAGGCAAGATTATTCCCTAAACAGACGAGCAGTAGCTTTGCAGCCCGGGTATGAACACACACAAACGCACAGAAAGCCAAGTTCCTTTTTTGGATGATGCTTCAAATTTTGGGACTCTTTGTTTAGCTTTGTAACAAAAAAAAAACTTGGTTTGCGAGCATGTGCCTAAGTGTTAAAAATGAAGGAACAGGCGGATGTCGGCCGTGGGAATTTCAGTCCCCTCATTTCTTCTTATTCACTAGTTTAAATGAAATTCTGTCTCCTCCTTTCCCCTGCCTTACACTGTTAAAATAACACACAGTGTTTCCACTGTCACTCCAAATCTGTGCAGGAGGGAAGAGCAAGATAATGGCTAAACATTTTGTAGGATGTTCACTGTTTGAAATTTGCTTGATTGCATTAATTTGTATGACAGATGGGGGGTGGGGTTGTGTATCTATTGAAAGGGGAAGCGTTTGCTTGTCTGTTTGTATGTCCCTATGCCATTCGAGCGTATGAAGGTCTGTTAATGCATGTCCTGGGAATAGGGTTGGTGTGAAGGAGAAGAGCTGAGGAGCAGGAAGTGAACTTTTGGCTGGTGTGTTTTGTTGAGCAGGATGTGCCGTGTGTTTCTGCTCAGAGGCAGATAGAGAGACAGAGAATGGGGAGGGAGAGGAGCAGGGAGAGCGCAGCAGGGTGGACAGGAGCCATTGTCTCCGTATGAAAGCCTGTTCGTACTTCTAAAACTCTCCATTCAGAAAACAAGTAGACTGTATCTTCTCTTTTCCTTCCCCCTTTTGCTCTTTGGGAATAGACCTCTGCTCAGTATCACGGTGATAGGATATCACAGGCTTTAGAGGGCTGCAGCTGCAGCGGCAAGCCATTCAGACATTTTGTTACAATTTAAAGATGTTGTGGATAAAATGGTTTGGCATCAGTTTGGTCACAGGAATTTATTACAATATTTTGTCCATATTATGTTGATAACATTAAAAATAAAATGGGGGTAAGGGCCTAGAAACTGTAATGTAAATCATAATTAAAAAACTTGCAGTATTTTTACTGCTCTGTGGTTGATTCAATTAGTGAAATAACAACAGTCTTGTTTCAATTTACTGGTGTAGCCACTCGCCCCTTGGGGTTTTATGCCTTTGTTAATGTTATTTATATGACACACCAACTCAGAAAATCTCTCATTTCCACCAAAGTGGTTTTAAAAGAAGATGTTTTGACAGAAATAAAATGAGGCATTTAAAACAATTTATGATAAAACAACTATGATATGCAGATTCATCCTTTTTATCCTATGTTTTAGGCCACTTCATTCCTTTCTAATGTTTTTATGGCAACCATCCTCAACCATCTGCAACTTTTATAACACTAACAATATAGGAGTAAAAACTGTCTGGATGAGATCCAGCGACCCAGTGTAGACCAAAAAAGGGTTTAACTTTAATATTAGAAAATGCAAAGAATGCCTTTAAGCTTTCTAGCAGTGGCAGTGGACCGAGGTCACCTATGTGGCTCAACAGGCTGAATAGTCCTGATCTGCAATCACATCGCTGTTTGACATTTATTGTATTTCACGATGTGTGCCAAAAGGACTGAAGCACTTAGCAGACATTTGCAGATGTTCAAAACAAAATTCAGCAACAATCTTTGTAGTCCCCACGGGTTTTATTGTCGAGCTAAGCTTCTGACCAACTTTGACTTTGCCTTGTTATGGAAGCCATTATCTATGTGGCTAACCTTGAGAGTGCAGTGCAGACATACCACTATTGTCAAGTGTACATATTTATTTTTTACGAGGACTCATTTTTTAATGTAAGCTAGAACCAAATAATATCAATAATCAAGCCTTATTTTTTATTTTGGTGTTGAAACCAAAAACGAACTTGTAAGTCAACCAGTGTGCCTTCAGTATAACAATCATTGATGATTCTGCAATAACTTGTATTCGTGTATGTCTGTATGTCTGTGTGTGTGTGTGTGTGTGTGTGATTGTGTGTGTATGTGTATATGTGTGTGTATGTGTTCTGATGTGTCCACATAGTGCACCTGTCCATCTACGTGTCTGAACTCCTTTCCCACAGTGTAGCAGGGTGAAGTACAACAGAGAGATTTGACACTTTCAAGAGTCTTTATTACAAGCAGCTGCTTTAGATTTATTTCCCCGAACTGCACTTTTCTGGAAAAATCATTGTATTGTGATTTTTTATTACTCTTATGATCCCCTAGAAGTCCCACAATTGCCTTTCCTCTGGCACTTTGCTCTCCTTCGCTTTCCTCCTCTTCCTCCCTACAGTGCAGAGCTTGGCCACTCTCGTTCACCGCCCTTGTTACCTCGAAGCACAGTTTCCCTCCTCACCTCTCTCTGTCCCTTCTCTCTTCTTACCCTCAGCACAAACCGCTGACCCATAGCACCCACAGCCCCCCCCCCCCCCCCCCCCCATGATCCACTTACTTGCAGCTGTTTTTCATGCTGAAGAAGACAGTTGTCTAAATGTTTATGTGAAAAGCTACTTTCTTTTTCTTTAAGCCCTGATCAATTTCCAAAATGAACTTTGTGGCATGTGTTAGAATACAGCAGAAGATGGGCCAAATAAGAAAAAAGAAAAAAATTCTGACATCGTTTTTGTATTCTGATCCTCTAGCCAAGAAATGGCTTACAAAGGGAGATTAAAGACAGCATATCGTTGCAGAGGAAATGCAGAATAATGTGAGGGGAAATGTTCAGGGGAAAATATGTTCAGAAAGATGCCAGTAAAGTAAACATGTATGAAATTGCACAATTGAGCCGGGCCTCGGCTGCACCAGCCAAGTCATGCACTGAGATGGAGAGAACAAGTAAGGAGGAGTGAGAGAGAAATAGCTTGTGCTTGATAGTCATAACCTTCAGTAAGTAACAAAGAAAATCTGGTTTCTTTGTGAGTCTCTCCAACTCTTTTTCCCCCACTCAGTTCTGAGTTTCCATTTCATTTCCTTTCTTTAGAGAAATTAGCTTGTGAGGAAATTAAGTTTTTTTGCCTTTTCATTGTCGATTGCTGCAGGTCATTGTCAAGATTTTTTAAAAATGTTAATGTTCATGTCATCATGCCCTCAGAAATGTCATCCTTTTTTCAGAACTAACAATTATCACCCAATCAGCACACGACCCACAGTAGGGTCTTTGCAGTTGAATAAGGGAAGGGGGTTCTGGCTGCCCGTGTTGTCTTCCATCTGTTTAGCTTGGACCTGTGTTTCTGTCTCTACCTTGAAAACATACAAGACAGACTAAGTGGACTTTGGCTTGAATCTTTTCGTTTACAGTGTACTACTTGGGTGCTCCAGAAGTTGTTAAATTCAAAGAGCAGACGAAACCAGCAGGAATTTGGAAAAGCTAAAAGTTGGTCAAGGAGAAGATTTGATTGTATATCCCACACAGACACAGACACACACACACACACACACACACACACACACACACACACACACACACACACACACACACACACACACACACACACACACACACACACACAGCTGGTTGGCAGACCGCTGCTCCAGATTAGGTCAGATTTAATTAGGTTCCTTGCTCCGTTTGGAGTGTCGCTTCTTGTAGAAAAAGCCATTATTAAAGAAAAGGTGAGTCCACTGACGGCTTCTACCCAACATGCAAGATGTGCCAAAATGTTACAGAGCCTCAGGGTCAACACACTCACACACGCACACACACACACACACACACACACACACACACACACACACACACACACACACACACACACACACACACACACACACACACACACACACACACACACACACACACGTATACTTAGAGACGCATACAAAAAACTCTTTTCTGGTTTTGGAAAAAAAAAGGTGTAGAAATGATGGATTATGAAGATCACTGTGACATTTCGAGGAGGTTTACCCGGCTGGTTGTAGTTCACGTATAAGAAGGTTCAACAGTAACACAGACTGCCACGCAGACAGTAGCAGCTACAGATAGATGGAAAACTAAATACATGACAGAATACATACATCACAAATTTACAATGGAAATGAGATTTGTCAGTGGAAGACATGATCTTATTTCAGCAGACGTCCATGAAACATCAATAATGTCCAGTGTTTCGTTTTGTGGTTTTACAAAGCTTAATACCATAAAAAAACAATAAAAAGCAATACATTAAACCAAACAGTATTTTTTTGCAATTCTTTGTCAATATTGATCTTACTTTGCTTTAGTGAAATGAATGTATTTATTGCATGTCAAAATGTTTTATAGTTAATTTTTCTGTAAATTTCAATTGTGGGTTTTTATAATAATTTCATTTAATTTGATGTCTTGATAAATATATGGTGATAAGGCTTTTATTTTTTTTAAAAGCCAATGTGAAAAATGTCATGTTTGTTTTGTTTGTTACTATACTCAAAATCAACTTGGCAATAAAGTGAATTGCATAACGATTTATAAGGAAGTGTGTCATTATTTAAAGTATGACGTGTTTTTTTCAGGTCCAATTCACAAAACATAATACATAAATATGAATATCTTTTAGACAAACGTTCCGCTAAATAATTGTTCGGATAGGATTACATTGATATTTTCTTGAATTTAATTACCCTATACTGACCTCAAAATCTTCCACATCAAACCTTAAGTACACCACTGCAGCAACCATTTGTGTTTTTGACACATTTATGGAGCATGATATGGGTTTTACAAAGTAGGATATGAGACAAAAGACCACGATCAAGACCATTTCACAGCGATGAAGAAAACAAGCAACTTCTGTTCATTTTCTTATAATATATTCGCCTTCAAGTCTATATTCTCCCATATGGAGACATGTGAGTGCCTCATTTAAGACAGAGAATTTCAAATGAATCTCATACATCACACATAGTCCACATGCAACAATGAACAGATCCATTACTCTGTCAGCAGGAGCAAAACCAGCCAGGAAAGCACACACACACACACACACACACACACACACACACACACACACACACACACACACACACACACACACACACACACACACACACACACACACACACACACACACACACACACACACACACACACACACACACACACACACACACACACACACACACACACACACACACGTCTTTTTCCACTGTGTGAAAATCACCTTATTATCACCAGCACATAAGAAATCATAGTTCCTTCCAAATGTCTGATATGAATCAACCAACTTGCCACAAATTAGGCCTTGACATTAAACAAATTAGCATGTCTTCTCGCAGGTGCTGTAAATCATCAAAATTCATGAACTAGAGGTGCTTCCTGAGAGATCAAATTCACCAGGTGTAATGAAAGACACTGTCCGCTTTATGCTGTTTGAACAGTAGGTGAAAACAAAAGGAACAGCAGGACATTCATCACATGTCTCAGCTCATTTTGTTTCCTAAACCTGGAACGGAGGCTCACTTTTCCCTGAATAAAAGGAAAAATTACAGTTTGTTAGAATGTGGGCTTTATTTTCATACTTGGGGCCATCATACTGGGTCTATTATCAAAACTCAAAGTCCATTTACTAGCTTTTTCCAGAGCTTAAGTGTTTCCAAGGTCAGGAATTAACTTGTCATGATATTTTCTATTGGTATGAGAACATTGAGCTCACTAAATGTATTGCAGAGATCTAGGAACACGGGGAAATCACTACAATGAAGTCCAATGGGGCAAGAAACACAAAATGATCAGACGGGTTGTAAAAAAGCCAAAAGTTTGGACGGATTACCTAAACCACATTATGTGTATTTGGGGCTAAGTGGGTGTTCAGAGCAAAAATTGCCTTGTGTTAAAAAATTGCAATGGGCTACGTCGGTGGGTTGGCCACACTCGTTCACTGCCCTTGAACTGACGCGTCAGGTACTGGTGTG
This sequence comes from Echiichthys vipera, assembly GCF_963691815.1. Lineage (NCBI taxonomy): Eukaryota > Metazoa > Chordata > Actinopteri > Perciformes > Trachinidae > Echiichthys > Echiichthys vipera. The sequence continues at coordinate 20,689,594 of NC_139830.1, forward strand.
ACATGACATATGAGCCAGGAAGTAACAAGTTTAATGCGTTAAAAGGCTTATCCAAATCCAAAATGCTGCCCAGCTGTTTATAATTTCAGACAGGATTTTACAACACTAGGAAGTTATCACAGCGGTAACTAGTTTTTCTTTGCTGCAATGTGAGGTAAACAGTAGAAATATGGCCTTCCTGTTACAAAGCACACTACCAGGGATGTTTGCAAGCATTTATTTGAATGTCTAGTGCAGTGGATGACGTCTTATGAAAAAACTTTTTTGTCAGATGACCTCGCATTTTTTTGGCAGAGGCCTGTTCATTGGCACCACTGCTGCATCAATGTACTGACCTCAAAATGAAAAGAGTCTGTCTGTCCTTTGATTTTCTCTACAACCGTTCATCTGATTGACTTCACACTTGGCAGGTGTATTACTGAGGACTCAAGGAAGTGCAGTATTAAGTGTGATCTCTTGAGATCTACAGGACATGTTTATTAGTAGTGAGTTATTTACACAATGTGTAGTGTATTGAGAGCGGACACCTTTTAACTGTTACACTGCCAATATACAGTACATTCAAGAACAGATGAAGAAAGAGAGACCGGAGATGTTACATTGTAGCAACGTAAACATTTTAATCATTCAACTTCCTGAAAACGCCTTTGTTCCTGGAAATACCTGGTCCCAAATAGCTAGCTTTCAGCAAAGGAGGCCTATACTCTAGGAGTGTTAGGGGGTGCTACTTGGCAGCCGCATTGCCCAGGCACCAAGGAAGTTGTTGGATGAGCAGTTCTTGAGATAGCTGCAAGCGGCCATGCCGGAGGCCATGCCGGAGGCCATGCAATCGGCACATTTTTCACACAGGGCTAAAATTGGTCTGAACACAGCGATAAGTCAAAAGTTGGTAATAATTTCTCACTGAAGAAGAAAACTGCACACATTAGTAAGTAAGAACAATAGGTCAAAGTTGAACCAGAGTACAAATCGGTGATGGATGTTATCATCAATTCGTTTTTGTTCTCTCTTCTTTTTTTAAAACCTGTTGAATGTGTGATCGCTTAGGATTTTTGCCATGTTGGACTTGATTTGTAGCTATGATATGTAGCTGTGCTCTAAGTACAATTTTATAATTTTAATCCGTATAAATGAGGGCTTAAGTAAGAAAATAAGACCCAAGATGTCATAAATATGAATTTTCCTTTAATATCTTCAATTCTGGGGCACTTGTCAGAAACCTATAGGTGCCTACTGCTCATAGTGAGAGACCAGGAGACCTTTTGGCAGCAGGCCTGCTTTGGCTTGCTCACTTGCCTCTCTGCCACTCAGAGACATCACATATTAAATGACAAATGCCTGAGGTGTCTGGTGTCGGGCACTGCGTACCCCGGTAAGGTCGAGTTTGGTGGGTGCCAGCTATAAGTTAGATGAAAATGTCCACAGGTATGAATGCAAGCGTGCGTGATGCCCGTCTGTGTTTGTACAAGGATGGAGCAATGAACTCTTCAGCATGCAAGCCATGTATGAGAGACCTTTTCCCACTGAATAGGAATAATAAAACATGCATAGATGAGGTTATCAGTGGGTTTCCAGTGGACTGGAAGTTTGTGTAACCTGGTGCTTCAGATGGAGAGTAGATGGGACATGAGAAGGGCAAAGGTGTTGAGTACAGAGTCATATCAACTCTGAGGGACTCTGATGTCCACACACGGACACCCTGCAGTGACTCTGCTGTCAGCACTAAGGAAAGAGATTAGGAAGTGTGTGCTCATATCCTTGTCTGCGTGTGAAACAGTGATTGAAATGACACATGTATCAATGTCATTAAAGAGGAATTCTAGCATTATTGAGCTTTGCTCCTATTTTTGGACCTTCATAACTTCTCTTCAATTCCAGGAAATATAGAAAAAGATTTCTGGAGGCGTAAATTATGAATTTCAATATCATGCCACAATTCCAAACAAAAAGCAATCATTCACACAAGTAACATTTAAAAAGATGTTCCAGTCATGTTTCATACTAATGTGCAGTTTGGCTCATTCAGTAATGAACAGAGAACCGAAACTAAATAGGATGAGGCATCTTGATTTTCTGCTTCTCTGATATCTGTGTTAAATTTCCAACTGATATCTTGTGTTTTCTGAGCTCAGACACATCCTCTGGCAGTCACTTCTCAGATGAGTAAGAAGATAATTCATCTGATTTTTTCATATAATAAAACAAGCAAGTCAAATTGGATTTTGCACATGATGTTTAATATTGGCTTTACTGCATTGCTCCAGCAAATAATCTTGCCTTTGAAATAAAGCAAAATGGGGTAAAAAGTAGAAAAAACTGATAGCAAAGTATCACTCTCACTGTTTATTTCTCATCACATATAAATATAGTTAAATGTTATTACAGTGTTGTTACAGATGAAAATAATCTGCACTTTCTTTAGGGAACTCCTATAATTTTTTAAAGTCTTGCATTATGTTTTTGATTTGAAAATAAGCGAAATAAGTAAGCCACGGACAAAACAGTGACAATCCATCATACACAAAATGTACATTAATATGTGGACAATCAGAACATTACCAATGTATGGTGTGGAAATTTGTGTTAATGGCCTCCTGCTTAATGCTTCTTAAGAGCACACTGCTGCTGGTTAGCTTGACATGTTCTTTGTGGGTTTATATGATTAGCAAAATAGTTACTATTGATCGTAACTCGACCTACTGATTGTAACCAAAGTTTCAGTTTGAGTCTTGGATGAATGTGGCCATGTAGCTGCTAAAATTACTGTATGCTTTGACAGTTAATGTGCTTTTCAAATAATTTTATCTATTTGGGTTGAGAGGGTGCCATAGGCCAGAGGATCAGGATAAACCACACAGAGAATGTGGCATGTATCCTACACAGTGTTAACTATTTAATAGATGTAAAAAGAACTCTCATTCCTTTAAAGGGAGTATGTTTTGATGTAATGGACGAGCTCATTTTTCAGTGTGAGAGAAAGAGGAGAGAAAGAAAGAAAATGACACACCAGTACACTTAAATTGCCATCTCCATGACCTTTACATGTTGTGTCTCACGCCATGTTTTACTGTCTCCCTCTTCCTCTTCTTCTCCACTTTTCTCTCTGCCTGTCTATCCCACCCCTGCTACATTTCACTGCTTGGACTCCCACCGAATGAAAAACAGCTGGGTCGGGGACTGCCCAGAGCACATTATGCCCAATTCTTCAATGAATTCCCATTTACCTCTCCCCTCCTCTCCTCTGTCCAGTGTGCTCCCTTGCTCCCTGTCCTCATTTAAGGTGGGGCCGTGCAGCTGAAACAAAAGAAAAACAGCTTGTATGAGAACATGTTTCTCACCCACATATGGTACTCTCTCCCTCTCCCACTTTCTGTGAATTTGTTTCCCAACCTTACTCCCTGGTGATACTCTGGTGTTATGGCTAGTTCTGCTTTTGACAAGTTGAAAAACGTGGAGATATAATGCAGCTGAGCTGTTACGGCCAAGTATGCATGTAGTTAAAAAATGTTTCAGAGTTATTACGCTTCCCTCATAACCAACTAGTTCACCTGCTGGGGTAGATGTGAAGAGAAAAACAGCCATGAAACTGTGCTTGGATTTCTTACGGACAAAACATTTATATAAGGTCCGTTTAAACAGCACCATAGAATAAAGTGTTTTACAGTTTGTTTTTCAAGAGATATGTTGAGGTGCAACACATGTGGCAGCATGTCATTCCAAAAGCACAATAATAGAAAACACTAATTTGTTCTTTTGTGCACACACAGTATTTCATCTTTGTTCAGGTCTTTTCTGCAAAACAGTTTTTTTACATTACTTGTCTCTATGTTAAAGTGAGACAGTGTGACTTTTGTGAAATAACAAGGAATTCCTTTACAAACTAAAAATTTAAAGCCGATAAAGCCCCCCCCCCCCCCCCCCCCCCTTAAGGTCAGTGTAACAAGCCGCAAAACAACATCACCTTATAGCGAATATGTTGGAAAGCAGTTGTCTTTTTAAACATCCAGCAGACATGGAGAAACATTAGCATTCATTTGGAGCTGTGTTTTCGGCCACCACCCTATCTGCTGTTTGGTGTTAGACAGATGGCATCCAGTGGGTTGATTAGAGTTGTTTTGTTTTTTGCTGAAAGAACTTGGCTGGAAAGGAGATATATGAGAGCAAGCTGGAAAACCAAAAAAGAATGAGCTGAAAAATGCTAAAATGATCCGTAGCAATGTGGGGAAATGCTGAGTTAATTAATGCAGTTTAAAGTAATGAGCAATGCATCCTGCTAAAGCCATGGCTAATGTTAGCTAACTTCAGTTTGCTGAGTTTATGACTTGGTTCTACGGAATGTAATGCAACGTTTTAGCATTATCACAAACAATGATGTTTTTAAAGCCAGTGACTCAAGAGAATCTTTGGAAATTAATTGGCATTAAACGTGTCATCATCTGGTCACGGCCACAGTGTCCCTTTAAGGTAGACACTTCAACTTTACCATGCTTGATAAAAAAATAAGGTAAATGTCACATGAATGTAATATGTGAGGTCTTCAGACCGGAGGGAGTGCTACCGGAAGCCAAAACTTTGGAGGAATAGTATAGTTCAGTTGAGTTTAGTCGACAGATTAGTCGAAGCGGTGTCAACTGCAAAACCTAAACACAGGGACTTAATGTGTTGCTGTGAGTGGTTAAGAGGATTAGGATGGTGCTGGGTGGTTTGGCTCTCTCTCAAAGATGAAGTCTGATTTCAAGAGAGGAAGACAGTGTGAGAAGTATAGCAGAGTACGGGGAGGAAGTATTGCCACAGCTGCTGAAAGGGCCCATGTGACAAATTGGGTGTATATTGTGGGCAGTGCATGTGTTTGTGTGTCTATGCCAGTGCAATTTCCTGCCTGCATATTGACTAACATGTGGGCACCTGCCCTGACAAACCCACCCATCCTGTTTCTCTCAGCTCACACAATGCATATACTCGTTCTGCCACAGCACATACTTTATCAGGCCAAAAAAAAATGCTAATAAAATATGGAAGAAACCTACGTAAAAGTGTAAAAACAGCACAGCCTTGAGTGCACCAGGATGCCAAAACACCTATAAACTGACCTATGAGTATGAGCTAAATTTTCCAGAAACTTGCGTGTTTCATGCCAACCCACATGGTGATAAAAGAAACAGGTAGTTCCTGAATTTGTCATTCACAGTTGCCGAACAGAGAGCAACAGGGAGAAGCACACACTGTAAACTGAACAGTGACTTTTACAGAGTAAAGTTTGCACATCCAGCACAGAGGAGTGCAGCGACAAGACAGGCCTGGACAAAGTTACATGGCCTTGGGGGAAAGAGGCTGACGGCCAGCCTGGCTTAGTGACACACACTCACACACACAAACACGCACACACGCACACACACACACACACACACACACACACACACACACACACACACACACACACACACACACACACACACACACACACACAAACACACACACATAGGGAGTAATAATGAGATCTTTATCTATCAGATGGAAGGTAGCGAGAGCCTTTATACTGCAGGCCTGGAGGGAAAAAATTGAACAAACTAATGAGCTGGCATGCACACAATTGCAGTTCATAAGGTGAGAGTAGGGTGTGTGTTACTGTTAGAGACACATATAGGCTCTGTGTGTTAGGCCTATAGGAGTTGCGTGACCTTTAATTTATTGAGAGTGTGAAAGTATTGGCAGTGAGATGTGTTCTGCGTATGACAAAAAGTGTGAAGGGGAGACTGCCGGATCTGGTGCTGAAACATCAACGCTATTGTGTTTGATGACGCATTCTCAGGGAAAGACTGAGCATTGGGCACAAATATGTGTGTGTGTGTGTGTGTGTGTATTTGTGTGTGTGTGTGTGTGTGTGTATTTCCTTGTGTCACAGAAAAGAGAAAGTCACTGAGCTGTTAAAAACATGGTGTCCATTACCTTCTTAGCGTGGAGTTACACACATAAAAGCTGTCCATTAGTATTCTGTAAAGTTTGACAAGGGTAATAAATTATCAAGTGCTTCATCACTTTCACTTTGTGTGTGTGTGTGCGTGTGCGTGTGCGTGTGTGTGTGTGTGTGTGTGTGTGTGTGTGTGTGTGTGTGTGTGTGTGTGTGTGTGTGTGTGTCTGTGTGTGCGTGTGTATGTGTGTTTTTGCACAGCGTATGTGTATGGGTGTAGATAGCACCTTAAAGGTGAGAAGAAAGCAAGGGTGTGGTTTCGGTATGTTGTGCATCTCTTGGTCTCTGTTAGTGCCTGTGTGAATCTGTTCATTTATGTGTAAACATTAAATCTTCCAAATTTCTTTTTTTAAACTCAAAACAAGCAACGAACAGCTCTGGTGGTAGAGTGAGTTGACTTTTAATTATCAAGTTGATGGTTTAATTTGTGGGTCCTCCTGTCCACATGTCGCTAATATCCGTGATCAAACCCCAAATTGTTCCCCATGTAGGTGATGTTTGCTTGGAAAATAACTTAAAAAGGTGTAATATCCATCTATGCCGACTGCATTACATACATTAAAATGTAAAAAACATACAGTGAAAGTATTTTGTAAATGCACATGTGGCATGGTCTGTTTGGGAAGCTCAGAAGGCGACATGTGTGTGTCATCCAGCTCTAGATTAGAGCCCCATTAGCCTCAGTGGCTGGTCTGCTGTTTAGACTGAGTGTAAACACACAGAGAGGGGGACGGTCTGACGTCTTCTGTCTCCATCTTCGACCTCCCGATAACACTTGCAAAAACACACTTACACACATACAGACACACAACAAAATGATTGGATAACCAGACTTGCCACGCGATGTGTGTGTGTGTGTGTGTGTGTGTGGACTGAGCTCTGGTGTCTCTGGCGTGAGAACGTTCTGTGGATTGCTCTCGTGCCCTCCACTGCCATCCTCATCATCACTTCCTGTACCAGCTGCAGCTTGTCTCCCCTCCTCTTTAGGTCTTCCTTTCTGCCTCTTGCTCTCTTCAGGCAAATCGGATTCATCTTTCATTCCCATGATCACATTACAAAAAAGTCTTTCTCAGCTGAGTCACGCAATTCTATCAGCTATAAATATTGGTAGTGGCGTTGAGTGTAGAAAATAAGGTTGGAAAGTAAAACTAAAAGCAACTGCATGCTCAGTGGCTATCTATCTATCTATCTATCTATCTATCTATCTATCTATCTATCTATCTATCTATCTATCTATCTATCTATCTATCTATCTATCTATCTATCTATCTATCTATCTATCTATCTATAAGAAAATACAACAAGAGCTGAAATGGGCAGCAAGGAATGAAAAGGTTCTTCAGCTCATTTTTTCAAGTCCAAGCAATGCAGGAGGAAATATTAAAACTAAAAACAATACGCTTCTTACATTCCTACCATCCGGTAACGCCCCCCTCTACATTTAGGACTACTGTCTGTGGCAGAAACGCAAAATTAATGTAGTGTTTTGTCGGTACGGGTTATGTACAGTTTGAAAGGTACTATATTGTGTTTGATAGAAGGTTTCGGTCACCACAAGCCTGCAGAAAAGCTTCATTTCTTGCATAGATTCATATATTGTGTGCTGGCTAATGCGTTGCTTAGGTGTTTACAGGTAGTTATTACGTCGGTAAATTGGCCAATGTCACCAAAATGCAAAGTTGTTTTCTCATCGTGTGAGCAGTGCTGGTCAAAATGTGACAATTTTTTTCTTCATGACAGTCAACCCTGGAAATGTTTCATTTTAATTTTGACACTGACTGCTTACTGTACTATACAAGAATGTCAGTTTTGTCTGCTGAATGCTTTTGCGTATCACACTGACCTTTTTGAGATTCCGATTTCAACAGTAGGTTTTGTGGGAAAAGTCAATTCTTTACAATACCGTAGTACATAAACAAAAAGGACACGCACATTTGTGTACAGTAAATGTATTTGTGCATCAATTTATTACATGTACTGTAAACACAAAGTTAAACTCTGATTTCATGTAAAGTCATACACACTGAACACAAAATTTGCCACATTGACACCCATGTAAAAAAAAAGGCAGTTGAGTGCTAGATCCTTTTCTGGCTGGAAATTTCCAATTTTATACTTTTGCTAAACAAATGAGACATAATGATTTTGTCACCTTCGGACAGAGCCAAGCTCGCTGGCTCCCTGTTTTTCACCCATTCTTCGAAACTAAATTGACTATCCAGTTTTATATTTAAAGGTCACATGAGTAGTGTTGGTATCCTAGCAAGAAAGTGAATAACGTTGACCTAGTCCAAATAATTTGTTGCCCATGGTGTCTTTGCATGGGATGGCAGAAGCAAGGACACCAAATCTGTCTCCCTGTGAACCACATCTGTCTCTCTTGTGTACGTCATGGTCAGCCTTGTTCATGAACACCACAGCGACTGAGTGCACATCTTCAGCCAGTTCTGCCCCAGTTTACTGGCAGCGGCCCCACTGTCTGTGCTAAAAGTCACGTCGCGAGGAGAGAGAGAAGCCCAGAGAAGCGGAGTAGGAAGGAGGAGGGGGTGTAGGGGGCACAAGGAGCAGGACACAGGAAGTGGAGAAAGATGAAGAGCCTGGAGACAATGTGATGCACAGGGGTGCTGAACCGGAGGGGAGGAGGAACGGAGGAAAAGCAAGCAGAGGAGAGAGAGGAGGCAGAGGAGGAATGTTGGAAGAGAGGGAGAAGAGGGAGAGCACAGGGTGTGTGCATCTGGCACTAGGAGGCAGGGAAAGATAGCGTGGGCCAGGCTGGCCGGACGTGTGTGTTTGTGTTTGATTGAAGAGGGATGTGAGACAGAGACCCCTCACTGGCTCAGTTTTACTGGAATGCTGCCACAGAGAGATGGACACTGACACACATGCTTTAGACAAACATACACACATTTGTACAGTGCAGAACACGGAGAAAGTGGAAGTGAGGGGGAATGAGAGAGCAAGGAGTAACAAGGATGGTTAGAGTTGAGGACATCCTTAAAAAAATCCTTCAGCAATAGTATGTCGTGGGGTCGGTCATTACAAACTCAGGCTGTGCGAACACACAGAACTTCTAAATTCAAGGGGAGATCCCAAAGACACAAAATATATCAGGTGAGATTTTGGAAGAATACAATGATACACAAGATGCACACATTTCACTCAGTTAAAAACTACACATAAAGAGCCCAAATAGAATATATATGTGATGATGTTGGACAGTGTAGAACAAGAAGATTTTAACAACCATTAAGAAATAATTTGACACTATGGGAATTATACTCATTCACTTCCTTGTTGAGAGGAGAAGATTAATACAACCTTCATATATGCGGCCAGCAGCTGGTTGCTTTAGCTTAGCATCAAGACTAGAAAAATAGGGGAAAAGGAGAAAGGAGGAAAGAGGATGAACTAATGAGCGGCCAGCGAGGCTTCCTTACAAACCCTGATGATAACAACCATCTGTTTTTACCAAGACACTCCAGGAAAATGACATGTTTCAAGGTTGCAGCCGCACACCAAAACAGGATGAACCTTAGATCAACCCATCAACTCCTGTTTGTGTGCTACTGTAGACAACCGTGCCCTTACACAGTGGCAGCAGGATGAAGACGCAAAGATAGGCACAAGAAGCTGACGCACAGTGTTTTAGGATAGTCGGCACTGCTTACATAACCTGATGAGTTAATGGGTCAGTGAGAGTTGGACAAGACTGATGTAAACGTGTCTGCTAACAGGCAGAGATATCCTGTCCAAAAATGTCATACGCTCATTTCTAATTGCATATTTTTGCCCCCCATAACGTCAGCCAGGGCCCGCCGTCTGAGAATTCTTACGCCCCCAAGAGTCACTTCCTCTCCGCCAAGGCAGTGTGTCCCTATTGCCACGGAAACGACATTGCAAAGTGAGCACAGGAGCCGCGAAACATTCAGCTCTTCCTTATGAGACTCCAGAGGCCAGATGGACTCCCAAGCACACATACACAAATAGGGAGACGTAGCACATCCAATAATGGCACAAGGAGTGTGTGTGTGTGCGTGTGTGTGTGTGTGTGTGTGTGTGTGTGTGTGTGTGTGGGTGTATGGTGGGGGGAGGATGGGGGAGGGACATAGGGGGTCCATTGTTTCAGACTGGAAGGCAGAAGTGTTGGGAGGGGGCGAAGGAAAGTCAAGGGGAAGCTAAATTTAGAGCACCTCCGCTCAAGTATTCCAAATATTCTTACGTGTATTTAGATGCTCACGTATACACTTTGTTACTTCATCCACTTCCAAGAATTATGTCATTATGCCGCAATGATTTGACTATCGATGATTCACATAATTTTATTTCAATAAATTCATACTTTACCCTCAGAAAAGGTACTTGAACACTTACTTGTATGATTTTATAAAGGCAAACCGACTTAAATTGGAATCTCTGCTGACAGTAGAAGTGATGATAGTTCTTGTCCAGATAAGAACCTCAGATGAGAAGATGACACGGTACACATGGGGTTAAATCTTCATGTGCATGTTTTAGATAATTTCCTGCTGGCTATACAGCCCTGACCTGCTGGTGCGGACCTGGCCACACAGATAGACAGAAACGCACACACACACTGACCTACACTTCCTGTCAGACAGCGACACCCCCTTGGAGAGGGGGCCTGATCTGTCTCCACTACGTCCCCTGCAGAATCCTCTCATCCACTTCTGTCCACCTCATTGTTCTTTTCACACTTGCATGGGATCACTAGGGACTGTGTCTGAAAGGACGGCGGCCTCCTAAACAGGTGCTTCTTTCCATAAACAACGCACATTCTTTGTCATAGTGGCACCACTGACAGTGATTGCATAATTTTGTGTGTGTGTTTAATTAAAAAACTATAAAAAGACCTGCTTCTTGAGACTTTGATTATTCCACATTATCTTTAATGAAAATATCAATAAAATAGGGTGTGACAGCGCTGGAAAACTTTACATGTAAAATAATATTCACAAGTAGAAGTAATAACGATGATAACAATACGTTGATTAAATTAATACATCTTTATCAGAAAATTACATAAATAAACATATATAGACACATATAACATACAAAAACATAACAACTGATACATCTAAATTATATCTAATGTCTCCATTCTTACAAAATATTATATCTTAAAGGTCCCATATTGTAATTCTTTTTTTATTATAAGCAGGTTGAGGTGCTATATAAATACCGTGAAAGTATTATCAAAACTGTACAGCCTGTATTCAGAAACTGTGTCTTTAAAAGAGCTGCCAGGACTTGTGTATGGTTGTGATGTCACAACTGTATTATACTATATATACAATAGGTAGACAGTGCCTCTGCAGTGTTGTTACAGACATTCCCCGACTGCAATGATGGTTCAGAGATGCAGAGAGTGCAGATGCGGAACACTTGGAAATTCTGACCGATTAGAGCAGACTGGTGCTTTTTCCTGAGGGGGCCTTAAAGAGACAGAATGTGTTTTTTTGGCCATTCACTAACAAGACAACACCATTGTACGATATTGGAGAAGTTTAATTGGAATAGCCGGGGAATGCAAGAAGGTGGGATGAGGGTGCGTTTAGGTGGGATGAAGAGAGGGGTCGAAGGAATGATGAGAGGGTCGTTCATCGGGAATGAAGGCCGTGGGTCGCTCGTCGGGGATGAAGGCGTGGGTCAATCCTATTTGCTCTTTATTTGATCTGTCCTCCCTCTTCTGCCACCATATTCAGCAAGACTGTAGCTGTGACGTATTCTCTTTATTGTATGGAAGATAATGTACGTCTGGTATGTATGGGTGTGTTTGTATATGTGTGCATCTGGTTTACCCATCAGAGCCCTAGCATCATGTCCCTGACCTGGTGAGGGGCAAAACACGGTGAAGCTACGTGTGTTACGTGTTTCCGCCCATTGGTGAGGTCTGATGTCACTCGGGGGTGAGAGTGGGGACAGGAAAAGCTGGGATGTGGCTGGTGGGGGCTATCTGAGAAGCTGGCAGCAAGGTGAGAGCTCTGAGAAGGAGACGTCAGAGTGCATCCACAGGTCATGCTGGAGGGAGACAGTGTATGCATAAAGGTAGGGGTGCTCGACAAACTTTTTTTATTAGATTTTTAACAAAGTTTTAATGACATGCTGCAAATGGCCCAAGATCAAGAACGCAACGGAGACTTCTGTGGGTTACACACACCAAGCCTGTGTTGTCATACATTAATCAGCTGTTAAAAACCAACATTCTGTGCTGTAAATTAGCCTTGCGCTCCTCAGGCACTCACATTTCTACCTATAACACATGCATCTCCTCATCTTATTGCAGTCAGAGTGACCACATGCTGTGATTACAGGCGAGTGTTTACAGGCCTCTCATATTAACACTTGTGTTAAAACAGCATGGGGTACCATCCTGTACCAGGCCTTTTTTTGGGAAAATACACTAAACTGGGTTGTGGGTGGACACCACCAGTTTGATGGCACCTTCCAAACTATATGCCCCTCTGTGGCAGAGCATGTAGAAAGGAGAGAGGCCACCGCAGCCTACATTATTTATTAGTTTTATAGCACTCTACACAGTGCTGTAAAGAGAAAAGAAGGAGACCGAGAAAAGGGAGTGTGACAAGATCAAAGTGGATTTGAACTTGTTACTTATCATGTAGAACCAATTAAATCAGGATGTTAGAAGAGAATGAGAACACAGTTTAGTTAAATATTCTTTCCAAATGTTGTTTGAGAAGTATTGTATTATTTCTTGATAGTATTGCTCTACTTTACTTTACTCTTGTTCCTTTCATTTAGTGCTACATCTACCAATGCCCGATTTCACAATACACACGTAAATTAGGAATGGCACTACATCTTTGAGATTGCACAAGTCTGCATCTGCATCTTTGTGTGTATGTGCTCAAGTGCTCAAGTGTGTGTATTCTGGGTGTGCACATACATGTGCGTAATGAGAACCAAATGGTGGGGTGTGTGAGTGCATGGTTTCTCTCCTCCATCTCTAATCAGACAGCCCCCAGGAGTACTGTGTGAGTACGGACTCAGGGCTTACAGCGCTGAGCTGCTACATAAATCAGCTCTGCCCATGGAGAAGCTTGGATACATACGGACCCCGCTAACCTGCAGACTGAGCCACAAAAGGTTGCAGACTGTTAGTTTTGATCACTTTTTGGAAGGGTTTTGTTCTTATTTTGGTCTCCAGTGCTGATTAAATGTGTGAAAAGAGGCGTGAAGCTACAGAAATTATTAATTTAGCCACACTGAGGCCTCTTGTGGTCTAAGTAGGTGGTCTTTAATGACAAGGCCAGGTATTGTCTAAAGAGGAGTAATTTATGCTATATGCTTTCTCTCTTACATTTGATTGCCAGCTATGTTATTCCATCTTTCCCATTCTCTCTATCTTCTCTCTTCTCTGAGCAACCTTCCCTCTCCCCCCTTTTCTTCATACCTTCCCTCTCCACTCTTCGCTCTCTGTTTCAAACCTCATTCCCCGCAGGAGGTGGCCTCTCCCTGTCCTCCATCTCTCCTTCTCCTCCCTTTCTTTCTCTTTCACATCTGGTCAGGCAGCTGTGGCTGGCCAGGGTTCAGTGGGGTGGGAAGGTGTGGAGGGAAGAAGAGGAGAAGGAGGAGGAGGGTGGTGGTGGTGGTGGTGGTGGTTAAGTTTTGAGGAGGCTATCAATTGCAAAGCCCAGGGCACGGTAAAAGAAAAAAAAAGATTTGACACAAAATGTGCACTTTGAAAAAACATGTTTGAACCAAATCTCTTCAGTTTTTCTCAGTCTATTTATCACACTGTCTCCCTGTGCACTATTAAACTCTATTAAAGAGAGCAGCAGTGCAGGGAGAAGGGGGGGTGAGGGAGGCTGGGGGTTTAGGGAGAAGCAGGGGAAGAAGGGGGAGGATGGTGAGGGCAAAGATTTCAATATCTGATTTCCACATCTTAGATACATTAATTTATCTTGCCCCGGGGCTCTTTTAAACTTGGGAGAAAGTAGAGGAAGGAATGGGAGGAGGGAGAAGAAAAGGGGCGAGGGCACTTATGACATTTTCATTGTGGAATCTCGTTTCTATTGTTTCTGTGGTCAACATATTGCCCAAAGATTCCACATGCCATCATGGCCACACAAGCTCCGAGCTGCTAAACGGTCACAGATGGTATTACACACTTTGTGCGCATGCAGATGACTTGATTCCTGTCAGGCTTAGGTGCTTTTTTTTCCTGCAATATGCCAATGTCAATGTGAGTGCGTCATCGTGATCCACATTCCTGCATGCCATCTGCGCTCCCTTTATGCCAACTTGCCTGTATGTGTCAATCTCCACCTTGAGTGCCAGTTCCTCTGTGCTCCAGCTGAAGTTCATGACCCCTCAGAGTTCACGTTGGGACAAGGGCCCTTTAGAGGGAGAGTGAACTCTTTGCGGTAGTCTCACGTGACGCTGAGCATATGGTAAGTCACCCCAAGAGTGGAAAAATCTTCACTTTCAGTTGCTTGCACTTCCTTCCAGCTTACTTTATGGCCAGTTTCAGAGTATGAGGAGCCAAACAAACAGAGAGGGATACATGGTCAGAGTGAGGGGGTAGAAACAGAGACACCAGTGATGGACCTACAGTATCCAGCAAGAGTGAAGGAAGAGATGGGAAGGAGCCAGTAGGATTGAAAGGGAGTGTGTAATTGTGTGTGCATGTGAGCACCCTACTGTTGTGTATTATGTTTTCTGAAAGTGTGCATGCATATGTCTCTGTGTGTAAATGTGTGTGTGTGGTTCTGGGGTACTTGGGAAGGTGAACTCATGCTCCTCTCGGTACAGGAAGCCCCTGATTAGTGCTAACGAGAATTGCAGACCATATTAATGCAACCACACACCTCTCCCTCCCTCCCGCCTCCTTTTCTCTCTCACTCCTGCCATCTGCACTCTCCACACTCTCTGCCAGACACCATAACCCCACTGCAGAGCCCTGAGACACACACCAGAGCACCGAGGGGGGCAAGCCAGGCGCTGCCACGCACTCAGCCCCCCTGCACGCACTTACAAAAACATGTATCTCAAACAAACACATGTGGTGGAATACACATAGTACACACACAGGAGAAATCTTATACCATGTGACAGATAGTAGAGTTCATACAGCAAACATTTACACACCTAAACAAACACAGAAGGTACGGTGAAAAGCGAAACACTACACAGGCGCAAACATTCAAAACTGAACTAAAACACGCTTTTTTCCCGAGCAAACTTAATTTGCATAGAAAAGAATCTGAGCTTGGAGATCAAAGGTAATGAGAGCGTGAGGCTGTAGAGATGGAGCGAGAGAGAGAGAGAGGATTGAAAAAAGGTCTGCTGGTGTGCAAGTCTTATTAAATGTTCCTACAGATGGACAGACAGGGCGTTTTCATATTGAGACATGGATACCCTCTCCTCTATTCTCTTGACTCCCACCCACACATTAACATGTGTTTCACATTCAAAGCGGAGATGTGCAAACCAACGGCCAACCACTCAGTGTGACTGGCAGCCGGCTCTTTGACACTCACTCTTTCTCTGCAGTGATAGAAGTGAACTTACAGAACATTATTCTGTGTTTGTGTCTGTGTGTGTGTGTGTGTGTCTGCGTGTGTGTGTGTGTGTGTGTGTGTGTGTGTGTGTGTGTGTGTGTGTGTGTGTGTGTGTGTGTGTGTGTGTGTGTACTTTCTGAGCTTTATGAGAGTGTTTGAGTTCTTGATAAAAATGAGATCAACTTGCATACTTTTAAATAAAAAGTCCCAGTCGATGTTTTTGAGGCAAACTAGGTGGAAGTGTTTCTAACTGTTTTATTCAGTTCAGTGCAGTTCAAAGACTTGTGCGCTGACTGTGTGGTTTGTAATTTTTATTTAACATTAACCGATTGCATCACCACTCAAACACAGATCCCTATGAGCACCACTAAGCGATCACATCACTGTTCATAACACTGTGACATAATGACTATCTTCACTTCGGTCGTTAGTTCAGTCTGTTGATGATTTGAATTGTTTTGTTCGGTTCAGTTCAAAACTGATCATAAAGAGCAACCAGTTATAACATCATGATTGCTAATTTGGCTTTTAGGGTCTGTTAGGTAGCTTTTAACCAGGAAGGAACATATTGCATATCATAACTCTCCTGCAGGTCAGTGACAACGATGACTCAGTTCAGCTTGAGATTTCTGCTTAAAAATATTTGTTTGTTCACCTACTGAACACTCCAAATGCAAAAATATATTGAGGGTTAAAATAGAGAAAAAATTCATGGCAAAAGCACGTAAAAAATATACACTTTGCATCACATCACAGCCTTTCTTGCGCTCCTTTACGCTTTTGTAATTCTGTAAATAAATACACATTTTTTCATCAGTCGGAAGTTTCAGTCTGGATTTTTTTATTTTGAAACCATTACTGGGCTGCTACCAAATTGTGAATTCCTGTATTAGCCTATATCTGCTTAGGCAGGGCCTTTAGGGGCCCAAAGGAGAATTGAATACATCCATCCCCACCTTTATTTCTAATTGCACAAACAAAACTAATGTTTTTAATTCTGATAGAGCACCCCTAGGACGTATTACTAGAATACCGGAATTTGGAATTGTTTCACTATAGTTTACTTGTTATAATCCGACCAGGTGCTTAGTTCGCTCGGGAGATTGACTGTCCCTAGAAAGATGAGGGCAAACTCCTCATATATGCACATGTGCTGTATGTGTGTCTGTGTGTGAGCCAGTGGGAGGTCTGTTTGATCACATTCAATGGAGATGCAAGGTCAGAGTGAACGGATGAGGAACAGACACACACACTAACATAAATACACACACACACACACACGCACAAATAAAAGAGAGAGTTATATTAAGGGAAGACTGCATTAGGAAACACATGGCATTGTACGACTTTGAGGCAGAGGAGGCACATAAAAGCAGAAGAGGCTCAAAGAAAGGGTGGTGGACTGCAGACAAAGGCGGGGATGGAGGGGTCGACGGATGGGTGGGTGGGATCCGGGGGCGCTCTCCCTCTGTCTAGTTTACCCAGCTGGAGGACCAAGAGACCCAGACGCAGCCCTGATGTCACCTACTGTACCCTACCCCTCCAAATCCCCTGCTTCCTGTCCCCTTTGGAGTGATGTCACAGGCCAGCTGGGGATATCACGTCCACACCCCCCTCTCCCCTCTCTCCCCTCTCTCAACTTGGCTTCAATCACTGGCGTCCCACTGTGATCTGGGACAGTCAATGGAGCACGTACCAAACACAGACAGAAAGGCAACCATGCAGACACTCGACTAACACACAGCGGCGATCGTGTTCACAACACACACGCAAATCTATCAAAGATAAATCATTTAGATTTTGTATAGGCAGAGTAAGTAAATTAAATGTTAATAAATACAACAATATAAACAGCTGTGTGATCCATGACACGGTATAATTTGTTTATTGTGTAATGCAATTCACTTGTTTCCACTATACATAAGCAAAAAAAAAAGAAAAGAAAAGGAAATAACACTATCCCGTGGAGAGCAGCTACCAAAACGCTGTAACAGGATTCGAGGCATTGCACCGGATCCAGTGACCTCACAAACTTTTGCTCTGAAAACTCTCCACCTCAGAGCGGACAAATAATCCAAACCAGTCATGACCGCTGATTTGATTACAATGGCTCACAATAACAGGTGTACAGCAAGTGGACCTAGGTGGGAAAGAAAAAGTCTGCCAATATCAGTTATCACCGCTTATGACTCCATTTTGGCTCATAAATCACTGATTTACTTATAAGCGTTTGTTGAAAACTCCCATTTCAGGCCAAATAACAAGAGCTGGATTATGAGCAGCATTCAATATTGTCTTAAAAGCAGCATCACTACTGGGAGGAAGTAAGTGACAGATTTATGGCCAAATGTGACCATAAAGAGCTCTCAAGCATGTTCAACCTCTTTAGGCCACTTCAAACTAATAAAATGGCAGCAAATTCCTGTTCCAGAGAAAAAGAGATGACAACATTTGTCATATTCTGTGCAACTGTAGTGTTTGTTATAACCCGACATTGATAGTATGTGTCATTTCCATAGTGTGTAATCTACACTGGAGAGTTATGAGAGCCGACAGGATTTTAAAAACTCATTAGTGTGCAGCTGACACTGCTCAGAGTTGGTGTTTGACATGTGGACATTTACTTATGTAACACACCCTCTAAATGAAAAAGATCAGCATATGCACTTTACATAATTTTGGATTATCCATGAACGGGAAGCCAAGTACATGATCGGGGCTACGGCACTCTCAGAGCCATTCATCATCTTCATTACAATTTGAAGCAATTGGATTGGATAACTGCACGCTGATTCACAAGTCTCAAGACAAGTCCTTCAACCCATACGACCACGTAGGTCGTTTTGTTCATACCCTTTAATCCACCCACACTAGCGTTTCCTAATTTAGCAGTGGCACAAGATCAACATGTCCTCATAGGAAAAGATTGTGGTTTGGGTTAAATAAGTACATTTGTTAAGTAACTTTAGTTATGTTCTATTAGGATCTGTTCTATGAGGTCTGTGAACTGTACAATTCCCTAAATAATTCCCATCTTTCAAAGTTCTGCCTCATATTATTAGAAATTCTGTCACAATGAATCAAAACAACAACAAAACAGCTGTTTTCAAAAGTCAAACTTTCAGTCTTTAACAGGATATTAACCTTCTAAGCGAAGTTACACAAAATAACTATTGAAAAAAAAAATCCTTTGAAATATTATTATAAGGTTGATCACTATCACTGATATAGAAAATGTCACTTATTACTCACATTTGTTTTAAAGCTCAGCATGAGACTAAATGACTCTTATGATGGATGCTCATTCAACAAATTCTCACATGATGTGAAACTAAACGTGAATGTAGGTCAAACAAAGACATGATGGAATTTGCTGGCTGAATAATTTCTCTTGGCCTTTTTAATATGCTATAAATGATTGATCAGGCCCTTTAGTATTATAACTTGAATGTGTTTAATGAACACAGCAATAGAGCATGTTCAGTCTTGTCCATTCCTGCCTTTCATTCACTTCAAAAACCCTTCAAAAATCCGATTATAGGGACATCTTTCATTTTCCTGTGCATTTACAGAGAAACACTGCACAGCCCTGTTTCATTTACTTGTTGTGAGAGAAAGAGAGAAGAGGTCCATGCCCCCCACCCACACACTGTTACGTGCAGGCTGACAGGACCCCCCTTGTAGAAACTGAACACCACAATCTTCCTCCTTTTAGTCATCCCCTCTCCCTGCCCTGAACAGACCCTGTCCCCTGCTGGCCACTGTCATTAACCAAACACACACACACACACTCACACACACACACACACACACACACACACACACACACACACACACACACGCACACACACACACACACACACACACACACACACACACACACGCACACGCACACGCACACACACACACACACACACACACACACACACACACGCGCAAACTGTACCCGACTTTCTCTCACACCCACTCTAACCCACACACTGTACAAACACTCTCTGAACTTTAATATCGGATTATGTTTCAGTGATGCACATGTGTGTGTGACATACATACACACGCGCACATGCTCTCCTTCTAAAAACACACACATCCTTTCACTTTCTTTGATGAATGAGGAAATGCTCACACAAACACATAAACAAAACCTCCATCACAAACCCCATTTTATCTGTATGCTTTTCCAAGAGCTTCAGTTGAGCCTTTCAGGACCTGACTTATCCAGCAGCTCCGCCTTCCCTCCTATCCTCTCTTTCTCTCTGCCTGCTCAGGCCCTACCTGATTGTCTGCTTGTTTTCCCTGGCGGCTCCCAGCTTCCGTTCCCAGGCTGGGAGGTGGGAGGTGGGAGCAAAGCCTGCATCACATACTTTCCACCCCTGAAGGCTGAGGGCCAGTGGCGGTTCCTCCTGTCCACAGGCCTAACAGGAAGCACTTAAGCCCCGATACTGCCCACCAGCTCAAACCTATACTCTTCTGGCTCTGGCCTGGGGGTAGAAGGAGGGGAGAGGTGGGATGACTGCATAAGAAATGGATGAGAAAATTGCATTAGAGTGCGGAGAGTGAGGATGCTAAATTTTAGTATGTCCACTCTAAGCTATCTAAATCTGCAAGAAAAGCTTATTTCTCTCTCAGTTTTGGTTGGAGTGTTGCCACACCCAACACCAAATAATTTCAAAAGAGTTCTTCAGAATGCATACATTGAACAATGCAATTTAAGTGTGGATGGGTAAAACAGAGGTTTGGAAAACAATGATCGCAAGCCTGCAAAGTCACCTTTTTGTCATCTTTCTGCTGCTTCTACTCATTTTAAATGTCACATAATCTGGGAACCATGAGTACATGATTTACTCATCTAGTAGATGTTGAGATATTTGTCTAGTTAAGTGAAAACTTTGACCTGCTGCTGGCACCAAAGAAAAAGTCAGAGAATCACCAAAGTAATTAGGATGAATCGTCTTGTCTGAACCAAATATAATGGCAATCCATCCGATAGTTGTTGAGACATTTCACTCAAATCTATCCCCGCTACCTGTTTTGCAATGACGCTGTTGCTGCATCTGGATCTTAGCACCGCCCATGACGATTGTGATTGGCTCAAAGACAGAAAAACAAGCCAGAGTGTTTTTTTCCCCCTACACCATGATGTAAACCCCCTCAGCCAGACCATACTCTAGTTCAGACACAGTGCTGAGGAAACAGGTCTGGCAATGCAAACATTTAGTGAGTAACAGGTGAGAAAAGGGGCTAACGCAAGAGCGGCAGAGAAGAAAGACAAGACGTCAGTGGGACAGGGAAAATTTTTGTCATAGGTATGCTGGAGTTAACAGTTTTTTGTTCTTCTGCTTTGATGTTGCACCTGCAGGTCTCTATTCTCCAGCTTTTTCCAGTGGGATTCCCTGCTTCTATAGCATCTCTTCTCAGAGTCAGCATGGCCCCTGTGATTAGTACAAATTACTCTCATTATGTGGTAATACTGTAATTACATGACCCAAAGTGCTGCCCTGCTGTGGTGTGCTTCTATCACTGTAAGTGACAGCATTCGCACACCCACCGCTCTGTGAAAGTTGTTACTCATTTATGAAAGGGATGCATTTTTCACCCCCAGTTGTTTGCCTCTGGGCCTTTTCATGCTAGAGTATGTATTTTCTGTGCTTGGGGCTGAGCCATTCTGTCACTGTTTTTGCATTTGATGTAGTCAGACATGGAGGTGAACCCAAACAATGACTGTGAGGCTCTCATGTTAGATTAGTTCTGTTTTATATGAACTGAGTGCTACGGTAATCCAACCAGATCACATAATGGTAATTTGGTACCCAATTTCCTCGTTCAACAAGCTTTTATGTAGGCCCAGTAATCATCTGCAGAGAACTTGAACTGTACGTTATACAACTAAAGCTCAAAACCAGCTGCCCGGGCCAATAAAAAGACAAGTAAGGATATGTTATTAGATATTAAGTCTTCTCTGCCATGCATTGGGTACAAGCACCGCACTGCAAAAGCAGATTTCTCCAAAATCTGACTGCCGGTTTGCCTCAGAGCTTGGATCTGTTTTTAGTGGTGAGTTTGGAGGAAACACAGACACTTACCATTTCTTGCAGACACTGCTTAAAAGCATGAGTGGCTTTTGTAAAACATGGGTCAGTAATAACACACTTCAGTGCTGAATGATATCATTTGGCAACGGACCTGAAATTCTGAGTAGCAAATCAACAAAGAAAAGTCCTGGAAACTGCCACTTTATTTTCTTTGCAACTGGGTGATTAACTGCAGATAAATGCAAACCACATATGACTTTGATGGCGAGAGGAAAAAATGATTGTCACAAGGTTATGACTATGTGATCCGATAAACGGTTATCCAGATGAGATACCACTCATCATGTGACATAGGCGTGCTGATAGAGGCATGACAGTGGTGCAGCAGAGCAGCAGCTGTGACACTTCCGCTCTGAACGCCTTACTGATAACAAACATACCCACAGAGTTGAAGTGATCAGTGGGTTCGATGGTATAAGGAGATACAGTATTCCATCAGAGGATAGAAATTTGTCAGCCAGTGAAAATTTCATTTCTACCAAGGTAGCCATACTCTTGTGGCTCTTTTTGTATTTTTTTCCAGAAAAAAATCAACATAATTTTTATTTATTAGATTAGCCAAAATCAGGCATTCCCATCTGGTTATATGGTATGTTGTGTTGACATTATTATGCAACTACAGTAGAGTAAACAAACCATGTACTTCAACACCAACAAGTAAAACCCACAGTCTTTAGTAGGGTTGGGAAATACAACACAATTTGGTTTTGATGCAATTCCAAGTTATACCAGGGCCAAAATCAAAAATCTAAATCTGATCCAGATTCAACTCCCTTTAATTATTAAAGATGGCTAAAGTGATATCATGTAAGACAGAGCCAAGTGTCATGATTTTAGGGTGAATGCATCATAAAAACTCTACTTCTGAATACTGATGGAATTACCAATCATTAATTTTTTACAATTTTTCTTTTAATCTCATGCACTTTTTGATGATGAACAATAAATGTTTAATTGTATGAATTCTGTGAACTACCACGGTGATTGCTTACCTGACTCGCAAGATCTTTTGTTGTACAGAACCACCTGAGAAGAAGAATCATTGGACTCTGTTTGGAAAAGGGCAGGCACTTTCAAAAAAATATCTGGCAGGTGATTGGATGAACCATCTGTCGATCATGGGCACTTGGGAGAAGAGTGAAAACATCTCTTCCATCGAGAAAAGCCTCAGTACCGTTTTTACTCTTCTTTCAGTAAAGAAATACTCTCCGTTATTGTACAGCCACACTAAACCACCATTGTTGAGTAAAAGTACATAAGCATTACCAGCAACCTAACTGGGTCTAATCAGCTAACTCAAAAAATGGGATGGTATGCAGCACCTTTAATTGATAATAATGTAGCATATTTTGAGTCTGAAATATGTCTTGTATGCAAAATAAAAGTAACTAACATCTGCTGTGTTGCTAAATACAAATACAATATTAACTGCTAAAATGTAGTGGAATAAATTAAATTAAAAATAAATTAAAAATGTTAGGCGTATAGGGGAGAATGGGAAATACAGTAAAGTACACATATCTCAAAAGAATAAATACTTGAGTAAATGTACTTAGTTACTTTGCATCACTGCATCCCCACAACAGCAGCAAAGAAGCAAACAATGCATATCCATGAAGAGCATTCATGTGACCAGAATGTGATCTTATTTGAGATGCATCCTTTGTGGTAATTTAACACAAGAATTGATACATAAAACCAGGCTTAGTATTATTAATACGAATAATTTAGAAACGATCCGTCCACCCCTACCTCCTCTCCTATTACAGAACAATGAGCTGCATTCTTGCCTTCACAGATTTGGCTGAGTGACGCTGAGATGAATGGATTTAAAGCACCTCATAGATTGTAGCAATTTATACTGGGATTGTCTTATTTTTCTACCTGCAATGATGCACTATGTGCCATAAGAATCTTTTGAAAGAGGCTGTGATGACTAGAATTTATCACATACTGGCTTTAATCAAGTAGTTTTAGTTGCCTAGCCTTAACGTGCATGCATGGCAACTACAGCATGGATATTGTAAAAACTATTAATGAAAAACCGCTGGCATTGAGCATTTAAAAATGTCATCACTGAACATAATCCAGGGTTTTGCAGAACTGTCCCATATGAATGTTTAGTCTGGTTGCATTCACTCTTTGACACTTGGGGTTCATCCAAAGTGCTGCAGCCCATCTAGTCATGTCGAGCCCCCACCTCTCTAACTTCTCCCACGTACCCCAACCATCATCCAACACTGGTTTTAACTTAGAGGGCGACCAAAGACACAACTCCACAAACCTACAGGACATGACTTAAATATACACTCCTGAGAATTACATATGGCTACTAGTGTTTGACTGTCTCTTCTTTACCTGCGACAGTCCAGTCATCTCTCTGTCCAGTCTGGACTCCTTCATGCCAGAACCATCCTCCTCCCAGTTCAGTCACAACTGCAGTCTGTCTCTCTCTCTCCATATCCTGATACAGATTGAAAAGCTATCTCCCTCCAACCCAACCCTGACCCTTAGCCTTGAACGGAGGTTCATATCCTGCATGTCCTCAAACACACACAGACTGAACACACACATACATACACAAATCAAGTGATTGTTGTTGTTGTTGTAGTTATTAGCCTGTTGATTCTGACTTCTTACTCAAACAGTTACGCAACACTTGTTTCACTGATAATTGCTCATTTCTGGCAAGTTTATATATGTTCAGAATAATCAGCAGCTCATTTGAATTTCTTTTTTTTCACTTTCTATTCTTGGAAGTTTTTTCTTTGCTGTGCTCACCACAAGAGGACCTAGTTTACTGTACACTCCAGTAGAGCAGCGTCTTCTCATCAGAAACACAGGAAACACAAATTAAATCTGCATCAAAATATATATATTTTCAGTTTATGTAAATCTACTACCTTAAAAGAAATCAGGGTATTTTTTGCTGAAAATAGTCAAAAAGGCCTCTTGTCCTTATTTTCAGTTTGCACATAGTTCCACATTATTTGGTGCTGCTGACAAGTTTGGATGCATTGCTTACACAGTAAAGACTTGTCAAAGTATTTTAAGGTTTCGTAATGAAAAAGTTAATTTCATCCTAGTTATGCTTACAGAGGCTACATGGGAAGAACAACACATGGAAAGGCCAAAAAAGGACCATGTCTGGATGTAAAATCTGGTTAAGGAGATACTGTTTTAAAGCTCAGTCTCTTTCACTATTATTAGAGGGCGTAAGCGAGTGGACTAATCCTGATTGAATTACATAGTAAACTCACAAGCTGGGTATCCAGAACTAAGACAGTGTCCTCTGTGTACCCTGCACTCAGAACAGGAAGCTGCCAGCCTCTCTGAGATTAGGCCTGTTTCCTCTCTCCACAGTGCACTCCCAGTGACCCTGTGACCCTGCGACCCTTTAACCTTCCTCTCAGTATGTATGGCATACACACCATCAGCCAAGGAGTGTGCCAGCTGGTGTGTGACACTGACACGCACACACACCCAAACACAAACACACACACAAAACTAAATCATTCCTCAGAAAATGACTTGAGCTCAATTCAAAAACAATATGGCCCTTCCTGGCACAGGATTGGAATGCTGAAGCGTTCAGCAGACACAACACAGTCACGTATGTCAATACTGTATCCATATACAGCACAACACCAGTCCCCACCCCCGTCCCCATGGGTCCCCCTCCCTCTTTAACAAATTGTGGCAGTATTTTTTCCCTCTTGCTTAGTTTTACGAGCTGTAATG
This sequence comes from Echiichthys vipera, assembly GCF_963691815.1. NCBI lineage: Eukaryota > Metazoa > Chordata > Actinopteri > Perciformes > Trachinidae > Echiichthys > Echiichthys vipera. The sequence continues at coordinate 20,714,937 of NC_139830.1, forward strand.
TAAAGCACCTGTAGCCACAGAGAGGCCAGACAAGGGCTGCAGGAGTCTGTCTATGACCCGACATTAGCCTAGCAGAGCACACACACACACACACACACACACACACACACACACACACACACACACACACACACACACACACACACACACACACACACACACACACACACACACACACACACACACACACACACACACACAGAGATCGACAGCTAAAGCTATAAATTAATTCTGCACACAAGTCTTGATAAAACCACACTATCAAGCTAACGGCGTGGCTCTAATGAATGGAATCTGTCAGTCCACCACTTTCAGACTAAAATATCTCAACAACAGCTACTGGATGGATTGCCATGAAAGACATCCATGGTCCACAGAGGATGAAGCCTACTGGCTTTGGTGAGCCCTCACTTTTTCTCCAGCACCATAAGCAGGTGGACATCAAAATGTTAACCCTTTGGTTTATCTACTTAACTTTATTTATTTGTTTTTTACCATATATTTCTCACAAAGCCGATAGCTTGGCTGGGGACTCTTAAAGTAAACTCTTGGATAAAATACTGGCATTTCTGCAAACCTTTCAAGGTATCAGACCTCAGATAATCAATTAAGATGCTCAGTTCAACGGACAAGCCAACATAAATACATTCATTTTAGAAAATCATATAAGCTCAGCAGCATTAACCACCCCACTGGAATATAAGAGATAAGCAGAGCAAGGAAGTGATGAAATGAAACGCTTCCTCTTAAGTGGTAGCTGCAGAATTTGCAATGAAGAAAACAGGCTTATCAATAAACCGATACCTCATCAGTATACGTGCATCACAAGCCTTAACATCTGACCCGAGAATAGGATGCTGCACCCAAGAATGACTGTACACAGTGCATAATCTCACAATGACTGTGGACAACTGAGGTCACATTTAACACTCTCCAAAGTTCATAGCACTTGCTGTTAAAAGGATGGTGAGATTCCTTTCATCTGACCATGTGTGTGAGTATGTGTATCCAAATATGTTCTATTGAGGCCACATGTAACACCCAGGCACTAAGCTTGCTATGAAAACAAGGGGTCATTAGTCAGAGCACAAGGCTGCAACCTGCAGTTCTCTGAGGTTTGAGGTCAGCTGCTTTCTATTACCTCAGAGGGTCGTCTTGGTAAGGACTAAAAGCTTGTTATCTCTGGCAGAGTCACCAAGTTTGGATACAAACACTGATGCTATTGATGGCCTTTAGCTCTGAGTGACTCAAGAGAAAACCATCAGCCCTCTCACTGCTGCAGAATCCACATCCATAAAAACGACTAAAATATCTCACTTTAAAACAATGGAACATGCTACTATTATTTCTATTCAACCATGCAGTATGCATGTGGTTTCTGGACCTATCGCCTCAAATCATCAGTAAATAGTTAAGAACAAAGTGAGTACAAACTCCTACAGTATTAAATTTGGCTAATTAAAACAGGACTGTCGATTGACTGGACTGCAGTTAGGGTATAATTGTCTTAAGCAGCCTGTCACCACAGTTGTACCGCAGACAATACATAAAACAGGCACTTCGCTGCAAAGTATATGGAGGTGTGTGGTTGTTTGTGCATGTTCTGTGTGTTGTTTTCATGCTGCTTGATCAAGTCAGTTTTTTTTGGAAATACTCCCACATGTAAACTGGGGTCCTTGTGTGACCAAAAGTCACCCATCTAAATACACCACACTGCACCAGCCTGTTAACCACCAATGTCAAACAAGAATGAAGAAAAGCATAAATGAAGCAATAAAACAGGCACTAAAAACATTGTTGAATAAAGTAAAAAGAATAACTAGGTTCAATTGTTAGGTTCGTCACGAGCTATGATGCCAAACTGCACAGTTATCAGGGCAGGGCTGTAAAGGGGGGGCCCCCCTTCCCTACTTTCGGCCCACTTGCTCGGATTCCCCCAATTTTCGAACTTGGCCTTCATTTTGATCTCAACTACACACCGGGGCAGTTTAATTGATTGTATTTTTCACGGTTGCAAAGCTATCGCAGCGACAATATCTGTTAACAGACAGACAGACAGACAGACAGACAGACAGACAGACAGACACCTGAAAACTGCCTCTGTGGTAGTTCCTGCTAGAGTAGGTGTTTTCAGGACCACATTTTGTCATGATGACACAAACACACAGACTCTCAGATGAAAACAATAGTAGTATTGCTGTTGCAGCTGGTAAAAACAGACACAAACAAACACATCCTGTACATACCCAACCCAGTCACAAGAATTAAGTGTTGCCATTTTACATTTTTTCCGCAAACCACAGATTTGCTGAATTTCAACGTTTTTGAAGTGCTGCAATCTGTTCTCATTCCCTACTTGTCACATACCAATACTTTTTGATGCTCCATGGTCACAGTTTTTAAGATGTAAGTTATGTCAGGAATTCAAACTAAAACTATTAACCTACTTCTAAATAGTCTCTGCTTAGGTTTAGGCATGAAAACTAAGTGGTTACGTTTAGGAAAAGATTGTGGTTTGGGTCAAAGTAAGTATGTCTTTGTTATCTGATTAACTTTCACTTTCACACAACCATCCATCCCGACGAGTTTGGGGTTCGTTACACCACGTCACCTGACTTCCACAGCCAAGCCTGGTGCATCTTATACAGACGTTTAAGTGTGCCAATGACAACATTTTTCTCTGGCAACTGGGCTGAGATATTTACTAAGATAATACTTTTTTTTCAGTGGTTTGGACAAAAAGTACAATTAGACTACGTGAAAGGAGGAATAGTGACAGTGTGTTTAAATTTGTAACATTTTTCACTTTCTCACTGTAGTTTTCTTTTACCACTACATCCTATACTGTTGCACTTGTGAATGCTCACACACTCACTAACACACACACCTTCTCCCCTTTCCCTTTCACACCTGGTCCCCACCTTTGGTCTGTGGTTTCTTTGGCCTTCAGTAGCTGAGGTCCTGGGACTTAGATAATGTTAATCAAAGGCTTATTTT